>NC_082359.1:12732543-13037075 GCF_027477595.1 Haemorhous mexicanus
AAGGGGATAAGGAAGGAAGGAGATCCTGCTCTAAGCTCTGCTCCGTGTGTTCTCATTACCAACAAAAGCAGTGATTGAATGGGGAGAAAAAAGTATTCCTGAAGCTTTCCCTAAACACAAACTGTGCTGAGATTGGAATCAGCTTGAACTTCCTTCACGTGCACCTGCTCTGCTGCATCCTGGCAGTGGAACTGCTGCTCCATCAAGGGATCATTGCAGCCAGCCCAAACAACTTGAAGTGTGACATACCAGAGAGCTTGAGCCTGCAGAGCCTACAAGTCTTTGTTCCAAGCTTGTGTCACAGTTGGCTGTCGCTGTGCCACAATAGACAGTGAAGTCCTGGTCTGGGGCCAGTGAAGCAGGAGAAAGTCTCTCATGTGCTCCAACAAGGGCTGGACCAAATTTCAGAGGCAGGCTGTGTCCCTGCCCTGCTGTCCCAAGTCCCTCTGGCTCCCCTGCCCTGCAGCCGTGCTGTGCTCAGAGCAGCCCCAGCTCAGCCACCTCTGGCTCTTGGTGTTGAGCAGCATTTCTTCTCCTGCAGGGCAGGTGACATTCCAGGGGGACCAAGCACTGCCTGTGCCAGGGACCATGAGCAAAGGCATTAACTTCTCTTCCAAAGGCACCAGCACCTTAACATGGCCATGGACTTCACCTGATGCAGGTGTTCTCTCCTCCTCAGTCTGCACATGGTGATGAGAGAGCAGAAACAGGAACTTTTCATTCCAACACAATTCCTCAACTTGATTTTTGTCAGTTAAAATCTCAGCTGATGGGTGGAGGATCTCATCTGGTGAAGCAGAGAACATTTTGGCAGCCCCCATGTCCTGCTTTAGCTGCTCCCCATTTGCTTTCAGCATTCCCTCTCCATAACCAGTAAGGAGGAGAGTGGAGCAGCTGCCCCTGCTGCGTGCTGTGGGTGCTCAGGGGTTGCTGCTGAGCTGGAATTCAGCAGCAGGCTGCAGTGTGAGTGCACACCCACCTTCCCCTCTGGAGCTGTGCCCCTGCCCAACTGCTCCTCTCCAGCAGGAACGCCCCTGCACCGTGCTGGGGAGAGAAGGGGAGCAGCTGCTCTGCACCTGGGACTGCAATCCTGGCACATCTCAAGTGTTGTTTAATAATTTTGCACAGATCAACAGTTTTTGAATAGTGCACACTCCGTTCCGTTCAGCAGGTTTTTAAACTCTCATCGTGCATTCATGGATCAGTGCACCTTCTCTAAGCCTCAGCAATTGTCTGCATTGTTAAACCCAAATGTTAATGTCTGCCATGCTGTCCTTCCCTCTAGTTCAGTGCGTTTCAATGGGGGTTAAATGCTAAAACCACTCTTAAAACTTCAAACGCCCATTCTCATCATCACGGGCCATACCTGGGCTCATCTCCCCCCTCCCTCAATTTCCTGCTTCTCTTCCTCAGCAGTGTTAAACACTGATCCTCAGAGAAAAGCAGCAGAGGCTCCTTCAGTGCAGCAGCTCTGTGCTCCCACTGCTGCTGCCTTGGTGTCCCCACCAGCTCTGTGGAACTGCTGCTCCCCCTCCACAAACCCCTTCCTCACACCAGCCAGGTTTTCTGGTCTCTTGAACACACAGCACTCCAGTCAATTATCTGCTTTTCCAGGCCTGTGCTTTCCTGGATGAAGGATCTTCCTCTCATCCTTGCTCTGACCTCCTGGTTGTTACAGTCAGGCCTGGGTGTAAATCACAGGTTGCACTTTTACCCTGCCAGAAGTGCTCTTAGGACAGCCCTGCCTGGCACACACAGGGATGGTGCTCTGTCTGTGTCTCTGATGTTCTTGCAGCTCACTGCAGCCATGGGGATTATTCTGGGGGCTTTAAACTGGGTCTGTGGCAGGCTGTGTGCTCCTCCAACTCCAAGCAGTTGCCAGGCTGTGCTTCTGTCTCTCATTAGAGACACTCCAAGTCCAGATATGAGTTCTGGATCTCCTGCTTGCTCCTTTAGAATAATAGACTGGGAAGAAAGACTCTTACCAAACGGTAATTTCAAAATAGCCTGGACTTCCCAATGGGTTTGGTTGTGTAGTTTTGGAAATGGCTGCTAACCAGTGAAACTCTGGTGCTGCATCATCCTCCTCCACGATTCCTTTGGGTTGACTTCAGCAGTTTTAAGATCAATCCTTTGGGTAATTAAAACCAGAGCAGATGTATCTGCACATCACCAACCCAAACACAGCCCTGCTCCTGCTGGCAGGGGGAGTGACCATCCTGTCTGTACAGGACACCACGGTGCTGAGGGGGCTGGACAAACCTCCCTGCCTCCATCCCAGCTCCCCCAAACAGCAAGGGCAGGGACACCTCTTGTCTCAGGGTGAAGTGTGGGGTTTAATTCTGGGTGGATGCTGCAGTTAAAGACTCCTTAGGATGAAGAGCATTGGAACTGCTTCAGGCTCACCTTGACATGTCTCATTTTTTACCTTTTCTCCAGTGAAAGCTGGTGGTAGGGAGGGGGAACCCTTCTAATCCTGATTTTAAGTGTAGCTGTTGGACTGCTGTGAGTCGGGCAGGTTGTGTCCTGGTCATTATTATTGAAACATTATTATTGAAACATTATTATTGAAACATTATTATTGATGAAAAACAAACACGTATGGAGCACATGGGATGGGGAATGCTCGACTTAAACTCTGGCTATCGTTTCTAAGTAGGAGAGAAAGCTCAGAATATATCTCAGGGGATTCCTAAAAACAACACTTGTATCTGAAACTACAGCAGCTATTTCAGAGAACAGTACTTGGAGACCTGATTTGCCAATAAAAACAAATTAACAGGAAAAGAATGTTTCAAAAATGACACTTCCAAGATGATTCTGCACATGTGGAAGATTAAAAGGGAATAAAACCTCTTGTTTTATTAGTTTAAATTCCAGCATCATGTCATTTGCCATCCTTTACTCTGTATATTCTTAATCTACCATTTGCCTCAAATTGCTTGCAGGCAATATCTGCAGACCCCAGTGCACAAGATGAGCTGGGGCAGGGGGAGGCAGAGCTATTGTGAGAATTATCTGCATGGAAAAATCCCTGCTGGTGGGAGAGAAGGAGATCTTTGTGAGGCCTGGCACCTTTGACAGGGCTCGGACCCAGCATGGTCTGGGAGGGGCACAGAGGTGCCAGGGCAAGGGCACCCTCAGCACACGGTGCCCCTCACCTGGCTGGGTCCTGGTGGGCTCTGGGAGCCCCACGTGCTCAGTGCCACCTGTACAGGTGGAACTGGAACCTCAGGATCAGCCCAAGGAGCCCCAGCAGGTGACAACAGCACGGGGTGGCACAGGGCACTGGCACTGGCACACACACCTGGAGCATGACAGGGTGTTTGTCACCCAAAAACAGGACAGGATGTTTGTCACCCAAAAACAGGACAGGGTGTTTGTCACCCAAACAGGACAGGATGTTTGTCACCCAAAAACAGGACAGGGTGTTTGTCATCCAAACAGGACAGGGTGTTTGTCACCCAAAAACAGGACTGGGTGTTTGTCATCCAAAAACAGGACAGGGTGTTTGTCACCCAGACAGGACAGGGTGTTTTTCACCCAAAAACAGGACAGGGTGTTTGTCACCCCAACAGGACAGGGTGTTTGTCACCCAGACAAGACAGGGTGTTTGTTATCCAAAAACAGGACAGGGTGTTTGTTATCCAAAAACAGGACTGGGTGTTTGTCACCCAAACAGGACAGGGTGTTTGTCACCCAAACAGGACTGGGTGTTTGTCACCCAAACAGGACAGGGTGTTTGTTATCCAAAAACAGGACAGGGTGTTTGTCACCCAGACAGGACAGGGTGTTTGTCACCCAAAAACAGGACAGGGTGTTTGTCACCCCAACAGGACAGGGTGTTTGTCACCCAGACAGGACAGGGTGTTTGTCACCCAAACAGGACAGGATGTTTGTCATCCAAAACCAGGACAGGGTGTTTGTCACCCAAACAGGACAGGGTGTTTGTCATCCAAAAACAGGACAGGGTGTTTGTCAACCAAACAGGACAGGGTGTTTGTCACCCAAAAACAGAACAGGATGTTTGTCACCAAAAAACAGGACAGGATGTTTGTTATCCAAACAGGACTGGGTGTTTGTCATCCAAAAACAGAACAGGGTGTTTGTCACCCAGACAGGACAGGGTGTTTGTCATCCAAAAACAGAACAGGGTGTTTGTCACCCAAAAACAGAACAGGGTGTTTGTCACCCAAAACCAGGACAGGGTGTTTGTCACCCAAAACCAGGACAGGGTGTTTGTCACCCAAACAGGACAGGATGTTTGTCACTCAAAACCAGGACAGGGTGTTTGTTATCCAAACAGGACAGGGTGTTTGTCACCCAAACAGGACAGGGTGTTTGTCACCTTTGGGCAGAACTGGAATTCAAACAGGACAGTGTATTTGTCACCTTTGGGCAGAGCTGTCATTCAATCGTGGTCAATTAGTTTTAATTTTAAAAGGGTAACAAAATCTAATGAAAAGTTTTGATTTTATCACTCGACACACGGATGTGGGCGAGTCCTGTGCACTTGGATAATTGTCATGCCATGACATAACACACAGCTGCAGCCAAAACAAGAAGCCTGACATTTATTAGACTGACTACTGTCAGGCATAATTCTGAATTTAAATAAACCTAGCATTTCTTATCTGAGAAGGGTTTGGGAATATATTTTGTTTTGTCTCAAGACATGAGGCACATCTTTCTGCCCCTTGCTGTTTAGGGCAGACAGGCAGGGAATGGGAAATGAATGAGAAAAATCAGGGTTACAGCCCTGCAGTCTGCACGCCCATCCCATTGAACTCGGGTATTTTTTAAGACAAGCAGATCTTGACTCCAAGCAAAAACCTCCTCTTGTAAATCCAGCATTTCTGAAGCACTGGTGAAGGCTCTTTTGGCAGCAAGCACCTCTTCTCAAGGGTGAATTTGAACTTCAAGTTTAAATTATCTGGGGACCTGACTGGATAACCAAATGGCTGAGTTTTTCAGCTGCAAAGACTCTGTGTTAGTCCAAATTCTGATCCACATGGTGTCCACCTCAGTTTTCTTTAAATGTGTTGTAAAATCAGCACCATCCCTTTGGGGTTTGGGTCAAAAACTTGCAGGTGGAGAAGTGCCACAGGACAGCTTTGCACCGTGCTTGGTTTCACACTTGCTTTCTCTTAGGCAGTGTTACTTTGCATTAACTAGAATTCATTCCTTTGGGTAGGAGTTTCTCCTTTATAATTCATTATCCGTGTCCATACACAGCTGTGTGTAAATATCAGTGAGAAGTGTTTGCCTGAAGGTGGAAAAGGATGACCTTGGGGATGAGGAGTGGGCTGGGCCCCCTGAGGTGCTGCAGACAGGAGATGGATGTCCCTGTGGCCGGGTCTCTGCTGAGGCAGATTTTGCTCTGCCCTCCCACGCTAGAGTGTGGAGGAAAATGGTTGTGCCCAGCAGGGTTTCAAAAACCTCCTGAATAACAAACAGCCACGAGGACTGTGGCTGTCTTGTCTCCTGTGAGGGCTCCTTGCAGGATGCCCTGCAAGCTGAGGGTGAGGAAGGAGCTTGGGAGCAGAGCTTGCATGCAGAGATGAGCCACGAGCAGGCATCTGTTGTTTTCCTGTCAGTTCACGTTCCCTCTGTTTTACCTGCTCCCCCAAAGGGTGCAGAAACCTTTGTGACCTGAACATCAAATGGTTTCCCAATTACTCCTCCTGAACTGCTATCTTCCTCTGGTCTGGATTAGCCTAAAGTGAGGAGGCTGTCACAGACTGTTCAGGGCAAATTGAGCTTTTTTACAATTACTTGGGGGGATTGGAGCCAACCACCTGCTTCAAAGCCCTGAGAGGTTAATTGCAGCTCTCTTTCTCCTGACCTGCACGTGGAACACACGGTGGCTGGCCTGCTCCCCTGCAAACTGTCTCAAGCAGCACTTTCTGGGGCTGCCAGGCAGCTGACAGTGGATGGTGACAGACTGCTTTAAACAGCCTTGCTCGTGTATTTTACATGAGAGGATGGCATTCTAAACTGCTGCTGATTCTTCTCACTGTGTTAGTGTTTGCAGGAGAGATTTAAGAGCCTTTTCCCTCTTTGTTCCCTCAGAAGCAGCAGCTGAAAGGAATTCTGTGTGGCAGTCACCTGCTCAGGCAGCCCTGCCCCTTGGCAAAGCCCGGCAGCTCTGATGGGAGCAGGCAGCACTGGGACCAGTTCCCAGCAGCATCCCCACCACCTCCGACAGCCAGAGGGTGCCTGGAGGGTTTGGGGGGGACTGGAAAGGAGAGAAAGAGCAGGGGGACATTGCTGCAGGGCCCTGGCCAGAGGTGCAGTCCCCAGGGCTCAAGGGGTGCTCCACTCCCTCTCAGAGCAGTGGCACGGTGCTGCTGCCGTGGAATCACAGCTCCAAGATGGAATCAGCTCTTTGTCCTGGCTCTGCAGTGGGTCACAAGGGAAAAAGGAGTGCTGGATATTTTCTATCCATGCTCAAGGTCCTCAGATGAGCCAAGCCTACTTTCTAGCACCAGCTGTAGTGAGGTGAGTGAAAGAAACTTGGCAGTAATGAAATATGTGTGAGTGAAGCAGAGGCTTCCTCACGAGTTTCAGTCTATCCTGCTTTGCCCTGGGATTCAGCTGGATTTTCCTTTGAATTATCTGGTGTGCTTATACTTAATAGGGTAAACTCAAACTCCAGATAGAGAGCTGAAACAACAGTGGCTCTCTTCAAGCTTTCATATCTGGGCTGGGTTGTTTTCTGGGAGACACACTTGAGTGAATCCTGAGCTCTGAATGCTGCACTGGGTGAACTATAGCATAGTTACATTTCCTGCTTTGTACTTACTTTTTGGTCAGCTTATAAATGACTGAATGTCTGTCTAGACATAAAATCTGTGACATTTGTAAGCCTAGATGTGAAATCCCACCCCAAGGTTCCCCTGATGGGGAGACCCCAAAAAAGGCTGTGACAGAAATGAGAGATGAACAGGACTTTTGGTTTTTTTGGTCTTCAGGCTGTTTATTTTTCTCTCATCAACAGTTCAGCACGCTGTCTACATACCAAACTTAGCCTACAAAGAGAAAGGCACCAAAAAAGTGACAAGCCACACAGGTTCAAGGTCTTTTAAAACTATTTTGTCCAAGTAACTCTTAGAACGTATTTTATTTCTACCTTTCTACCAACAAGTAATTATTTTTCTGATGAACATCTCATTGTGGCTCTTTCTAACCAATCACTCTGTGCTACCAAAACTGCAGAAAATTGAGTAGATGAAGAACAAGAAGGAGATCTCTCAGGTGAAGTGTGATGCTGAAGAAACAATCTTTGAGATCGATGATCACAAGTGGCCAATCTCTCAGAATCACTGGGAGAGATGGAAGCCCAAGCTGAAGTGGTCCCATCTCCTCAATGACCTCATTAATTTTCCTGAGGTCATGGAGAATCAGAGGTTTTCTTGTGGATCATGAACACTGGAGAGTTCCAGGAACTATTTGTTGGCTTGATGTGGCCTTTCTGCAAGTGCTCTCCAACTAATTTCTTGAGGGCACTTAGTTTCTTTGTTCCAGGGGCCACTGGTCCAGCCAGACAGGGTTGTCTGTCTTCCAAGTCAGATTCAGGGTGGTGAGTGCTGCAGTGACCCCTGTTAAAGATCCACTTTTGTTTTTGTTCCCCATTGTGATGACATGTCTCTTCCCCACACTGTGATGGGCTTCTGCACAACGAGGGGATCAATGATTGCTGTCTTTCCTCCTTGCCCTGAAACAATAACTGAGTTCTCACTCTGCAGGCACAACGTACTTCCTCTGATAGCTGAGAGGGAGTTCAGAGGTGCCTTCAAGTTCCAATCTCTGGGCCAAAAGAGGCAGGAAATGACTGTGACATCCACATCAGTGTCCAACATGCCCCTGATTGAAATTGTTTTTTTGCTGCCTGTCAAGTTGCAGACGATCACAGGTTGAGAACGGCCTGTTTGCTTCACCCACGAGGCATGAATGTCCATGTCTTCATTGCCAGGTGAAATCTGCTGATCTCTCACTGGCATGAACTGCTCGCTTGCATGAGATGGCAAAGCAGTGGCCTTGGCTATTGGAGTCTTCTCTGGAATGATCAATGGAGGGCAAATAGGTCGAGCCAAAACTGTCACCTCTTCATTGTGATCTGCTGAAACAATTGGTGGATAAACAATGAGCCTTGAAATGCTGCATCTGTCCTTACCTACTGTAGGCCAGACTGGGGGTAGCACGGTCGGGACGGACGGAGACGAGAGATCTCTGAAGCCAGGTCGTGGAACTTGTGGTTTATTGCAAAGGGCGTGGGTGCAGGGCCCTGCTGGGAGCTGCCAGCTGCAGCTCGGAGCAGGCCCGAGAGAAGAGAAAGGATGAGAGGGTAAGAACGTAAAAGGCAAGAGCTAAGAGCATAGAAAAGTGAGAGTAAGAGCTCAAGAGTAAAAGCAAGAGCAAGAGAACAAGAGCAAAAGCAAGAGAGTGAAGTTCCCGTTACAATACAATAAATCATCTTCTGTGTTGAATATTCTGATTCTCACTAACCAATCTAGTACAGCATACAAATCCTATAGCATTTACATACAGCCTATAAGAATCACTACATTACCATATTGTGCTACATTTTAAACTCTAAAAACTACTCTTCAGACCCCTTCTGCCAAGCTGGCAGGGTCTGCTCTGACCCTTGGACCTGCCTGCTTGCAGAGGGTATTGTTTCATCAAAAGGGGATTACCTTCAGCCAGCCACACCATTGTTTTCCCATTGTTCAGTAACTAAGGGATGTCAAAGCTTGCTTTCATTTCAATCTCGCTTATAGTTTCTATATTCTCAAAATCTTTTGCAAGGCAATCATATTTGTAAGGCTTTCCTCTTTCATCTTCCCCAACAACCTATGATTAAAAAGTCTTGTCTCTCCCGTGGTGTTCCAGTGACCCCCCTGGGTATCACTGCATGACTTTCATTCATTCCAAGTACCAACTTGGAAGCTACCAATTCCCACTGTGCACCCGGGGCAGCAATTCTGGCTCTGGGGAGCCGGCAGCTGGTCCTGCTGAGGGAGTCTCACTGACGTTCCCTGATGGTTGTGTTCCCTGCGGGGTCCCGGGCTGAGCCATCGCCATCCCTTGTGTCGTGGCGCGATGGCGTCTCGCGCTCTTCTTGGATTTTCTTGGAAGAGGCAGAGCTCTTCCATCCACATGCCTTTTGGAGTAACATTCATTCGCGGGGTGTTTTCCTTTCCCGCATCTTTGACAGAGGCCTGGCGCTTCCGTGTTCTTTGTAGGTTCCGGACAGTTCTTTTTTCTGTGTCCATGTTTTCCGTGTTGGAAGCTCGGTTCCCCGGTGAATTCTGTTGAGATCGTGTCTGTGGAGTTGCCTTGTTGAAAAGTTGGGTGAAGCTCTGCGAGCATTCTTGAAAATTCTTTGTTCTGCTCTTGAAGGAGTTTGCTGACCTGTTCTACACAAACGCCTGCCAGGATTTCTGCGATGTGCTGAGGAGTGCCCACCTTGCTGCATGCCTCCATCATTTCAGCCACGGTTGGTAGGCCATGCTCGATGTTAATGACGCGTTTGCACTCTGCATTGGCGTTTCCAAAAGCGAAAGCTTGAACCAGATGTGGCTTCAAGTCTTCATTACTCACTTGTCTGTTCACTGCTTGCGTGAGACGATGGACGAATGAAGTGAAGGGCTCAGAAGGACCTTGCTTTACTTCTGCAAAAAAGCCTTCTGGAATTCCAGCTGGTTCAATTTGCAGAATTGCCTTCCGTGCTGCCTCCTTGATGTCTGCAATCACATCTTGAGGCAACTGTGCTGCCTGATCTTCAGGTCTGTCATGGGGTTCATCTCCTGCCAGCTGAGCCAGTGTGAGAGCTGCGTGTGGCCCTCCTGCATACCTTTTCCTCAGGTGAGCGAGAGCCCTCCGCCATTCCATATCCCACTCCTGGAACTGTAACTCTGGAACAATTACCGAGACAAGACATCTGCAGTCATGAGGTAGCAGGTCGTAAAAATAAAAGGTGATTTTTAATAATTTCTGGAAGTAGACAGAGCCTAAACCATCCTCTTTTACTGCCTGTTTCAAGTCTTTAATTACGTCGTATGTCAGTGGTCTCCACTTGGCAGATACATTTTTTCTGCCTTGTTTTGTTGTCATCAAATGTATTGATGCCATGTCAAAGTCTCCTTCCTTTAATGCTTTTCTTCTAATCTCTGCCCACTTGGTAGAATTTGCCATGTCTCTTGAAGGATCTTTTGTATTATTATTTGAGATGGCTTCTGGAATCCAAGGAAATGAGACAAACTCCCTGTTTGTATTTTGCGGGTTGGTGTGCTGCAAAGATGTTCTGCCTTCAAGTTTCAAGGCTGTATTCAGTCCTTCCCCTTGTGAAAAATGCGTTCACTCTCCTGTGAAAATTAAAAAAGTTAATTAAAGGACAATAAGAGACCATGGAGCAGAAGTTATTATGGCCAGCACTCAGCCAAGAGAACCCAGTTTTCTTTGGGGGTACCCCTTAAATACCTTTTCCTTACATCAGCCTGTTGTATATTCATAGACCCTTATACATATACATAACCTAGTTTACATTTTCCAGGTACTATTTGACGTGGCCCCTCCTCAGATCTGCATTTTTAGAGCGTGTGTGTTTCTTGGCTGTGGTTTTGGCTCCTTCTCCTTATCACCTCCAGTTTGGACCTCGGTCCACACTTTATTCAGTTGGCAGATCTGTACAGGTGTCCTCATCCTGTGTGCATTGCATGTTTTCCCATCCAAGCAGGCATTAAACACAAACAGCTCTTTCTATGTCTAAGCTTAATTAACAATAGAAATAAACCCCATATATTTATGACAAAGTTACTTGAACATCACACATATAAAATCCATTTTAATATTTGTGAAAAACCAATATCACAATATGTATTTATAACACATACTTATGTGTTATATATAGTATACTATAATAGTAATAGTATATATTTATATATATTATCTATTATATACACTATTTTATATATAATATAATATTATCTATTATATATACTATTATATATTATTATATGTATAATATTATTATATAATATAGTATATATTATATATAATATATACTATATATTATATATAGTACATATTATATTATAGTATATATGCTATAGTATATAGTATATATACTATTTCACTACTATGTCTAAGCTTAATTAACAGTAGAAATGCAAACTATATCTTTATAACAAAGTTAAAATCCATACTAAAATGGATTTTATATGTGTGATTTCAACACCACACATATAAAATCCATCTAATATTTGCGAAAAGGCACTATTATAACATGTATCCATAACACCCCTCTGTATGAGGAATTGCTGGGGGCATTTATTGTATTTTATTAGAATTGGTGGGTGCAATAGCAGACTTGGCCAGAGGTGGCGCTGCAGCAGGAGGTTTAACGTCTTGTTGTTCACAAAATGGCGTCAGCGGAAGTACGTAGCATAAATTACGGAAGTTCACAGGGCGCCGCCATTTTTCTGTACGGAATAGGCGTGCAGGGCGCCGCCATTTTGTGGGAAGGGCATATTTGGTGCGCAGCCTCTGAGCTGCACTAATGAGTGTCTGGGGACTCCCGCGGAACGGCTATGGTGAGTGATTGACAGACCGGGAGGCGGGGCCACGGGCGGTGCCGAAATGGCTGCGGGAGGCGCGGGCTCGGGAGAATTGGTGCCGAGCTTGGGTTTGGGAGAAAGCGGGCGGGGAAGGGACACCCAGCGCCGCAGTTATGGGCAGTAAAGAAGCGCTGCTTGTGATCTCTAGGTCTGTGTTGCCACTCCCGGTCAGAGACTCCATCCGCCTTCCCCTTCGTCCGTCCCGAGGGACCCCTGTCCTCCCGCCACCTCCGTGTGCCCCTGGCCCGTCCCTGCCTGCAGCCAAAGCCGTGTTTGTTACTTTTAAAAACAGCCGCGGGCCCCGCTCCGCTCCCCCGGGCCGAAGGGAGCCGCTTTTGCGCTGTTTGCGGTGCCTGCGCGCTTTGCGTACCCGGGGCAGTCCGTGCGGTCGCTGGCTGCGCAGGTTGCGTACCCTGCGCGCTTTCCGCCGTTCCAGGTGGCCGCGCACCGGGGCCGGGCCCGCCCGCTCCCGGGCTGCTCCCGGTATTTCGGCGGTCCCCCGGCTGTGGGGAGCGCATCCGCAGGGCTGGGATGTCCCCTGCCCCTGGGGGAGCCGCGGGGAGTGATCTCCCAGGCTCTGGCGGCGCTGCTGGAGCGGGAGAAGGGGGGCTGCCCCGTCCCGCCGCTCTGGGCCGCACTGGGCTCTCTGTGGGGCACTAATTATCTCATTAGGCTCCTGTGCAGCTTCTGTGCATGGCTTCTGCAGGCTGGAGCCTCACAGACCACCCTGCGTGCTGGAAGTTTTGCTGCTGCTGTGTTGTTAAGGCTAGCAATGTTGTGTGGTGTTAGATTCACAGAATCCCAGAGAAAGGGATCAAAAAGCGCCCCTGGATCTGCGTTTGGAAACTGCTCCTGCACCCAGTGTAAAACACCTTTGAGCTGGGACAGCCGTGGGATGTTCACTGCCCAGTGAGTGCAGGAGAGCTAAGGTGTCTCTTTGTGATCTGGACATTACATTTCCCATTCTCTCTCTGTGATTAACCCTGAAGAACATAAATCGTACCTGCCTTCTCGCCGTCCGTGGGTCTCAGATCCACGTTCTGCTCCAAACCGTTCCACCAGCGTCCAGGGACGCCCAAGTTCTTCTTTCTTCCTTCTCTTCTTTCTTTTCCCTGGGGATTTTCCCTTTCCAGCTCACAGCTGCAGTTCCCTCTGTGTCTTCAGAGGGGTCCCAGCCTCAGCAGTGTCCCCAGCCCGGGGCACCACTCACTGCTGGCTCTTGGCTTCTCCTCGGCCCTGCCAAGGTCGGGGTTGAGGCTCTCCAGACGGTGTTCCGTGCTCAGACTCAGATGTTTATTATTGCTTATCTAGATTACAAGTCCTGAGTTCCACTGCATTCTACTAACAAGCTGCAAAATGGCCAACTATCTTTCTCTACAAGGTCTTTTAAGGCTAAACTATCCAATTAAGAGATGACACCTAAATTATTTTTACTTTTAACCCAATAACTAATCCCTTGTGTCCCGCACTGCGGACTTTTCTGTCCAATTACACACCACCACCCAAACCCATGGAGAAGGAGGAAGAAGAAGGTGAAGAAGAAGGCCCAGCCTCTGCCCCAAAACCTCCATCTTGCTCTATTCTGTAGAATATTAGAATATTGCTAATATCTTAGAATATTGCTATATTCTAAAACCTTAAACTCTAAGTTTTCACCCTGTGATATCACACACTTCTAATCAAACTGCACACCCACAATCCCAGTTCAATTAACCAATTTTTGAAGCCTTCTCCATGGCCTCAGGTCAAGTGTGGTGTTTTCTTGTGGGTCTGTGCCTTTCAGCACAGAAAGTTTCAAATTCTCAGCATCCAGCATTCCAACACCTAGATTGATATTTTTATAGCTACAATTAATGTCCATTTTCAGTTCCCTAATTTAGCACCTTTCTTGCCTGCTGACAAGAACATTTGATGCAGCAAGACGAGAATCTGAAAAATTAGCTGCCGTCTTGTCAGATACTAGTTATTCCCCTGCTCTGGCCTTGATGTTTATCCCTCCCTCTTTGAGTTTTCTTAATTATTTCTGTCTTGTATTAATTCTCACATAACTCCCTAGATGTAAGCTTTATGGTTTAGAATCTCAACTGCTCATTCAATTAATGGGCTTGCTTAATGTGCTTAAACTTTCCAGAGACACTCGTGACACATTATGAGGGAGGGAAAAAAAGATTCCAAGTATGCTCCATCTCATTTGTGGTACTCCTGAGCCTGAAGTCCATTTCAAGCTCTTTATCAGATTATCTAGATTTATTATTTTTATATTCTTGTGTTCATTAAGCATTTATGTGGAGGAGTATTCTCTCCATAAGAGTGACTTCGTTTCCTTTGCCCCATCCCTCATCACCTGGCTTAGCCCCTCTGTAAATGAACAATTGTAGTTTCAGTACATTGAGAAGGATCTGAGAAGCTGACTTGAATGTGGCAAATGTGGAAGGACAGATCTTTTACTTCATATCTGAAAACTGTGTCTTTTTTGAGCAAAACAAAACATCTGCCAGAGATTTTCTCTAATTTTTCTTGGCTCAGTAACCCCTAATCGCTGTTAATATCTGAAAAGGTTTGAGGTAAGTTTGCAGAGAGAGCCCAGCCTGTGTCTCAGCCCATTCCCCCCTGAAGCCTACATGAGTTATCTCAGTAATTCCAGGAAAGCAGAATTGAAACACGGGCTCAGCCAGGCTCCCTCTGTGCCAGAGCCGTGGACAGGTGACACAGAGCAGCCCTGACAGGAGAACAAAGTGCATTCCAGGGACACAGCCACATCTCATCAGCTGTGGGCTTAAAAGATTAAAACCACACTGAAACCATGGACTCTGTGGGAAACCATCTCCTCTCTCTCTTCAAGGCAGAATGCAAACCAGATAGAGATAAAATACATGTACACGTGCAGGTGTGCAGGTATATAACTCAGGTTATAGATGTAAATAAACATGAATATTGTACCTGAATAATATACATGAGTGTTATACATGGCTGGGTGTTTGTGTATCTAAAACTATACTGTTTGTATAGCTAAAACCACACACACACATATTTATAAATGTATTAGAAACCCCTTCCTGACAAAGGACTCCTGTCTTCCAGGATGCAGATTGAATTAGCTGCTACATCATGGTTTCAGATAAATGAGGTCTGTGCTCAGGACCTTGATTTTGTGCCAGAAGATCCCTGGAGCCAAGAGGGCAGATGAGTTGTAGTACACAGCCCACACGCTCGTTTTAGCAGTGATTTCATGGAATGCCATGAAACAACTAGGAATACATTTTGTTAAAACAATTACTGAGAAGTTCTAAAAAATAATGCTTCTGCTGCACTTCTGCTCATGAGCCATAAGGGGATCTTTGTCTTTCAGCATTACAGTGCTGAAGGAAAAGGGAAAAGATTCTGGTTTATGGTTCTGAGTCAGTCTTTTTCTTACTAACATATGGCCCCATTTTTTCCTGGTTCTTTAAGCAAGTTGTAAACATAAACGTTGATGCACATGGAGTTTGATTCACGAAGGGTTTAATTTGCCTAATATAAAAGATTCACACAGGTTATATAACATCATTAAATTATTTTTGTTTGAGTAGTATCCTTTGAGGAAAGCACAACTCTTTCCCTGGGGTCCATTTATCACTGTTTGCTTCTAATTAGAGAACTGGAAATGCAATATGCATGACTTACATTTGCAGTGTTGTCTTAGCACTCATGTATCATCCTCGTTCTTCCCCAGGAACTTTTATTCATTTCCTAATTTTTTATCTTTTTTTCTTTAAGGTTTCTGAGAGCTGTGACTCCATCTTTGTTAACGGCAAGGAGATGAAGAGCAAAGTGGACACGATTGTGAATTTCACCTACCAACATTTCACCACGCAGCTGGAGGTGACGGTCTGGGTGCCGCGGCTGCCGCTGCAGATCGAGATCTCTGACACCGAGCTCAGCCAGATCAAGGGCTGGAGGATCCCTGTCACCTCCAACAAGAGGTATGTCCTCAGCACTGCCCGCTCCTCACACGTGCCCAGGGCTCTGCTTTCGCAGCACAGCCATTTGAAAATGAACTTTTAAAACTTGCCATCAGCTCTGCAGTCTGCCCCAGCCCTCATCGCTGCCTTTATCCTGGTCTGAGCAGTTTAAAAGGCAGAGCTTTGCCTGCAGCATGAATCAATCCCACACAATCTCAGGACAGTGGATCACACCTTCCTGAGGAAAAGCACCTGGACCTCTGCTGTGGGTGTAACACAACCCTGTGTGTGTGTGTGAGACGTTCAGCACTGCCAGACCTCAGTTCCTTCTGCTGGGACAAATAGCAGGGCCAAGGAAGGGGTCAGGTGTCACTGCCTTGGAGCAGGTGACCCAGGTGCCTTCCAACCCAAACCCTGTGTGATTCCATGACTTTGGGTGGTTGTTCAGTCCGTGCAGACCTGGCTGCTGCACTACTCAGCAGCTCTGAATTAAGTAAGGAACAATTCCTACTGCAGACCATGTTCACCCAGGAAAAAGTGGGCAGGGAAAAAGGAGGGCAGAGGCAGTGGGGATTTTGAGCTCTGATCCCTGCTGGATCATTCCCTGCTGGAAGTGCCCATTCTGTAACAACCATCATTTGCAGGAGGAAGAACTTCCAGGATCGCTCCTGTGTTGGTGGATTTCAGGTGAAATTGAAAAATATTAGTGGGGAAAAGGCATGACACCAGCTCAGATTTATAACCCAGTGAAAAAGCCCTGCTGGCAGCAGCAAGGGGAGTGCTAAACACTGTGGCAGCTCCAGCTAGAGCTCTGCAGTGCCCAGGAGAACATCTCAGCTACTGAAGAGCCTGAAGAGCCCAGACAGCAGTGGAGAACTACCCAACAGTTCATAGGGCACAAAACCAAGGGAATAGCACACAATTTGCAGGGTAGTCAGATCATGAGCTCCAGAGAAGGGCAGTGACTGACCTCTTGATCGTGTGGGTATTTTTCTGGCTATGACAGAAGAGGTGATGAGAATCTGGCACAAGAGAAGTTGCAGTGTTTGCTTCAGTGACAAAGGCAGGAAGAGCTGTGCTGGCTGAGGGATGAGTGGATTTAAGCTGACTGCTTAAATCCTCACTGAACTTCCCTCTCCTGCCTGTGCTGTCCCAGCCCTGAGGCACAGACCCTGCTGAAAGCAGTGGGATTTTGCTGAGCACACAGCTGCAGGATTAGGCTGTGTTTATTGCAGGAGCAGACATTCAGCCCTGCTTAGCAGTCGTGGGCATTCTCCAGTTAAACCCATTACAGGCAGCGCTGGAAATTTCCCCCCTGGTGTCTCCTCCTGATTTATTTGGCCAGCTGAAATAAAGAGAATGGTCTGAGAGTCTGCTCTGCTTGCAAGCTGGCAGGCTTTGCAGAGTTTTGGTGCAAAGCATTTGCTGCTGCTTGGATTGCACTGGAGCTGCTGGCCCACGTCCTGCAGGCATTTTCCAAAGTGTGGACACTGTGCCATCCCCCTGGAAGGTCCATGCCCACGTGAGCAGCAAAGGTTTCAAGAGGAAACAAATGATCTCTCCTTTTATTGACCATTCATGGGGATGTTTTAACTTTGCAGGGCTATTCTGAATCAGTAGTTCAGAGCCAGCATTAGTTGTGCTCACGCTGACATTTACTTTGCACATAAGGTTTTTACATTTCCTTTATTTTTAGATTTGGATGGTTTTTACCTGAGATTTAGTGGCTTTTCATTTTGGCTCTTTTTTATTATTATGACTTTTCTCTTTACTTTTTAATCTGCTTATACCTCCACCTCCTATGTGTTTCCCAAAATCCTAAGCATGGGGGAGTTTTTATGAGTTTTTAGGTGATAAGCTGAAGCACTCAAGACATTTGGACTACAGTCAGGAGCTGTAGGTTTGAGAGTGAGCAGAGTGCTTTTATCTTTGCAAAAACCCCAAATCCAAGCATTTCCCAGCAGGTGAAGCCACAGCATTGTGTTGTTCCAACTTCCCCTTCATGTGAGAGCCAATATTGGCAATTTGCACGAGGTTTTTGATATCTGTCCTTGAAGGAAACTCAAGGATTCTTTCCAAAGTCCCTGACAACAGGCTTAGGCAGCCATAAACTTAGTCCAAAAATCAACTAAAACTGTGTCACTGTTCTGGTCATGGCAGGATTGCAGCATGGCTTCTTCATAGCTCACCTCACCACAAACAAAACAATTTTCCACTTTGCTCCTGTCCTGCAGGGTTGGTGTCCTCACACCACTGCTTGTGTTCTCAGCAGGAACTGAGCATTACTCTAAAGTTATTCATCAACCTACAGCAGGTAAAATGATGGAATATTTTTTAGGGATTGTGCAGGGACACCTCAGCAACCTCCAGAGTTTCTTTCATCTCTCTGGCTGCCCCAGGGCCTCATTCCCACTCCCACAGCGTGGCTGGCTGAGCCAGATGGCAAAAGAGAGCTGGGTTTACAATAATCTTTTCAACGTGTTTATTGGTGCTGTTAGCAAAAGAAACGTTTGTGCATCAGCATAGCTGTTCTTCTTCTGCTATAGCTGCTCTCCTTCAGACCTGAGAGGGTTTATGTGCCCCAGATCACATCTGTTCTTCCCAGTGGTGGCTCTCGAGCCAATAAAATGCCTTGCTGCTCCCTATAACCCTGTCATGTTTGTGAAATTGTAAAATACATGTGATTACAGACATGTTTGCCTCTCTGACTTCTGGAATCATTTCCACAAAGCCATGAAGAAGGCAGGGTCTTTACAAAACTTTTAAAATGCCCCCTGCACAGTTTGAACTGTTGGTTTTTAGCTGGTCTGAACTGCTGCAGGAGCAGGAACTTGTCAGAGAACAGAAAGGAAAGGACAGGCTGCTTTTATGCCAGAAACTGGAAAAAACCCCTGTTCCTCTCCCCTGTGTAAGAGCAGCAATAAAATTTACCAGATCAGCCTGCAAATATATGGCAAATCTTTAATATTATCAGGAGGAGAGCTGGATCTCTGGGGAGTGCTGCTGCAGACAGGAGGAGCCTCCCTGGGCAGGTGAAATTCAGCTCCACCATCAGCTCCTGAGCAGTGCAGGGAAAGTGGTGCCAGAGCCAGCACAGGCTGCACAACCCCCCAGCCTCAGCAAACAGTAGGTGTATATTTAAATTAAAGTCAAATATTAGAGTGTAGAAGAGGTCCAGCCAGACTCTGCTAGTCTAACAAGAACATTTATTTCTATTCCTCATGCATCTACAAAATAATTACCTTCTTCTCGAGGCTCCTGCAGCAGCTCTGTGCACACATATTTACATGGCACGAGTGGCTTCAGCTTGCATTAATAGGAATTGCATGGCTAAAGTCCCACAGAACAAGCTGGAAGTTTAATTTCAGTAAATATTTGCAGCTGGGATAGGACATTGTTTTCAGGAGGCTCCCAACACCACCAGCTCGGGCTTCACTTCAGGCAGAGTTCATTGAGCTCTGCTTTGGTCCTGTCCAGTTCTGGAGACAAAAGCAGGGAAGCTGGCCTGGGTTAAAAGCAGGAGAGAAGAAACTGCTTCAGTTAAACCCTCAGAAGTAAAGCTGGGAAATGAAGTGACACTGGAAACCATTGCATTGGTGGGTAACAGCATCTGCACCAAGCTGGAACACACTGTAAATTTGCTCCTTTGGTTAATTGACTTTAATGTCCTTTGGAGATAAGGCCTTGGAGATTTTTGTTAATAGGTAGGCTGTATTTTCAAGATCTGTGAAAGTACCAAATTACATTTCTTCTTGAACTGTGAGCTGTGAGTGGAGTTATGTGCAGCTTATTTCTGTGGCTTCCACTAAATCAGCTTCTAGTGGTTTGTAATTTGTATCTGAGAGAGATTTCTTTTTCAATTAGGGGTGTTGCAAGTGTTTTTTAAATATACGACTCTTTGTAATGAGTGTTTCAAATCCAAACCCAGCAAAACTGATTTCTTTAGGGTTGGGTTTTCTTAAACAGAAAATTAGCATCAGGCCCAAGAATGTGATGCCTGGTTGGAGAGGGGTGCAGATTGAAAGAGACACACTTCAAGTGCTCAGAGACAAGGTCTGTAATGTGGAGCTGACAGATCACTGATTAGATCAGTGCTTGCAGGCACCCTTGGAACAGGCTGCTGCTTTAACTCAGCTCCCTGGCACAGCCTTTCTCTCTGTGAAATGTAAATGAAATGTAATTCTGGCAACCTTGGCTCGCTCCAGAAAAGCAAAAAACCTTCCAAATGAGTTTGCCAAGCAGCAAGAAATAGGGTGAGGAGGACTCTGAGAGGTTTTCAGAGATGACCAAGGGGAAGAAAGCACAATATGCAGCAATAGCTTATATTCACCAGGACTTGTCTTGAGCAGAAAATGAGCTCCCTGCTTAATGAAGGATTTTAAGCTTACTGAAAACACTTTAATGAGGATTTTAAAGGGAACTCTGCAATTCACTGGATCTCAAACACTGACTTACTGCCTAAATCTTGATTTTGTGGTTTTAAAGTGGAAAAATTATAGCCTTTGTAAAAAAAAATAAAATAAAACCAGAAAGAACTTAAGTTGAGAGCTGGCAAAGCAGACTTGCAAAGCTTGTACTGAAAATTCAGACACCTCCCTCTCCTCTGCACTGACAGAGAACGTGCCTTGCTCATCCTGGGCTCTGGAGAGGCTTTTCTGCTGCTCCACATCTGTCTGCCACAGAAAACATGTTTCTGAGGAGAAGTATATCAACATCTCTAAATGTTTTTGTGCTGAAATGGAGCCTCTGCATTTCAGATACCCCAAGGAATGGGCTGGACTTGAATCATCGTTTTGTTGTGGTAAATACTGGCTGCCCACATGGTGCCAGTCCTGGAAATGAGGACAGGAGTGCTCCCTCTGTGCCCCTGAGCAACAGTCCTCCCCTCTGGTCATTCCACAGCTCATATTTATCAGCTGGGGCTGAAAAAGAATTCCCTCCTGTTGTTTTGAATAGATTTCCTCTTGGACAATCCAGCAGTGCAAAGTTTTAAAGAGTGAAAGTAGAAATAAACAAGCACATAAATAAAGATAACAGCAACCCATTGGATCTGAATAAAACATCGACTCACAGAGTGGTTTGGGCTGAAAGAGACCTTTCAGATTATCTTGTTCCAGCCCCTGCCCTGGCAGGGACAAACAGGAGCAGGGAGTTGTGTGAATGATGGGGTGGGTGTTGAATATGTGAACATCTCCTGCCAACCTCACCAGGCTGGCTCTGGGTCTCCTTTCCCATAACAAGGCTGGTTCCCATCAGTTCTGTGCTCTTTTGCCCCAGATCCCACAAGTGCTCCTTACCTGAAGAGCTTTTGCACATTTTCCTGCAGTTCTGCACAGGCACTAAGGTTACTCTCTGTATTATTTAGAGAGGGTCAAAGCCCAAAATCTCAGAGCTGAGCTTGGTCCTGCCAAAGTCTGAGATTGTTCAGAGCTGGGTTGTGGCTGAGCTGAGCTGGAGAGGGTCAGAACACAGGAATAAATTGAAAGTAGAGCATTAAGGAGTTCATGAATTCATTTACAGCATGGATGGATATGGACCACAGAAGCTCAATGAACATTCTCCTTCTAGAACTTTCTTTGTGGCTGTTTTGCCAACTGTGAGCTGACTTCAGACTGACACCAGTGCTGGGAAGGAGAGAACAACTGAAAGTTTCCCCTGAAATACCCAGCTAGTCAAACTCTGTAAGAACTAATTTCTTTGGGAAATATAAATCCTGTTTTAGTAGCCTTCCCCCTAACAATTCCTGTTATTCAATGATGTTTCACTCAGCAAGTCATGATGGACACTTGTCTTACACACACAAAACCAAGAGGCACCGCAGACCATTGACTTGAGGCTGAATATAAATATTCAGCTAACAAGTGATGCATTGAAAATGTATTTCCAGTGGATTAGGTTCTGTAACACTGGGACTTTCAGTCATTTTGAAGAGCACAAGGGTTTTTCTTAGATATGTTTTCAGCTTACTGGCTGCCAGCTTTGTCATAAAACAATTTCTAACAAAAGCAATTCTGGTTTATAATAGTTTTTCATAGCTGCTATTTCAAAGGAGGAGATAAAGGGACACAGTAACCACAAAACTACCTCCTGCAATACTTTGAAAAATGAGAGACTTATCCTGTATTTCCCACCCTTGATAGAGAGGTGGCTTCAGGCTCAATAAATACAGCAGGGAGGGAAATTATTCCTGAGCAATGAATCCACAGCATGGGGGCACAGTGAGTAAAAGTGTGACCACCCACTGCTTAGTACCTGACTCGGAAGAGATAAGAGGATCCATGTGTTTGTGCCAGGCAATGAACACGAGAAAAAAATATAAAATATTAAATATTGGTGGTAAACTGGGTCTTTAGGCAGACAAAAAAGTCTGTGAGGTGTGACAGCAGTGCTATCATGTACAAATCACTGTGATGCCTTCTCTGAGCTCCAGGGAAAGCTGGTTTATTGCACAGGTTCTGTTTTCAAAGGGGGACTGATAGAAAATGCTGCAGGAAGTGTGTCTAATGCTGCAGGTGTTCTGCACGGTGAAATCTGAGTAACCCTGCCCTGAGGGGGAGCCCAAATGCCTGATTTGGGGTTTGGATGGAGGGATGGAGGGATGGGTGGGTGGGTGGATGGATGGATGGATGGATGGATGGATGATGGATGGATGGATGGATGATGGATGGATGGATGGATGGAGGGATGGGTGGGTGGATGGATGGATGATGGATGGATGGATGGATGGATGGATGATGGATGGATGGAGGGATGGATGGATGGATGATGGATGGAGGGATGGATGGATGGATGATGGATGGAGGGATGGATGATGGATGGATGGATGATGGATGGATGGATGGATGGATAAATGGATGGATGGATGGATGGATGGATGGGTGGGTGGGTGGATGGATGGATGGATAAATGGATGGATGGATAATGGATGGATGGAGGGATGGAGGGATGGATGATGGATGGATGGTGGATGGATGGATGGATGGATGGATGGTGGATGGATGGATGGATGGATGGATGGATGGATGGATGGATGATGGATGGATGGATGGATGGATGGATGGATGGATGATGGATAGATGGATGGATGGATGGATGGATGGATGGATGGATGGATGGATGGATGGATGGAGGGAGGGAGGGAGGGATGGATGGAGCACAGCAGGGTTAGGATCAGCTGGGTGCCTCTGCCTCAGCAGGAAGGGCCAGAGGTGCTACAGGAGAAGGGAAGAGCTCAGAAATACAAATGTAAAAGATGGTAAAACACCTTCTCCCACCTGATGAGCTGCTACAGCTGCCCTCTCCTCAACATTTCCCTCTGCTTTCCTGAGCCCTCTGCTGCCTGCAGAATGGGCAGTGGCTCCACTGGGATCCCAGCAATGCCAGACACATTTTCAGGTTGCTGGGAGGTCCCACACAAACCAAGATTTACTGGAAGAAGTGACTGTACTTTTAAAATGCCCAGCAGCAGAAAGCTGCACAAACCTCCCCCCAGGATTTACTAACCTGCCCATCCAAACCCCATCTCCTGGCTCACCCAGCAGCAGGTGATGACACCAACACTGATGACAGTGAGTGTGTTGCCGTGGGTTTTTTCTTTCCATGAACAGGATGGGAGTGTTGGGAGAGGTTCTTTTATTGCAGAGCAACCATTATATGGTTGAGACAATGGGAAGATGGTGGCAGCTCACATTTTATTAACAGCAGCTAAAGATTTTTTTGTTACAGAGCATTTGGAAAACATTTTAGCTAACAGCATATTGCTAAAGCTTACAGACAGCTGTTCTAGCCAGTCAGTAAAAGCACACCTCCACCTGCTGCACACAATGCTGGCTTGTCTGCTTTCTGGTAACAATACACAATACTTCATTATTAAGCCTAAAACCTTCTACTATCCTGTTAAGCATATTTTTCTGCAGTCTTAAGGTCTGTCTTAGCCTAAAATTCAAGCTGTTGTTTTATGTCCTTGCTTGTTGTACCATTGTAACTTTTTCCACCCTCGGACCTTGCAGCTGCAGCTAGTTCTGCGTTTCTCTGCTTTTTCTGTTTCTAAGCTTTCCCAGCTTTGTGGAAATCACCTTAGCTTTCCCATTTCCCCCAGAGGAGGTGCAGCTGGAGCTCTGCAGGGCTGGGGGGATCTAACCAAGCTGGCTGTGTTCACAGGCCCACGCGGGACAGCGAGGATGAGGAGGATGACGAGAAGAAGGGCAAAGGCTGCACCCTGCAGTACCAGCACGCCCTGGTGAGGGTCCTGACGCAGTTCGTGGCCGAGTCCTCGGAGCTCGGAGGCCACCTGACCTACCTGCTGGGCTCGGAGTGGCAGTTTGACATCACTGACCTGGTGGCTGATTTCATGAAGGTGGAGGAGCCCAAGGTGGCCAAGCTGCAGGAGGGCCGGGTGCTGGCCGGGCGGGAGCAAGGCATCACCACGGTGCAGGTACAGCCCCTGCAGCCCCACGGGGGCTCAGGCTCACTCACACCCTGGCTAGCAGGGCTCAGGGTTGGTGTGGGAAAGTCACTGATCACAGGGGAAAAAAAAAACAACAAAAAAGCTGAAAAAATGGGCGTGCTAAACAGAAAAGGAAGTTTGAGCGGGATTTCTTTGTGGCTATTTGTCACTTCCACAGAATGCCCTTAGGTGAAGCTTCTGTAGGGATTCCAGTCCATCTTAGTGTGACTGGAACACAGGGGGATTTCCCTGGCTGGTGAAAGAGGTGACATGAGGCACACAGCCAGCTCCTTTTCACTTCAGTGGGGCCATATGAGCATAACTCATAGTGGAGTTAACTCATAACTCATCTGGGAGATGGTACCAAATACCTCCATGCACCTTTACATGCTTGAACATATTTGAAAAATTAGTTCTTTTATGTTCACAAAACCAATCACATAGACACAAAAATAATCTTCAGATGCATTTTGGAGTGTTCATGTTCCCCCCTAACCTCTGTCCAAATTCATGCACCTTTCTTAATCCAAATAAAGGAATAGAAGCACTGGGGCTCTTCCCAGGGGCTGCAAACACCTGCAATGTTTCACACTCTGGAGTCAACACAGGGATTTTAGGGCTCAGCTCCCTTCAACCTGAAATAAATGGGATAGAGAGGTCAAGGGATTTCTGCCCTTAAAATGTCTCTTTCCCTTCAGTGACCCTAAAAGAGCAGGAAGCTCCTGTGCAGGGAGCTGTGCTGCAGGTTTCTCCTGTTGGTTTAGACAAATCACACCTCAACTATTTTGGGCTCAAAGCAGCTGTTTCTGCCACCAGGATAAAGATGAGTCTCTGGAAACAAGGTCTTGGAGCAACTGGCAGGAGTGTTTTGGCATTGAAAAATGCAGGCAGGCACCCAGTGGGATTTCCAAAGTTCTTTTGCAAGTCTCACTTTCATTTCATTCAAGTCCTGTGTCCCTAGAAAGGCAACAGGCCAAGTTCCTATCAGCCAGGCTTTGAGCACTTATTTATCCCCTCACTGAGTTTGAGTGTTAATCAGTGCCTTACACTCTGTCCTGTACTGCCCTGCATTAACAGGGAGTTTTATAGACCCCACAAAAATGACTTTCAAAAAAACCCAACAGATCCATTTAATTTGTTCTGTATTATATATGTTTCGTCAAGATCAAGCTGCAGTTTTGAAGTGATTTGTTGTTTTATTAAATTATTTTTTAGATAAAGTAATTTAGCAGCAAATGAGTGTAATATCTTGGGGGAAACATCAGCTGTGGCTTAGACATGGACGTGACAAACCCAGGATTATTCTGGTGTGCTGGTTAGAGGCCAGCCTTGCTTTAAAACCCTTCACTGCTGTTTCATGCAGGGTGTTTCCTTCCTCCTGCCAGGTGCTGTCCCCTCTCTCGGATTCCATCCTGGCAGAGAAGACAGTGATAGTTCTGGATGACAGGGTGACCATTGCTGACCTGGGCGTGCAGCTGGTGTCAGGCCTGTCTGTGTCCTTTCAGAGCAGCAAAGGAAACAAGAGAGCCATCCTTGCCACCACCTCTGCCCACGACATCCTGCGCACTCCCAAACAGGTATGCCCCAAGGAATGCAGCAAATCCATTTCCTCTTCCCTCTGCTCTGGCACAGGAATTTGCTGTAAATTTTAGGCAGCAGATGTAATGAATCTATGGCTGTGAAAAGCAGTCACTTCTCACAGTAAAGGCTGTTCATCCTCCTGAGCCCTGCACAGCCACCCCTGCACTCTCCAGAGCTGCTCTGGGGACCTGAGAGGGGAAGGGGAATTTCCAGAGCACAGGGAAAGGGATGGACAAGTCTGGGGGTGCACAGTGTCAAACAAACAGGGATGTGCCACAGAAATCTCCTTTTCTGTGGGGGATGCAGCCCAGCTGTGCAAGCAGGGCTGGGAATGGCAGTCCTTAATTGTCTCACAGAGTCAGCTCAGCCAAAACCACCTCTGGCTGCAGGTGCAGAAGTTTTCATGACCTGTATTGCTGAAAACTGATGAGTTTGTGCTTACTTTGAACCATATCATCTGAGGAATTAAATAGCTTTTAATGAGACCACAGAACAAATTCTGTATGTGGTTTTTTAATAGATTACACAGAGCTGAGGTTCTACATCAGTGCAGAAAGTGTAACTATATTTTTTGCACTAGCAATTTGCAGCAAGAAGACAAATTGGTTTGGTCAAAACATAAAATGGTGTTTTTTATGAGTTTCTATAGTTCCCAGGAAAGGCCGCAATCCCTTTTGCATATTGCAAGTCCTGCATATTTGAAAGCATGACAGCAAATATCAAGCACTGTGCTGAGATGTGTTCTCCTCCCAGTTTGTTCCATGGGCTGGATGGGCTCGCTGGCCCGACACCTTCCAGCCCTGCTCATTGCCTTCCACGAGGCCCTGGAACTGCAGCATCAGAGAAACTCCCCATGATGGGTCCTGTACAAACCTAATTGACCGTGATGCTGGAAATATGGTTATTTTCATCATAAGGCTCTGGCATTCAAAAGAGGCTTCTCACTTCAGCCTGAGAAAAAAGAATCGTCAATTGTTTTTTCCAGCACTTTTATTAAATTTACATGAGTGTTTCTTTGATAGTTCCTGAAGGTGAGGTAAATGCCTCAGTGGTCTAGAGAACACAAGCCTGCAAGAAAATGAGAAGCAGAGTAGACATTTCCATTTTCTTTAAAAAAACAAACCAAAAAGAATCCCCAAAGTTCAACTCTGTATTCTTTTCAGACTTTAACAACCAAGTGTCTGATTTGTGCTCCCTCTCTCACGCCTGTTTTCCCCCTCATCCTCTCCCCACCAGGAGGCTGTGGTGAGTGCTTGGGTTCTGTTCAGCGACGGGGCGGTGACGCCCTTGGACATCTACGACTCCAAGGACTTCTCCATGGCCATCACCTCCCTGGACGAGATGGTGGTGTCCTCACACCAGAGCCTTCAGTCCCTCTGGCCCGTGGTGGTGGCAGAAGGGGACGGGCAGGGGCCCCTGATCAAAATTGAGATGGTGATCAGCGAGCCCTGCCAGAAGACCAAGCGCAAGAGCGTTCTGGCCGTGGGGAAAGGAAACGTCAAAGTGAAGTTTGGCCACAAGGATTCGGACCAGAAGGGGAGCACCAACGACATCGACGATGTGGAGAAAGATTTTAAAAGCCATGCCAGCAACGCCATAGAGAAAGCTGCAGAACAAGAGAGGACAGCACAAGACTGGTCCAAAACCCACGAGGATGTGTCCGGTCCTGAGGACAATGCGAACAAAAGCACAACTTTCATCTCTCCCCTTGATCAGGAGTCCCTGGAGGATGGCCAGCTTCAGAACAACCCAACTGCCTTCACAGGTTTCCCTGCCCAAGTAGAAGTACCGGGAGAAAGCAATCCCAGTGATCTCTCATTGACTTCCAGAGGATTGACAGACCTGGAGATCGGCATGTACGCGCTGCTCTGCGTTTTCTGCTTGGCAATCTTGGTGTTTCTGATTAACTGCGTGGCGTTTGCTTGGAAGTACAGGCACAAAAGGTTTGCTGTGAGTGAGCAAGGCAACATCCCCCATTCCCATGACTGGGTCTGGCTTGGAAATGAGGTGGAGCTCCTGGAAAACCCAGTGGACATTTCGCTCCCATCAGAGGAGTGCACTACCATGATTGACAGAGGGATGCAGTTTGAAGAAAGCAACTTTCTCCTTAATGGGAGTTCTCAGAAGACTCTTCATAATCATATCCTCAGATCTTCTGAGTACCTTTGTGAAAAAGAAGTTAAAAGTGAACCTATAAATCCTTCTGGGCCAAAGCAGAAGCGAGTAAAGTTCACTTCATATACAACAATACTGCCAGAGGATGGAGGCCCCTACACCAACTCAATTCTATTTGACAGTGATGATAATATTAAATGGGTATGCCAAGATATGAATCTTGGTGATTCCAAGGAACTTAGGGACTATATGGAAAGACTGCAAGACAATATGTAAAACTACTTTCTTATGTTTGTAATCACCTTTATGCCTTCTGTTTATGGATGGTGGAGCAGTCAGTCCAGTCAGCAATAGGAACAAGACAGCCCAACCCTGGAGGTCCTGAGATGATAACCTGATGGCAGAGAGCAGGTCCAAGAGGCTGGCTGAGTTAATCCTGTTTCACCACAAACCAGGATGTGCCCCTAAAGCAGCTCCCTGTAGGTGTTGGAGGTGTCCCACACGATGGCTGTGGCTGTGTACTGCCTGGTTCTAGCCAAATGCTGATCCAGCTGCGCTCAGACTCAGAGGAGACTCCGTTTGTTGGTCATCTCTCATGAGAAATGGTCACTCAGAAAGGAAAGGGATGTTTGTTTGCATTGATTTTTTTCTAGTCGTCGTCCTTTGTAAAGCACAGTGGACATTTCTTGCTCACAGCCTGAGAGGAGGCTCATGGAAAAAGGGATTGGAATGAATCTCATTTTATTGCCTATGTGCAATGCAGCCAAGTAGTCTTATTATTTTTTACAGATATAAAAAACCCCATGTGGTTAATTTCTTCTTATATTGTTTGTGAATTTTATTTGACTTAGGGAACATTAAATATTTTCTTTGAAGGGGTTTGGTTTTTTTTTGGTTGTACCAAAGTGTAGTACAGTAATATTTATAATGATTTGAGTTTTTTATTCATCTGCTTCAGCCCCCAGAGATACCTCCTTCATCCCTGACTATCTTCCTCCTTTCCATATGGGTCGTTAGTATTTGAACCATAGAAAGGAATTAGAACTCTTACTGGGAAAGGGTTGTGTCTTCTTACAGGGAACTGTAAATATAATAATAAACCCTGGAAAATAAAAATCAAGGAGTAGCCCTGGGTTCACTTTTGTCATTGCTAATATGAAAAAATAACCTGTAAAAAAAGCCCAGCACATTCTTCAAAGGGAAATGCTTTGCTGAAACAGTAGCTTGGCTGACAACACATGGTATTATCAGAGTGGGAAAGCCAAACGTGGCTTTGGAATGCATAAAAAAGTAGGAAGGGAAATTTCCTAGGAAATAAGCAAAGCTTGGAGTCACTGCTACTCTGTGCTAATGAATCCATTGGTGGTAGAGTTCAGCAGGCCAGAGAAGTTCATGCTCAACAGCCTTGTCTAAAGCCATTACAGAGAAAAACTTTACCCCATTTTCATTAAAAAGGGAAGAAAAGACACATTGGGACTGCAGCCACACAAGGGACTATCCAATTTTATCAAGGAAAACAGAGCTCCCATTTCATATGCATCACATCTATTTTTTTACTGAAGGATGGCTGAGATAAGTTGAAAATTACAGTTGGGAAAAACCTGAATCTACAGAATCCTTAACCCCCCCCAGTAAAGCACATGTTCTTGTGATGGATCCTGTGCAATAACCACCAGAGCCAAATTACAGCTGCCTTACATACTGGAGTTCCCATCCTTTGGGTAGATCAAAGCAAAATTTGAATTTAAACCAGAAAATGTGGGAAATCCTGCATGTGGGTCCTCATCCCCAACTGGGAACACATTTAATGTAACTGCTGCAAAATACAGGAATTTTAACATTGAGACTAGAAGTGAGGGCACCAGGCTTATATAAGTGATTAGAGACTTGCTTTTGCTGGCACTGAGCTGCACAGGGAGGAGATGGCATCTGTTAAAATCTAATTTTGAGGAGAGAAAATAATAGAGCACAGATATGCTTCTGTTTCATAAGGGATGCAGCACTTGTGCGTCAGATGAAGTCTTGGGTTGTTTAGCAAATGTTCTCTCCCCTTTCAATGATCCAGGAAATAAGGAAAGATGAATTCCTACAATGATCCTTATCACTAACAACATAAAAAATCCTTTATGGAATTTAATTCTCTTTCCAATGCGTTGTTTTGTATTTGGCCCAACCAGAGAGCAGAAGAAAAAAAAACCCTATTTATGATTGTTTGCACAATAAACTGACCCAAAGTGACCACAAATGCATTTAGTGTTGAAATCAGAGGAACCAAGCTCTGCTGGCAGAGGGCAGAGAGCCCAGAGAGCAAACCCACAGTGAGCCAGCGAGGCCCTGGCCTCACAGAGAGCTGCTTCTTCATGGGAACCTCTCCTTCCATTCCTGCTTTGGGTTCCATTTCCTCATGGGAACCTCTCCTTCCACTCCTGCTGTGGGTTCCAGTTCCTCATGGAAACCTCTCCTTCCATTCCCAATGAGGCTCCTCATGGAAACCTTTCCTTCCACCCTGCTGTGGGTTCCATTTCCTCATGGAAACCTTTCCTTCCAGCCCTGTTTTGGGTTCCATTTCCTCATGGAAACCTCTCCTTCCACTCCTGCTGTGGGTTCCATCTCCTCATGGAAACCTCTCCTTCCAGCCCTGCTTTGGGTTCCATTTTCTTATGGAAATATTTCCTTCCACTCCTGCTGTGGGTTCCATCTCATGGAAACCTTCCCTTCCATTCCCACTGAAGCTTTATATTTTCATGGAAACCTTTCCTTCCACTTCTGTGAGGCTCCTCGTGGAAACCTTTCCTTCCACTCCTGCTTTAGGTTCCATTTTCTTATGGAAACCTTTCCTTCCAGCCCTGTTTTGGGTTCCATTTCCTCACAGAAACCTTTCCTTCCATTCCCACTGAGGTTCCATCTCCTCATGGGAACGTTTCCTTCCACTTCTGTGAGGCTCCTCACAGAAACCTTTCCTTCCAGCCCTGCTGAGGTTCCATTTCCTCACAGAAACCTTTCCTTCCACTCCTGCTTTGGGTTCCATCTCCTCATGGGAACCTTTCCTTCCAGCCCTGCTGAGGCTCCAGCCGTGCTGCAGGCTCCCTGCTCGTGTCCCTGCTCGTGTCCCTGCTCGTGTCCCTGCTCGTGTCCCCACAGCTCCCAGGGACGTGCAGGTGTCCTGGGCTGCTCCCCTAGAACAGAGGTCAGTGACTTCACTCAGCTGGAGAGCGTCCCTTGGAGGATCCCAAAGTTCAGGGGCTCCCTGCTGCCACACTGGGGTGTCCCTTGTCCTGCTGCCCAGTGCCTGGGCACTCAGGGAGGGGCCAGAGCCACCAGGGGACACCTCTGGCCTTTCCAGCCCTTCCCTGCTGCTCCTGGGTCTGGCTGATCCCAAACCCACTGGGGCAGGGGGTCCCAGTGCCTGGGGCTGTGTTCCACACTGAGGGTCAGGTCCCAGCGTGGCCAGGGAAGGTCCTCAGGGAGGGTCTGGGGGCTCAGTGGCTGAATCTGGGCTGGTTTTAGAGCCACACAGGTGTCCTCCTGTGCCCAAGGTAAATGACAATTCCTGCCCGTCAGGAAGGAGCTCAGCTGCTCCTGGGAGCCAGTTAAACAGGGGAACTGGGAACCAGTTAAACAGGGGAACTGGGAGCCAGTTAAACAGGGGAACTGGGAACCAGTTAAACAGTGGAATTGGGAACCAGTTAAACAGGGGAACTGGGAACCAGTTAAACAGTGGAATTGGGAACCAGTTAAACAGTGGAACTGGGAACCAGTTAAACAGGGGAACTGGGAACCAGTTAAACAGTGGAACTGGGAACCAGTTAAACAGTGGAACTGGGAACCAGTTAAACAGTGGAACTGGGAACCAGTTAAACAGTGGAACTGGGAACCAGTTAAACAGGGGAACTGGGAACCAGTTAAACAGTGGAACTGGGAACCAGTTAAACAGGGGAACTGGGAACCAGTTAAACAGTGGAACTGGGAACCAGTTAAACAGTGGAATTGGGAACCAGTTAAACAGGGGAACTGGAAACCAGTTAAACAGGGGAACTGGGAGCCAGTTAAACAGGGGAACTGGGAACCAGTTAAACAGTGGAACTGGGAACCAGTTAAACAGTGGAACTGGGAACCAGTTAAACAGGGGAACTGGGAACCAGTTAACAGTGGAATTGGGAACCAGTTAAACAGTGGAACTGGGAACCAGTTAAACAGTGGAACTGGGAGCCAGTTAAACAGTGGAACTGGGAACCAGTTAAAACAGTGGAACTGGGAACCAGTTAAACAGGGGAACTGGGAACCAGTTAAACAGTGGAACTGGGGACAGCTGTCCACAAAAAGACCCAATCCTCAAATCTTGCAGTGGGGGAAAAAAAGAAAGATCTGCAGGCTCATAAATTTTCTTTTTCTTTTCCATCACATGTCACCACGTGGAAGCTCTTACATGGAAAATGGCAATACAACCATGGGAAAAAAGCAATACAAAAAAAGAGAAAAGAAGTGGGAAGAGAGAACTCTCTGTTTTCAGTCAAACTGGGATAACACCAATAAAGTGGAGTTATTTTATCCTGGTTTGAGCCTTTTTGCTACTTCTCCTAAGATGAAAGGAAAATATATTCAACATGAATATATCTGATACAAAATCGCTCTGAGTCAATCAGTTCCTTTTAAATTAGGTAGCTCAAATTTTAATTTCAAAATTATGGCATACTCTATAAATACAAGCAAATTCAATTTTAAATTATTTTAAACACCCCCTCCCCCCCAGTTTTCCCATTCACCTAACTATTTTTCAGTGTTGCTGTTAAATACAATATTTTACTCATGGAATTTATAATGTTCCACTTTGCTGTTAAGTGAGCAGCATTTACACGTGGCTAAAAGACTCTCTGCTTTTGAGAGAACGAAGCAATGGTAGCCAAGTGATCCAAAGGCACAAAGTGTGTGTATGTAAGTGTGTGTGCAGGAGGGAAGAACTGTCTGAGAGCAGCAGCAGAGTACTGGGATGCTGCTCCAGGAGGTGCCTCGGGCAGCAATAGCTGTGATCAATACCAAACAAGCACCAGCTCTGACTGCTGGGGGCAGAGAGGGGCTCGTGGCACACGGGGAGCTGCCAGCTTGAGCCACAAGGCTGGTGGCAGCCCCCAGCCCTGCCAGGGCAGCTGGGGCAGGGGGGGCAGGGAAGGGAGAGCTGCAGGTTCCCATGGGCAGAACCTTTAGTTCCATTCAGCCCACAGTGCCCAGCCAGGGCTGCCTCTGCCCCTTCCCCACCCACAGGGACCCCACAGGGACCCTGTCCCACTCTTGGGGCTCCCTGTGCCCCTTCCCCACCCTTAGGGACCCCTTAGGGACCCTGTCCTGCTCTTGGGGCTCCCTCTGCCCCTTCCCCACCCACAGGGACCCCTTAGGGACCTTGTACAGCTCTTGGGGTCCCTGTGCCCCTTCCCCACCCTTAGGGACCCTGCCCTGCTCTTGGGGCTCCCTGTGCCCTTTCCCCACCCTTAGGGACCCCTTAGAGACCCTGTCCCACTCTTGGGGTCCCTGTGCCCCTTCCCCACCCTTAGGGACCTTGTACTGCTCTTGGGGCTCCCTGAGCCCCTTCCCTAACCTTAGGGACCCCTTATGGACCCTGTCCTGCTCTTAGGGCTCCCTGAGCCCCTTCCCCACCCTTAGGGACCTTGTCCTGCTCTTGGAGCTGCCTGTGCCCCTTCCCCACCCTGAGGGACCCTTCCCCTCTCCCCTCCCACTGCCCAAGCCCCCCGTGTTCACGTTTGGAGCTGCTGGCCCTTAACTCTTTTGGGGAATGTACAAGAAGACCTTACAGCCATAGAAGTGCAAGGAGTCCCTCAGAGAGGGAGAGACCCTTGTCCTGTGAGGGGGGTGGAAACCCCGCCCAGGAAATGCAGATTTCTCCTGGCAGATGGGCTCTCTCTGGGTTTAAATCATGTGCACTACATTGAAATACACGGGAGTGTATTGTGAAATGCATACATTACCTGCTGAGTCACAACACTGGCAATGTATATACATCACACCCCAGATATTTATACAATATAATAAGTCTTAGATGTATAACATAATGAATTCTGTACAAAATAAACTGTAAGTTAAGACAATGAAACAGAACTTTTATATCTGTGTAATTTGTATGCTGATTAAGTTATTCAAGCTTCAGTTTTCATCTTTTAATGTGCCCTTTAAAAAAATACTTATTTTCTATAGGCAGATGTCTGAAATAAAGACTTGAGTCTTCAGAAGAGAAGCAAATGAAAGACTGAAAGAAACAGATTTTGCTGGAGAAATAAAAATAATGTTCATGTGGTTGTTTTTTTTTTTTTAAAAAGCCATTTGGTGTTGGTGCTGGTCAGGGTGAGCTGCTGAGGGTGATGTGGCCCTGCCAGGTGAGCAGGAGGCAGCAGTGAGGATTTCCCCTGTGTCCCCTTCCCCAGAGCAGCACAAAGCCCTGCATCACCCAGCCCAGGGCTTTGCTCCCCTGCTCCAGCCCTGTCCTCCTCCCCTGCCCCAAGAGCCAACATCCCACACCAGCAGAGCCTTCAGATTCAAAGGAAAAAGGCACAAACCAAAGCTGTCCTGGAGCTCTCCAGTGGGAACCAGCACGGGGCAGGAATGGGATTCAGTCCTGGGAATTCTCTGAAGCTCCCATTAGAATCCAAGAGCCTCAAAATTCTTAAGTGACCCCTGAGCTCCTCATGAGAGCTGCAGGAAAGCATCTTGCTAAAAAAGGGAATTTGAGCCTCAGGTTTTTGCTCCAGGTGTGGGAAACTCTGGCAGAGGCAGAGACCCAGAGCCCCCTGCTAGCTCAGGAACTGGGGCTCCTCCAGGCACTGGGAATCAGCCCCAGCAGCTGCCTCCAGCTGCTCACACCTGAGACCTGGCTGTCCCACTAATGGCAGCAATTCAACAGCACCCCAATGATTTAATGAGCACTGCTGGAATTTCTACTGCATTGAAATTGGGTTTGTGTGAAGTCAATTGGATTGAGAAGTGTGATTTGGGAAGTGCCTCAGAGAACCAGCTCTGTGCTGTGCTTCGGGCACAGATTCCACTTGGTTCCCCTTGGTGTTCTAAACCCTGAAATAAGAAGTGGTTTTTATAAATGACCCTTTTTGTGTCCTGCCAGTTTGGCCATCACTGGGACACCCATCCCTTAGCAGCACCTGAGGGCTGGAGTGCCTTTACTCACACCCAGAGATCAAAAACCTGCCACAGAAAATCAGTCTTTTGTTCTGTTTTATCCACATGCACACACACACTTCCCCAAACACCTGGCCAGGGGTAGATTTTAACCAGCAGTACCTGTGGAACTGGAAATAATTCACCTGGGAAAGAAACAGCCCAAGGAACACAACTGGGTTTTTCTTCCCAAAAAGGGAGCCCTGAGGATCTGGCCTGTTTCATTTGTGACAAACTCCTCTCTGCAGGTCTGCCAGATCCTGAAGGCTCTCTCAGCTGAAGCTGCCACTGGCCTTGTTGGGAGCTGGGCTGGGACAGGGGCAGAGGCAGCCAGCCCTGGCTGTGGCTCTGGGAGGATGGAGAAGCCCTGTGTGACACAGCCCCAGCCCTGCTGCTGTGCCTGCACCCTGCAGGGCTCTGGGGCTGAGCAATCCTGGGCTCTGGAAAACCCTGGGAAAATCAGCAATCCTGGGCTCTGGAAAACCCTGGGCAAACCAGCAATCCTGGGCTTTGGAAAATCCTGGGCAAACCAGCAATCCTGGGCTCTGGAAAACCCTGGGCAAACCAGCAATCCTGGGCTCTGGAAAACCCTGGGCAAACCAGCAATCCTGGGCTCTGGAAAATCCTGGGCAAACTAGCAATCCTGGGCTCTGGAAAACCCTGGGCAAACCAGCAATCCTGGGCTCTGGAAAACCCTGGGCAAACCAGCAATCCTGGGCTCTGGAAAACCCTGGGCAAACCAGCAATCCTGGGCTCTGGAAAACCCTGGGCAAACCAGCAATCCTGGGCTCTGGAAAACCCTGGGCAAACCAGCAATCCTGGGCTCTGGAAAACCCTGGGCAAACCAGCAATCCTGGGCTCTGGAAAATCCTGGGCAAACCAGCAATCCTGGGCTCTGGAAAACCCTGGGCAAACCAGCAATCCTGCCCCTCCCCGTGCTGTCCTTGCAGCACAAGCCTGCATTCCTGTTCCTGCCCCAGGACCCACCTGGGCAGGTTCTGCAGGGCTGGTCTCTGGGGGAACAGAATGGAGTGGCTCACTGAGAGGCAGCTGGCTTCAGAAATTGAAGTGGACTGCTGATGTTTGAGACCTGTTCTGAAGCTCTCAGAGGGCATCATGCTCCTAAAACACATGTACCAGCATCAGGATTTCTGACCCACTGCAGATGAAGGCTTGTCTCCCTCCTCCTGACAATCCTGGGTTAGTCCATTTAAAAAACAATGGGATCTGATGATACAAAACCCAAATAAGCAGCTTAGGATTTAGTGGAAATGAAGAATGGATATTTTTAATCCTCCAATTCAAACCTGTGCTAGGCAGAGCAGAATACACAGTTTATACCATGGCATTATCTGTAGGGATTTTTATTTAATCAGGAGGGTCCTACAGCTCCCAAACCCCTTTAACAAATCCTGTGAGTGGGGAGCAGGTTAAACCTCCCTGAGACACCTCCTACAGCTCCCAAACCCCTTTGATGGATCCTGAGACACCTCCTACAGCTCCCAAACCCTTTTAAGGGATCCTGAGATTGGGGAGCAGGTTAAACCTCCCTGAGATATCTCCTACAGCTCCCAAACCCCTTAAACAAATCCTGTGAGTGGGGAGCAGGTTAAACCTCCCTGAGACATCTACAGCTCCCAAACCCCTTCAACAAATCCTGAGAGTGGGGAGCAGGTTAAACCTCCCTGAGACACCTCCTACAGCTCCCAACCCCTTTAATGGATCCTGAGACACCTCCTACAGCTCCCAAACCCCTTAAACAAATCCTGTGAGTGGGGAGCAGGTTAAACCTCCTTGAGACACCTCCTACAGCTCCCAAACCCCTTTAAGGGATCCTGAGAGTGGGGAGCAGGTTAAACCTCCCTGAGACATCTACAGCTCCCAAACCCCTTCAACAAATCCTGTGAGTGGGGAGCAGGTTAAACCTCCCTGAGACACCTCCTACAGCTCCCAAATCCCTTTGATGGATCCTGAGACACCTCCTACAGCTCCCAAACCCCTTTAACAAATCCTGAGAGTGGGGATCAGGCTAAACCTCCCTGAACACCCCAGGGTGACGTCCCCCTCAGCGTCCCCAGTGTCTGGTGGCCTGTCCTGCCCATCAGGTGGCACAGCTTGGTCCCACTGGCAGGGTCTGGGTCCAGCACTGCAGCAAGAGGAGCTGCCCAGAGCACAGCACAGACACCTGCCACCCACTGTGTCCCCATCCTGAGCAGCAGTCACCTCAGGCACTGTGCCTCAGCAGCTTTGTTCTCTTTCCAGCAGAAAAGGGCACTTGTGCATCCCCTGAATGAAAGCACAAGCTCTGTCATTTCCACTGCAGGCACAACTCAGTGAGCCATCCAGTGTGAGCCAGCTCACTGGACAGGGAAACTCAAAGGACAAACAAACTCCCATATTAGCAGAAATAATAAACCCAAAAAATGCTCTTGGCAGCAGCTTTTTAACCCCCATCTCAGGGAATGTCTGCTGGGTTTCAAAGCCATGCCTCTGCTTCCTCCTCGTGTTTCCTCTCCTGGATTGGAGACATCTCTCCAAAGGCTGGAAAAGCAGCTTAGCCCTGGAGAGAGCTCACCTGGAGATCAGAGATCTGCTGCCAGTGCTGGCTGCCCCAGGGTCCTCCCTGGCCTGGAGGGGCTGCAGCCCTGGCTGGGGCAGGGAGCTGCTCTGTGAGCCCCCAGCAGAAACCTTCCCAGGGTCTGTGGCTACTGCAGGGCAAGGAGAGAAGGCAATGGAGCCAGGCTCTCCTCCGTGTTGTCCAGCAAAAGGACAAGAGGCAAAGGGCACTAATTGAAAGGGAGAAAAAACGAGGCAGTAAAGAGCTGACCTCAGGGACTCTGCAGACGAGGCAGAACTGGGCTCTGCTGTGTCCCTAATGAGCCAAACACTGCAGAGAGCCAGAGCTGGGAGTGACCCCAGCTACAGAAGGGAAAACATCATTACCTGAGCCCTGGCAGCACCTCTGCCATCCATCCTGGCAGCTGGGGTTCTGCTCAGGGCTGTTGGTGCCCTCCTGCTGGGCAGGGAGCAGAACACAAACAGGATTGGTTCCTAAATCCCCCTCTGACAGGAACAGGCCATGGTGGGGCCAGGATGGAGGCAGGAGAGCCCCTGGCAGCTGGGGCTGAGCACAGCCCTGAGCCCCAGCCCAGTTTGGGCCAGACCTGGCTGCGGGCTGGGCGGTGAAGCTGCCAAGGGCAGGGCCCTGTGACCCTGCAGGAGACAATCAGGGCACCATCAGGGCTGCCAGGGGAGTCCAAATGCCTTTAAAAAGGGGCATTTGAGCAGTGCCCAGGTCCCAGGGCAGTGCACAAGCCAAGGGGTGCCAGGGGAGGAGTGAGGACAGCTCAGGGCTCGCAGACCCCACCCCGGGCTGAGAGCTTCAGCATCCACCCCGCCAGTGGCTCTGAGCAGAGCCCAGCAAAGCCCAGCTTTGGGAGGCCAGAGGAGCTGCAGTGCAGCTGACAGGGCTGGCAGGAGAGCTCTGTGCTGCCCAGGGGCTCAGGGGGAACCCTCACTGTCCATCCCTGGGGATGCTGAGCCAGCCTGGCTCTGCCCCTGAACCCCTCCCTGCTGCAGGGATGCTCCCAAACCACCTCTCTGCTCCTGGCCACACACCTGAGCAGCAGGGCAGGACCCACAGCCTGGCTGCTGGCCCTGCCCCAAGCCCTGCCTGCCTTAGGGGGCGTAGGAGGGATTTCTAGGGACAGGTATTGCTCACAGGTGTTACTCACAGGTGTTACTCACAGGTGTTACTGGCTTTGCACATTTGCCTCCTGCAGGTCCCACCCACATCTGGCCCTCCTCTGACCCTGGAATGTCCCTTGGATGTCCCTCCCTCCTTGGGTGTGATTTCAGGGTAGATTAGAGGAGGTGAAGTGCACTGAGGCTCTGGCAGTCCTGGCCCTGGAGCTGCCCTGGCTGAGCATCCCCCGAGTGGTTCCTGCTTTTCTGTGCCCCTTGCTGAGGTGTCACCACGTCCCCTGCACCCTGCACAAGCTCAGCAGCAGTTCTGCCATCTTCTTTTGCACTTTTTTACTTGAGCTAACCCCCCTTTCACTTTCCTTCTGCAGCTACTGTAAAAGGCACAGCAACTTTACTAATTTATTTGCAGAAACCATTGAAGATTCCATCTGCTGTGATCAAATCCCCTTAAGTAAAATATAAACTGCTACTCCTCTGAATGTAAAGCCTAAATCAATAATGGACATGAAATCATCAAGTTTAATCTCAAACACAGTGAACCCAAGTAATCACTCTTCTTGATACAAAACTAATTCTGTTTGACAATAAAATGCTACTAGTCTGGGCCATAAACCAAAGGAACAAATAACTTTCTTAGCCCTGACAGCTGCTGTCCAGAATCATTACATCTCCTCTCCCCGGCCGTCCAGCCTGGCACTGCAGGGCTGCTCCAGCTCAGCCCCTTCCCACAAACTGCTCCCGTGCCCAGCTCTTGGAAACAGCTGCTCTGGAAGAAAGGGAGCTGCTGCTCCAGCTTCTCTTCCTCCAGCGGGCCAAAAAGGCACGGGTGGTACCAGGAGGGCACAAGGAGCACCTGGAGATTCCTTGGGATGTTCCTTGGGACATTCCTTGGGACATTCCTTGGGACGTTCCTTGGGACGTTCCTTGGGCTGTTCCTTGGGCTGTTCCTTGGGCTGTTCCTTGGGACATTCCTTGGGACGTTCCTTGGGCTGTTCCTTGGGACATTCCTTGGGCTGTTCCTTGGGAGATTCCTTGGGACATTCCTTGGGGTGTTCCTTGGGACATTCCTTGGGCTGTTCCTTGGGAGATTCCTTGGGCTGTTCCTTGGGCTGTTCCTTGGGACATTCCTTGGGACACTCCTTGGTGTGTTCCTTGGGACATTCCTTGGGACATTCCTTGGGCTGTTCCTTGGGATGTTCCTTGGGCTGTTCCTTGGGACATTCCTTGGGACATTCCTTGGGACATTCCTTGGGCTGTTCCTTGGGAGATTCCTTGGGGTGTTCCTTGGGCTGTTCCTTGGGACATTCCTTGGGATATTCCCTGGAATATTCCTTGGGAGATTCCTTGGGACATTCCTTGTGGTGTTCCTTGGAGTATTCCTTGGGACACTCCTTGGGATGTTCCTTGGGATACTCCTTGGGATATTCCCTGGAATATTCCTTGGGGTATTCCCTGGGATATTCCTTGGGATGTTCCTTGGGGTATTCCTTGGGACACTCCTTGGGATATTCATTGGGGTGTTCCTTGGGAGATTCCTTGGGATGTTCCTTGGGATAATCCTTGGGATATTCCTTGGGGTGTTCCTTGGGGTATTTCTTGGGATAATCCTTGGAAATGTTCCTTGGGACACTCCTTGGAACGTTCCTTGGAGTATTCCCTAGGATATTTCTTGGGGTATTCCTTGGGATACTCCTTGGAGTATTCCCTAGGATATTTCTTGGGGTATTCCTTGGGACACTCCCTGGGATACTCCTTGGGGACATTCCCTGGGACACTCCCTGTCCCATGGCTGGATTGTCTCTGGCCTGCAGTGTCCCTGCTGAAGGAACCTCAGCCCCAAATGCAATCTCAATTATTTACAACCACAAGAGGTACCCAGCATGTTTTGGCTGTCACCACTGAACCCCTGGGTTACAGATAACCCACGGAGCCAGGAATCAGCTCAGGAAAAAGTCCTGAAAGAACACCTGCAGCTCTTCTCCCCTCTGCTCTCTGGCTCCCAGCTGCCACTGGTGGAAATCACAGGGAAATTATTTCAATTATTTCCCCCTCACGTTCTGACACCACCTTCCATCCCATTGAAACCTGGAGCCCCAGCCCTTTGTGGAGCAGAGCCAAGTCTGGCTCCTTTCTTCCCTCCTGGCAGGGCATTCCCTGTTGGGATCAGCCCCAGAGACCCCCCAGCCCCCAGGGTGTTCAGAGCCCTGCATTTCCAGCAGCCCTGCATTTCCTGCAGCCCTGCATTTCCTGCAGCTCTGCTTCCCTCCAGACCCCACAGGAGCCCAGAGCCAGTTCAGGGACCTGGGCTTTTCCTGTCTCACACAGCCCCTGCTCCTGGGGGTGTGATTATTTTTGTCCAACCCTCCCAGTGCACAACTCCCCATAAGAGCAGCCAGGCCAGAGATCAGACTCTGATCCATGTCAGAGCCACTGAAGCCTGATCCTCTCACTGCTGAAATTCTGGGCTGTGAACCAGTGGCTGGGGTCACCTTGTTCATCTCAAAGCTGGGGGTTTTCCCTCCCTCCTTTCAATATTTCTGAAAATTTATACCCTCTCACAGTCCTTGATAACAGTTTGGCATCTCTGAAGCTGAGAAGTTTTAATATTCTGTGGGTTTTTTTTTTTTTTCCCCAGCACTTCTGTAATTTCAGGAAAAAAGGTATTTGATATGGTGGTTTTATAGTGAGAGGAGGAGCAGGAACATTTGCTATTGTGTGAGAAAAGACATTTCAAATAAGTGTTATAATTTTATAACTCCTTTTTTTTTTGTCTGTACCTATAACAGGAATGAATAGCTTTGAAACAGAATGGGCTTTGCTTTCTGTGCAGGTAGGATTTTTTAATTTCATTTTTCTCTCAGGCCTTGATATTTAAATTGGGGAAGATCTTAAAAATGGAACAACACTTGCAAATGTATTCAGAGTGATGGTTTGGATGTATAATTATAAAGATTCTGAAAGATAAAGAATTCAGTATTTTAACCAACGTGCCAGATTTTAAATGACAATTATAGCTTTCTGTGGTTCAAGAATCAACATGCTGTTTCTCTTCTGTTGGAGAAATATTCATCAGCACCACCATGGCATTCTGGCAGCAATTATTTACAGTTCAGCCAGGAGCAGACTGCCAGCATTACCTGTGACAAATGCTGCAGGAGCCTGCCCAGCACTGAGCTCCAGAGCTGGAATCCTCTGACTGGAAAAGACATTTCTTGCATTTTCCCCCTTCCTGGGTTATTTCTGCCCAGTTTGGATGTGTGGAGCACCAGAGCACACAGGAGAACCTCTGTCCTCCCAGGCAGGGCTTTAGGGGGGGATTTCCTTCCCCCTGAGCCCAGACTGAGCTGGAATTGTTTCCAACCAATCCTGGTTTGCACTGGGGCAGAATCGAAGCTGCTGGACAGAGCTGGTTTGGAAACCCCCTGGGTGCATGGGCACATGCCAGGGCTGTCCCTGCTCCCCTGACAGCCCAGATGTTCTGCCCCACACTGAGCCCTCCCTGCTGGGCCACTCTCCACTGGGAGCCTCTCCCCAAAGGCTCCTCCAGCCCCTGCAAAGCCCAGCCCGAGCTCCCAGAGGCTCCAAGGACCACCAGGGGAACAGCAAATGGTTCCCAGGCTGCTTCCCACCAGGAAATTCCCCTTGGCCCTTTTCCATGTCCCAGCAGGGTCTGTGCTCCCTGTCCTGGTGTAACCCATCACAGCTCTGTCACACACACACACCCAGAAAATCTGATTGTCCTCTGCTCTGGTGATTTGTGTTGGTAAAAGCAATTAATTCTGGTGGGGAACGAGGAGCAGCTCTGCAGACAGAGGGAGGGGGTCACTGCCCAGCCCAGCTCGTTCTGCTCAGAGCAGGGAGAATCCCCCAGCCCCATCCTTGGCACTGGGATCTGTCACCCAGCTGTCCCCGTGCCAAACACACCAAGGAAATTGGGGAAATTTAGGAAAAAGCCTCCCCAGCTCCCAGGTGGTGTCTCCACACCTGGTTTGTTCCAGCAAAATGTTCCATCCAACATCATCATCACAGTGAAATTCCACTGAAAAACACTGGAAAGGAAATGTTTTAATTAGGTTTCCTTTAGGAATGGAAAAAAAAAAAAACAACAAACCCATATGTTTGAAAGGCTTTTAGGAATTAAAGTTTTGGGTTGATTTCTGTGTGTCAGCTGGAGGTTTCCTATTTTCCTTTTTCTTCACTTCAATAAAATTCTGGGTGAGGGGGATGGTTTGGAAATTTCTAATCCACATGGCTTCTACTCTAGAGCAAAAATCCATGTGGAATTGTCCAAATTTCCTGCAGAGCCCAAATTCTGGGTTTCAGCTGATGTTAATCAGCCAATTTAATCATTGAGCCAAATTCAAAGCCTGCTATAACCTGCTCGACTCTATTCCATCCCCAAGTGAAAGAAACCAGCAGAAAAAAAAGTCACTTTGCCATCCTAGACTTGGGGTTTTTTTGCTTTTCCAGGCAAAATGTGTGACCCACAGTGGCTGGAATTCTGAGAGGAGAATTCCCAGGACCTGCAGTGCAGTTCCAGCCATGGCAGGGGGAGCTGGGCAGGTCACCCACCTGTGATTGAGTGATTCCAGCACCTGCTGAAAGCTTTGCTCAAAACAGGATAAATTTTTAATCCCTCCAAATTGCTTCTGCAGCTGCACAAGGTTTCTCTTTCTTCCCTAAAATATTGATAAGGTGGGAGCAAGATTCTGCAGGGAGAAGAGATCAGTTTAAAAAATGAACTCTCCTCCTCCTCCTCCTAAGCATTTTTCTGGGACTTGTTCATGGATTATTCTTCTTTGATTTTCCTAAACTTTTCTGCTGGCTGTTTTTCCTCAGGAGTCTCCTGGCTTTCCATCTTGCTGACCTGCACCTTCTTGTGGCTTTTGAAAAGCTGGGGATGAAAACTGAGGCAAAACATCTCCTGCCCCAGACCTGAGAGTTAAAGAAAGCTCTGCTCTCACCAAGGGTAAATTTGGGCTAAGAAATTCAAATTTCTGCCAAAGAGCAACTTCCCCCTCTGGTTTGCATTTTCTGCTAATCCCCTGCTTTTCCAGGGTTTTCATGGCCAGGAAACAGCCATAACAAAGCACATCAGAGGATGGGACTGCTGTGCTCCAGTGTTTCAGGCAGGTTTAATCTGGGTCTTTATCCTAATCAGAACCTGAAGGTTTTTTAAATCCTCTCCTCATAATTACTGTTTGCAGTTAATGCCCCAGTACCAGAGTGAAGCTGGTGGAGCGTTTTCTTACAAAAAGCATTTTCAGAAACAAAAGGCTGGGTTTGATGAGTTTTAGGGGAAAAGTGGCTGGAATTTCTGGTCCAATCCATGGAACAAAAGCTCACCTGGTTTTCCCTTTCCTGGGGCTGTGAACATTACAGAAAACTGAAACCTGAGATAAAAATGAACCTGGGCAGAAAAGCAGGGGCTTGAGCTTTGCTGCCCACACTCACAGAGAGAAGCCAGGGCTCTGCTGGAATTTCTGCAGCTGGAATATTCCAAAGGATTTGGTTCCTCGTGGAAATGATCTCCAGAGGTGGGAGGAGCAGGGGGGCTGTGCCAGGTGACACTCAGGAACAGCCTGGTGACCTCTGAACTTCAGCTCTGTCACCTCCTGCACTCCTGGAGAGCCACATTTCTTCTGCTGCATCACTGTGACAAGCAACTGCTGCTTTTTCCCTTAAAAAAAATTTTAGTGGGTTTTTTTTGTTTGTTTTTGGTTTGTTTTTTCTTTCTTTCTCACTACTGGTAGAGCATTTTCAATTAATGGCATTTAAAGAGATCACAGATGGGTGAGCAGGCTTGGAGCAACCCAAAATTATCTTTACCAAAATGTGTGGAGCAATCCTGTCTTTTATTCTGATGTTTCCTATAAATATGAGTACCCACTTCTCCTAACTAGAGCCTGCTGGAATTCTTTCAATCAAAAAAATGTTCAAAACTTTTCTTTTGACTTTCTGTACAAGTGCAAAAGATGTTTAATGTCCTCTTGGAATCATCAGATCATGCTCAAAGCTTAACCCTTCCCAGATTGTTCATTTTCATCCATTCCAATGGGTTTCTATTTCCCCAGAACAGAACTGGGATTGCAATTGTGCTGCTTATTTCTATTTACAGACTGAGCCAGCCAGCAGTGCTCTGTGTTCTTGAAACTGGTGAGAATTCCAGTTCTTGTGTAAGAAACACAGGCTAGGAGCAAGCACAGATCCATCGGAGATTTTTCCATCAGAGCCAGATTTCCAATGGAAATTTCAGTTTCAAGCAACATTTTTGCAGAAAATGCTCTTTTCTCACTGAAAAAGTGAGCCACCAAAATGAAGGATATGTTAATTCTGAAACACTGCAATCGTGCCTTGGAGAACTCTGGCTTATTTGCTTTTTTCTTGCTCTCCCAGCCCAAATCTTTCCAGGGCGTTTGGCAAACACAATTTATTTCCCAGGCTCTGGTCTGAGCAGGGATCCTCGTGGGAGGCACAGCCTGACCCTGAGCAAGCCCGGCAGGCAGAGCAGACTGAGACAGGATGGCCATGAAACACAGACATTTCTCCAGGAAAACACGACTGAAATCCAAATAAGAGCGATAAAATACCTGATTTCAGCTTTTGGCTGAAAATTCCATGCTTGCAAAGGAAAGGGAATTCCACTTCCCCCCTGCAGCCAGGTGAAAATCCCATTTACAGCCCCTCGTGGCTCGGGAAACCCAGGAGTTTTTCACTGCTGTCCCTACTCCGTTCCCAGCTCACAGCTCCTCCTCTTTAAGTGCTAAGAAAACAATCTGAAAATCAGGAAATCCCCCGAGGGGCTCATTAATTGCTGACAGGCAGCTGGGAAAGGGCAGAGCAATGGCCAAAGCCCAGCTGAGAGCAGCCCTGCAGCAAGGACCGGGCAGGACCGAGGGGATAACTGAGAAATGTGTGCTAAAAACATCCAGGGTGACAGATCCAGCCCCATCCCAGGCAGGACTGATGGGATAACTGAGAAATGTGTGTTACAAACATCCAGGGTGACAGATCCAGCCCCATCCCAGGCAGGATTGAGGGGATAACTGAGAAATGTGTGCTAAAAACATCCAGGGTGACAGATCCAGCCCCATCCCAGGCAGGACTGATGGGATAACTCTGAGAAATGTGTGTTAAAAACATCCAGGGTGACAGATCCAGCCCCATCCCAGGCAGGATCGAGGGGATAACTGAGAAATGTGTGTTAAAAACATCCAGGGTGACAGATCCAGCCCTATCCCAGGCAGGACTGAGGGGATAACTGAGAAATCTGTGTTAAAAACATCCAGGGTGACAGATCCAGCCCCATCCCAGGCAGGACTGATGGGATAACTCTGAGAAATCTGTGTTACAAACATCCAGGGTGACAGATCCAGCCCCATCCCAGGCAGGACTGATGGGATAACTCTGAGAAATGTGTGTTAAAAACATCCAGGGTGACAGATCCAGCCCCATCCCAGGCAGGACTGAGGGGATAACTGAGAAATCTGTGCTAAAAACATCCAGGGTGACAGATCCAGCCCCATCCCAGGCAGGATCGAGGGGATAACTGAGAAATCTGTGCTAAAAACATCCAGGGGTGACAGATCCAGCCCCATCCCAGACCTCTCCTGAGGGAGAGGGAGAGGGAAAAGGAGAGGGAGAGGGGGAGAGGGAGAGGGAAAAGGAGAGGGAGAAGGAGAGAGGGAGAGGGAGAGCAGAGGGAAAGGGAGAGGGAAAAGGAGAGGATTTCTGGGTGCTGCTGCAGTCCCATCCCTGTCCCTGTCCCATCCCCATCCCTGTCCCATCCCTGTCCCTGTCCCATCTCCATCCCCATCCCTGTCCCATCCCTGTCCCTGTCCCTGTCCCATCCCCATCCCTGTCCCATCCCCATCCCTGTCCCTGTCCCATCCCTGTCCCCGTCCCTGTCCCATCCCTGTCCCATCTCCATCCCCATCCCTGTCCCTGTCCCATCCCTGTCCCTGTCCCATCCCTGTCCCTGTCCCATCCCCGTCCCTATCCCATCCCCGTCCCTATCCCATCCCCAGAGGGCTCTCAGGGGCTCTGGGAGCCTTGGCAGGAGGCAGGATGGGGGATCTGGGCTCCCTCCGAGGCTGAGGGTCCCTGCAAAGGGCTCAGCCTGTTCTGCCCCATGGCTGCAGAACACACCAGACAAGGCACACAGGAATAAATTGTGGCTGTGTTTTACTCCTGGAAGACAGCTGAGGGAAGGTTTCCCTCTCCAACTTGACCAGTTCTCTTTCCTTTGCCTGCCAGCCCCTCTGGCTGAGCTCCCTCACTCCTCCAGCACAGCATCAGAGCTGCTCTTGCTCACACCTCACCAGCTACTGATAAAAAACAACAATTATTGTCAAAAACCAACAGCTCCCTGCAGTTGCTGTCCCTTTGGGGCCCTGGGCAGCTGACAGAGCCACCAAGGGTGGTGGCACCTGGCCTGGCACCACGGAGGGAGGAGGAGGAGGATGAGATTCCTCCTGCACCCCCAAACAGCTCCTCAAGCCCTTTGGTTTTGGCAAGAAGAGCCATTCAGAGCAGATCCAAACCCAGATCACCCAGCCCATACCAAACTCAGCCCTTCAGAAATATATTTCTGTCTCACATTGAGTGTCAAATATGATTTTTTTTTTTTTGTCTGGGACAGCAGTTTAAAGTTGTTGGTATTCTTATTTTTGAAAAATTTCAAAACGTTTTTATTCCATTTTATTTTTTTGAGATTTTTGAATCCCTAGGATTAAAAAAAAACAAACTAACCCTATAAAATGAAGAATTATATGGGAATTGTGTAGCCATATAAATTAATAAAGCACTTCAGTACAAAAAGGAAAACCAAGGTATGCTGCAATCACCGAGTCAAACCGATTAATTTGCATTTTCCTCCATTAACAATTCATGGAGAACAGACATGTGCCGTGAAACGTTTCCACTTCGGCAAAACCGTTTTCAATGGAAAACTTCCATCCAAACAGTTCTGGAGTGTTAAATGGCTTTTTTTTTTTTTTTTCCTCCCTTTATTTCCTTTTTTTCCCCAAGTTTCCTTGCAGCAACAGTGCCATCCGCTGGCTGCCAGCGCCGGCCGGGGCAGGGCTCGGGGTCAGCGGGGTTCTTTGTGATGTTTTCATTCATTCCGTGGGAAATCCCAATCAGAATCCCGGTGCAGGTACCCACGGAGCTCAGGCAGCTGCAGGTTTCTCCTTTCCTTTCCCCTGTGCTGTGTCTCCTCTCTCTTCTCTTATTTGGGTATCCCAGACACAAATCTGCATTTTGTCTCTCCCCCCAGAGGTTCCCACTGTGCCAGAGGAATTTCTGAGCCCCCTGAGCTGCCCTGCCCTGTTTGTGCCAGCGGCTCCTCCAGGTCCCACCTCAGGGCTCACCTTCCCTCTCCCACTCCTCCATCACTGTTAAAATCACCTGGCATGCTGGATCGACTCATCTTCCATCCCTCCTCGGGCCACAGAGCACAAAAACTGCCCACAGAAACACAGAGCCCCTTTCCTGCCTTCCCCTGTGCTGTTCCTGCCCTGGAATCCACAGAGCACAAAAACTGCCCACAGAAACACAGAGCCCCCTTTCCTGCCTTCCCCTGTGCTGTTCCTGCCCTGGAATCCACAGAGCACAAAAACTGCCCACAGAAACACAGAGCCCCTTTCCTGCCTTCCCCTGTGCTGTTCCTGCCCTGGAATCCACAGAGCACAAAAACTGCCCACAGAAACACAGAGCCCCCTTTTCCTGCCTTCCCCTGTGCTGTTCCTGCCCTGGAATCCACAAAAACTGCCCACAGAAACACAGAGCCCCCTTTTCCTGCCTTCCCCTGTGCTGTTCCTGCCCTGGAGTCCACAGAGCACAAAAACTGCCCACAGAAACACAGAGCCCTCTTTTCCTGCCTTCCCCTGTGCTGTTCCTGCCCTGGAATCCACAAAAACTGCCCACAGAAACACAGAGCCCCCTTTTCCTGCCTTCCCCTCTGCTGTTCCTGCCCTGGAATCCACAAAAACTGCCCACAGAAACACAGAGCCCCTTTCCTGCCTTCCCCTGTGCTGTTCCTGCCCTGGAGTCCCCAGCTCTGCCCTGCCAGGCCAGCAGGGCAATTTACACCCTGTAAAACAAACACAGCAATTTACACCCTGTGAAACAAACACAGCAATTTACACCCTGTAAAACACAGCCTGCGAGCCCCATCCCTGCCGTGCCCACCGCCCGGCTTTGTGAGCTGGCCCAGCGTGACCATCAATCCACAATTCGCGATTCACAGCAGCCACCTGAGAGGCAGACTGTTCTGAGGGGCACAGCAAACATTCTCAGAGCAGTCCTTGCCCTGGCAATGCGGGCAGGCAAACGCTGCCAGGCAGGGAGCAGCAGCTCAGAGTGGGCAGGAATTCTCTGGGAATTCCCAGCCCAGCCTTCCCCACCCCTGGCCCAGGGCCTGCCTCTCTTCTCCCAGGTTTTCCTGGGATTTCTGCGCTCAGCAGGGCTGAGCTGGAGGGAGGCAGCACTGAAGGTTGGGTTTGCCTCTTAAAAAATCCAACTTCAGCCCCCGGGCCTCAGCACACGCTGCCACAGCACCGAGGCTGGTTCTGATGGCTCTGCAGAAACTTTGTGGGGTCTTCTCGGGGTCTCTGCTGCTCAGAGAGACCCAGATGAGGTAAAGTCTCTTTTCCCAGCTCTCAAGGAAGGAGTCAGAGCTCTTCAGTTCTCTGTCTCAAGGTTATTGTATCTCATCTATGAAATCCTTTCTGCTGCCCAGCCGAGGTCTGCTCAGCAGGACAGCCCAGGACACTCTGCCTGCCCTGGGTTATCTTTTATACTAAAACTACTGTACAGTATTTACAATAACTTCCCAATGCCCTTCACCTGTGTTAGACAGTGAGCTTCTACCCTAAACCTATCCAAAAGTGCCACCATCCCAGCAGAAGGTGGAGGCCAAGAAGAAGAAGGAGAAAGGCTGGACATGCCCAGATCTCTCCATCTTGCCCCCTGAACCCCCATCCTAAAAACCCCAAAAATCTATTTTTTCACCCTGTGATAAATTCACTGTCACTCTGCTTTAACTGTCGTGGCTTGCAGATCCTCATACAAGGTTGGTAATTTGTTCCATGGCTCAAAATCAAAACCAAAAGTGTCTTGGGCTCTGTGCCAGGGTCTCTGAGCCCCCTGGCAGGGTCCTGGCAGCCAGAGGGATCTCCTGGGTTCCAACAGCATCTCTGGGGTGGGGTTTGCCCAGAACACAAACCCAGAAGAGGGGTGGGATTCCCACAGCAGGTCTGGTTGGTGTGGGCCTCCAGCAGTGAGGATTTCCCCTGGCAGGTGCACACAGCTCCTTACATCCAGCACATGGACAAGGGGGACGTTTCTGCTGACAGCCTGGGCTCTGCCCTGCATCTCCCAAAGTGGAGACATCAGTCTTAGATAGAAACAGAATATTAGATAGAAACAGAATATTAGATAGAGACAGACAGCTCCAACACGGCCTGTCACCACAGCCCCCTCCTGTGACATCCTGGGGACAGCCATGGGCAGCAGATCCCTCTGCAGCTTTCCATGTCACCCTGGAGGAGCTCTGAGAGCCACCTTTGGGACATCAGCCTGGACTGGTGATCTCCAGAAATCAGCAAAGGCAGCTGCCTTTGCACTCAGTGCTGGGAGAGCAGATTCCTCCACAAAAACCAAATCATTCCAGATCCAAAGGAATCCATCATTGTGGGTGGATGAAGGTAAATCCAGCTTCAGAGCCCTCCAGTGACAGCTCCTGGCTGGTCCATCAGCCTGTCTGGGTACAAGCCCTGCCTTTCCCCCTCTCCCTAACAAATTCATGAGCTCTAATTCCTACAATTAACCCCTTTGTGCTGTGGTATGAACATTTTGGCCACAGCACTCCTTGGCCACTCCAAGCCAGCCAGGTCCAGGTGACACCGAGCTCACCAGGGGACACTCAGGTGGCCACGCAGCCTCTCCCTCCCTGTTAGCATCAGGGACAGGTAATTATCCCAATTATCTCACTGCCTGCAGCCTGGGAAACAACAAACCCGACCCTGGAACGTGAGCAGCACCCTCAGCTGGGCCAGGAGCCTCAAAGGGCTCTTCATCTTCCCAGAGCTGCAATGAGGGACCAGCTCCTCATCAAGGAATGCCAGATGCTGAGCTGCTTTGAAGATTATTTCCAATTAGACATCGTGAGCAACGTGCAAAAAACCTGCCCCAAAATCTTCAGGAAAACAGAAATAGCTGTAGCTGGAAAAAATGAACCAACCCCAGCCATGCCTGCAGGGTCACAGGGGTCTAAATCAGGGAGTGCATTCAGTGTGTCAAAGACAGAAGGATTTTACAGGAAATAAATTAAACCAAATCAAATCATTATTTTTAAATAAGAAGAGAAAAAAAATAGGTTTTATATTGGGTGAGCCAGACAGAAAGAGCTGCCTGTATAAATATATAAAAAGCAGACATGGTGTAACTTTTAGGGATCCAAGAACCATTTGTCCCCACAAAGTTTAACAGGCACCTTCAGCTAGTAAAAGTTTCTAAATTTGATCCATACAAAATCTATATTTAATTGGAAGCACTCTTCTGCCAGCTCTGTCCTAGGAAGCTCAACACAGATTTTCGAGCCATTACAGAGAGAATAAATGGTGATGCTTAGGCTGCCTTTGAATCTAGGCCCTTCAATTTGCTTTTATTTCCCTCTTTAAAATTAATGATATATTCCACATGGCCTGGGGATAATGGGGACAGAAGTTAAGCAAAGCACACAGCTATTTCTAACTATTTGCTGGCTCTAGAGACCCAAACCATCCATCTTCCCATAACTGCCAGCAGGGTAAACAGGAATTTAAAACCACTGAGTTGCCTTGCAGTGCTATCAGCTCGGGTGCCTGTGTTCATTTGGGGTGTTTAAGGATGCTGGGTGTGTTTTAAACACGGGGCAAGAGAAGGCCTGGGAGGTTCCAGGCACAAAATGGACTCCTTGCCATTGTGCCTGCCTGAGCAAGGCTCTGGCTCCAGCAAGGAGGCCAGGAGTGAAAATAATAATGTTGAAAAGCTGTGATGGTCACAGCAGTGCAGAGATCAGCCACGGGAGCTGGGGGTGCTGGCTCCCATTAGTGCAGCAGAGGAGGAAACCAACCTGCCCTAAACCTGCCCTAAACCTGCCCTAAACCTGCCCTAAACCAGAGCCCAAAGCCTCTGTTCAACAGCTGCCCACCACTAACGAGAGAGGGAGAACCCACAGAATGTGGGGAAATCTTACACCCCTGAGAAATACTGAGGGAAAAAGGGAAAATGCTCTCTTGTTATGATAACAAGAAAAATTAACTCCTCTCTGACAAATTATATGCTAGTGTTCAGCTTGGCACTAACCAGGGCTTTGAAAGCACATAATATAATTACTCTAACACAATGATTAGCCAGTAATTAGCACTGGCCTATCTTACATTCGAATCCTGGCTTTTTGTAATACGTTTTTATCTTCACCTACATTCATTTAGTACAAAAGCTGAGACACTCACATCACTGCAAATAATTAGGGCATGGATTTCAGCTTAGCACTTTGCAACAGAGCACTGCAGCCCAATAACTGGAACAGAACTTAATGTATAACACAAGGGCTAATTCACATTATCTATCTGCTAATTATTCATTTGTTTCTTTAGCATTTAATTTAAAAGCTAACTGTGCTATGCTGCCATCCACGGGCACACCAGGGCTCCTTATTCCATGTTTTAGGTGCTGTTTGCCAGGGAGCAATCAATAAATCTGCAAGGCTGCTCCTTTCTGCTGCTGAGGAGGGGCAGGCAGGGCATCCCAAGGATTATTGCCCCTGGGCAATCCCATCCTGACCCCAGAGCTCCTGAGGAGGGGCAGGCAGGGCATCCCAAGGATTATTGCACCTGGGCAATCCCATCCTGGCCCTGGAGCTCCTGAGGAGGGGCAGGCAGGGCATCCCAAGGATTATTGCACCTGAGCAATCCCATCCTGACCCCAGAGCTCCTGAGGAAGGGCAGGCAGGGCATCCCAAGGATTATTGCACCTGGGCAATCCCATCCTGGCCCTGGAGCTCAGCAGGGCTGGGAAATGCTGCTGGTGCCAAGGGTGAGAGAGCAGAGCCCTGGTTATTGCACAGTTTGAGAGGATGACACACACTGGGGGACAGGGGGGGCTCTGTCCCCTGGCTCAGCATTAGCACCAAGAGAAAACTCCCCTTGCAGCCCAGGGAATCTCTGCCCTGGGCATTCCCTGCTGCTTCCATGGATTTGCAAAGTGGCTCGAGCACAATCTCCCATTTCCAAGCCTCTGTGCTCCTGGGATTTGTCCCTCTGGGTGTCCCTGCTGGGGAACCCTGCCCAGCTGTGTCTCCCAGTGGGTACAGAACATTCTGGCAGCCGGGGGATGCCCAGAGCTGGCAGTGCCAGTCCCCAGGGCTGAGTGGGGATTTCTGCCCTCCGACCCTTCCCAGGGCCAGCAAACACAAGCAAGCAATGAGCTCTCCTCTTGAACAGCACAAACAGCCTCAAACACTGGGGAGCACCAGAGCCTGGAGCTGGGCTTTGTGACCACAGCCCCGACATCTGCTGACAGCTTCCAGAAGTGTTAAAGTGGGAGAGAACCCAGTCTGAGGTTTGCCCAAAGCCCCCAGAGCACAGCTGGGTGTGAGGGCAGCACGTGGGGGCTGAGCTGAGCCCACAGCCCTGCAGTGATCCCACCCTGCAGCCCCTGACCCCCAGGGCACTGCAGGAACATTTCTGCCGAGCCCACGGAGCCCCAGCAGCGTGTCCCCACCCCTCTCCTCCCCACCATGGGGTCACAGATGCTCAGCTCCTGAGGATGTGTCCCCACCCCTCTCCTCCCCACCATGGGGTCACAGATGCTCAGCTCTTGGGGATGTGTCCCCATCCCTCTCCTCCCCATGCTGGGGTCACAGATGCTCAGCTCTTGGGGATGTGTCCCCACCCCTCTCCTCCCCACCACGGGGTCACAGATGCTCAGCTCTTGGGGATGTGTCCCCATCCCTCTCCTCCCCACCATGGGGTCACAGATGCTCAGCTCTGGAGGATGTGTCCCCACCCCTCTCCTCCCCACCATGGGGTCACAGATGCTCAGCTCTGGAGGATGTGTCCCCACCCCTCTCCTCCCCAGCATGGGGTCACAGATGCTCAGCTCTTGGGGATGTGTCCCCATCCCTCTCCTCCCCACCATGGGGTCACAGATGCTCAGCTCTTGAGGATGTGTCCCCATCCCTCTCCTCCCCATGCTGGGGTCACAGATGCTCAGCTCTTGAGGATGTGTCCCCATCCCTCTCCTCCCCAGGGGGGTCACAGATGCTTAGCTCCTGGGGATGTGTCCCCATCCCTCTCCTCCCCATGCTGGGGTCACAGATGCTCAGCTCCTGGGGATGTGTCCCCACCCCTCTCCTCCCCATGCTGGGGTCACAGATGCTCAGCTCTTGAGGATGTGTCCCCATCCCTCTCCTCCCCACCATGGGGGTCACAGATGCTCAGCTCTTGAGGATGTGTCCCCACCCCTCTCCTCCCCACCATGGGGTCACAGATGCTCAGCCCTTTGTGCTCCTGCCACCCCTGTGACTGACTGCAAGCAGGGAAGCTCAGGAAGAATCCCTGGCACATCCTATTAATACCCAAGGTGACAAGAATTCGTGACCCAGAAGAGGATCCAGCATTTGCTGGCAGAGTCTCTGAAACGACTCCTCCTCCTCCTCATGTAGCTCCTCTCCAAGAATAGAGCAGTGCTGAAAACAAGAGCTGTCAATCTGCTTTTCCTGCTTTTCCTGGGGGAAATTTGAATTCCAGGAGGGTGGATCCCAAAGCAGGGCTCCATTGCAGGGACAGGCAGTGAGCACCCACAGGAAAACTCCTGGCAGAGATGCTGTTAGTGACATAAAGAGCATTTCTGGCCACGTGCTGAGAGCCATCAGATCACACACAGCTGCTGGAAAGGGACTGGAATTTATTTTTGAGGGAGTGTTCAAATATTTGACATTAGGAGTTTCTATTAGGATGCTGAAGAGAACATTTCCACTGCTGTAAAAAACTGACACTCGTGGTGAGAGTCTTCAATTCCCATTCTGTCTGTTGGGTGTTTATCTCCACAAACAGCAGGCACACTCTTCATCCACCCCATGTTTTGGTTTTCTTTTTCCCCCTGAAACATTTTTACTTGAACAATAAAATGTCTGATAAGGGGGAGAAAAAAAGGATGGCCTGGTTTCACTCTAGCAGATTGTTGCCCTTGAAGAACAAGAATAAACCTTCCTCTCATAATTTTGCCATCAAGCAACCCAAATCATTACAAGAAAGAAACACGCTGTCCTCACACAGAAAGAATGTTAATTATGTCACTCCACCTAAGAATGTTGCTGCTTTTATTACTTTGCAAATATCACCAGACTAAATCAAGTTGTTTTCTTGGGTGTGTGGCTGGCTCCATTTTTTAAATATTTTTTTTCTGGGAAATGTGCAAGATTTCAACCACCTCAAAACGACCAAAATAACAACATCCCAGATAACTACACTGCCTCCACATGAATTTGGGATGCTCCTGTGCAGATGGTTTCCAGGATCCTCCTCATCCCTGCAGAGCTCCTGCAATGCTGCCAACTGAACCCGTGGTGAAGCCCAGCCTGGGCATCCTCTGTGCCCAGAGCTCTGTGCCCTGATCCTGAGGAGCTGGGGCTGAGTATCCTGAGCATCTCCGAGCATTCCTGAGCATCCCTAAGAATCCCAGAGCATTCCTGAACACTCCTGAGCATCTCTGAAAATTCCTGAGCATCACCTGAGTACCCCTGAGCATCCCTAAGGATCCCAGAGCATTCCTGAACATCTCTGAGCATCCCTGATCACCCCTGAGCATCCCTGAGCTTACCTGAGCATCCCTCAGCACCCCTGAGCATCACCTGAGCACCCCTGAGCATCCCTAAGGATCCCAGAGCATCCCTGATCACCCCTGAGCATCCCTGATCACCCCTGAGCATCCCTGAGCATCCCTAAGGATCCCAGAGCATCCCTGAGCATCACCTGAGCATCCCTGAGCATCACCTGAGCATCTTTGAGCATCATCTGAGCATCCCTGAGCATCACCTGAGCACCCCTGAGCATCCCTAAGGATCCCAGAGCATCCTTGATCACCCCTGAGCATCCCTGAGCATCACCTGAGCATCTTTGAGCATCCTGAGCATCCCTGATCACCCCTGAGCATCTCTGAAAATTGCTAAGCATCCCTGAGCACCCCTGAACATACCTGAGCAGCCCTGAGTATCACCTGATCGTCCCTCAGCACCACCTGAGCATCCCTGAGCATCCTGAGCATGCCTGAACATCCCTGAGCACCCCTGATCACCCCTGAGCCCCCCTGAGCCCCCCTGATCACCCCTGATCACCCCTGAGCCCCCCTGAGCTCTGCCTTGCCCTGCCCTGGCTGCAGCAGGGCAGCTCCAGCTCCCAGTTTGGCTCCTGGACTCCATCTGCCTTGAAAAATCTGAATTCAGAATCAGCTTCTGTCAGTGCTCTAATCCTTGAACTGCCTCCTTCTACCCTTCACCATTTCTGTCTTCATTTTAGCCAACAGAGGGAAACTGGTGGGGGAAAAAAAATGTGTATACAGACACACACACAGACAGAGGTGGCTAGGCAAGCATTAAATAATGCAGCAATATTGAGATTACACAATGCTGGGTCTGGGGACGCTTTCTCTGGGGAAACTGAGATACCAAAGGGGGAGTTTACTTGTTAGAAGGCAGATATGCTGTCCTTCCAAAATCCCAGGTGCCTCTGGAAGGGGCTGCCAGAGGACCAAAGGGAGCTGGCCTAGCCCAGGCTCCCCAGCCCTTTCAAAGCCTTGCTTTGCTGGTCACTGCCAGGAAGATCAGCCTGGAAAGTTCTCACTCTCAGATTTCAGCAGTGGGAAGTGTTCTGCTCACTCTGCAAGGAGGTGGTGAGAAATAGCAGCAGCTCCCAAAAAACACATTTGCAAATTGTGATCTGGCTCTAGCACAGCCAGGCACAGCAACACTCCTTGATGCAGTCCATTTAGCATGACACTGCAAGCTGGAGGAAAACAGGCCCTGGAAGTTCATTATCATCAGGTTCCAGCTAAAAAGGATTTGGAACAGATCCTGAAATAATTACAAGAGCATGTGAATAATATTGCAATTAGCAGGGGCAGGCTGCAGAGGGGTTTCTTGTCTGCTCACCTCCAGAAGAAGAGGTGTGAGCCTTTTCTGAGCAATACCATCAGCCTTCAGAGTCTGCCTGAAGATGTTATGGAAAATGAAATCCGAGATTCTCCTTTAGACATTACTAAAGCACATATGTACATCATATACATATATACATATATACATCCCTCTGTCTGCAGGGAATCTCTGTCTCGTTCCCAGCACTGACACCTCTCCAGCACTTCCTATTTCATCCATCCTGACACTGCTCTTTGCTTTAAAGATGACTGATATCTAAAACACAGCTCATCTCACTAAAGTTTCCCCAGTCCATTCATTGTTTAATGAAATCTGAATTTTTTATTCTTTTTTTTTTTTTTTTTCCCTTAAGCAGGACTGCAAAGCCCTGGCTGCTGGGACCTTCCTGGAGTCTCAGCAGTGCCACAGGTGCTGGTGAAGGCTGAGCAGGGAGGAGCAGAGTGGGGTTTGGCTTTCCAAGGGCCACCACCCCTCTCCTGCTTCATTTCCACCCAAAGAACCTGCAGGAGGATTTTCTGGAGCAGCACTGAGGCTCTGCCTGGCCCTGCTCTGGCTTGCACAAATCCTGCCAGTGCCCAAAACTGAGGGGCAGAGCTCAGCCCACCTGGGGCAGGTCCTGCAGAGCTCAGAGTGCCAGGGACAGCTCTCAGGGACAGCTCCCAGAGGTGGCAGTGGCTGGAGCCAGCTCAGCTTTGCCTCAGCACCTCCAGAGTCCCCAGACATCCCCAAAATCTCCCAGACAGAAGGGAGGGCTCTGCCCAGGGCTTTGCTCCCTAAAACCAGCTCAGCACCTCCAGAGTCCTTGGAAACATCCCCAAAATCTCCCAGACAGAAGGGAGGGCACTGCCCAGGGCTTTGCTCCCTAAAACCAGCTCAGCACCTCCAGAACCCCCAAACATCCCCAAAAGCTCCCAGACAGAAGGGAGGGCTCTGCCCAGGGCTTTGCTCCCTAAAACCAGCTCAGCTCTGCCTCAGCACCTCCAGAGTCCTTGGAAACATCCCCAAAATCTCCCAGACAGAAGGGAGGGCACTGCCCAGGGCTCTGCTCCCTAAAACCAGCTCAGCACTGCCTCAGCACCTCCAGAGTCCTTGGAAACATCCCCAAAATCTCCCAGACAGAAGGGAGGGCACTGCCCAGGGCTTTGCTCCCTAAAACCAGCTCAGCATCTTCAGAACTCCCAAACATCTCCAAAATCTCCCAAACAGGATGGGAGGGCACTGCCCAGGGCTTTGCTCCCTAAAACCAGCTCAGCACTGCCTCAGCACCTCCAGAGTCCTTGCAAACATCCCCAAAAGCTCCCAGACAGGATGGGAGGATGTGCTGGTGTTCACAGGAGCAGGGAAGAGATGAGAATCTTGGCTCCATGTTTCAGAAGGCTGATTGATTGTTTTATGATATATTAAAAGAAAATTCTATATTAGAACTACACTAAGAGAACAGAAGAAAGGATTTCATCAGAAGGCTTGAAAGGAATAGAAAGAAAGGATGATAAAATCTTGTGGCTGCTCACAGCCTCGACACAGGTGGCTGTTACTGGTCATCAAGTAAAAACAATTTCACATGCTGGGTAAACAATTCTCCAAATCACATTCCAAAGCAGCAGAACATGGAGGAGCTGAAGCTTCTCAGCTCCTGAGGAGAAAAGATTCTAATGAAAGGATTTTCCATAAAATATGTCTGTGACAGGAGGGCCCTGCCCAGGGCTTTGCTCCCTAAAACCAGCTCAGCACCTTCAGAACCCCCAAACATCCCAAAATCTCCCAAACAGGATGGGAGGGCACTGCCCAGGGCTCTGCTCCCTGGAACCAGCTCAGCACTGCCTCAGCACCTTCAGAGTCCCCAGACATCCCCAAAATCTCCCAGACAGAAGGGAGGGCACTGCCCAGGGCTTTGCTCCCTAAAACCAGCTCAGCACCTTCAGAACTCCCAAACATCTCCAAAATCTCCCAAACAGGATGGGAGGGCACTGCCCAGGGCTTTGCTCCCTAAAACCAGCTCAGCACTGCCTCAGCACCTCCAGAGTCCTTGCAAACATCCCCAAAAGCTCCCAGACAGGATGGGAGGATGTGCTGGTGTTCACAGGAGCAGGGAAGAGATGAGAATCTTGGCTCCATGTTTCAGAAGGCTGATTGATTGTTTTATGATATATTAAAAGAAAATTCTATATTCTAACTACACTAAGAGAAGAGAAGAAAGGATTTCATCAGAAGGCTTGAAAGGAATAGAAAGGAAGGATGATAAAATCTTGTGGCTGCTCACAGCCTCGACACAGGTGGCTGTTACTGGTCATCAAGTAAAAACAATTTCACATGCTGGGCAAACAGTTCTCCAAATCACATTCCAAAGCAGCAGAACATGGAGGAGCTGAAGCTTCTCAGCTCCTGAGGAGAAAAGATTCTAATGAAAGGATTTTCCATAAAATATGTCTGTGACAGAAGGGCCCTGCCCAGGGCTTTGCTCCCTAAAACCAGCTCAGCACCTTCAGAGTCCCCAAACATCCCAAAATCTCCCAGACAGAAGGGAGAGCCCTGCCCAGGGCTTTGCTCCCTGCACAGGGAACAAAGGAGCCCCAGGACACAGAGCTGTGCCACATCCACCCCTCAGAAAATGCCAACAATTCAAGGCACACCAGGAAGTTTTACTAATTTTTAAAAGATGTATCAGTTCACCACACAATCCATCACCTAAAGACCAAATCCCCTGGCACGAAATCAATGCAGCTTGAGTCCTGACCTTGAATGCATCAATTTCTTCTAAGGAAAAAGAGAAATTGGGGTAACACTTCTTAAATAATTCCAGTGCTGTGGTGCACTTTGGAAGGCAGGAGGCCTCGTGGTGAATCCCATAATCACAGAGCAGGAATTGGGGTATTTTTGGGGTCCCCCATCTGACTCCATGTTCTTAGAAGGCTAATTTATTATTTTATGAACTTATATTAAAGAATGTTATGCTTAACTATACTAAAGAAGAGAGAAAGGATACAGACAGAAGGCTAAAAAATCCTAATGAAAATTGGTGACCTCACACAGAGTCCTGACACAGCCTGGCTGTGACTGGTCATAAGTAAAAACAATTCCCATGTTGGATGAACAATCTCCAACCACATTCCAAAGCAGCAAAACAGGAAGAAGCAAAAGAGATAATATTGTTTGCCTTCTTCTCTGAGGCTTCTCTGCTGCCCGGGAAAAGAAATCCTGGCAAAGGGATTTTCCAGAAAATGGGACAGTGACAGGGAGTCTTTGCTTCCTCTGGCCATGCACAGAGCAAGGGAGAGCACAGAATATTCCCAAAATTACAGAACAGGAATCTTTGCTTCCTCTGGCCATGCACAGAGCAAGGAGAACACAGAATATTCCCAAAATTACAGAACAGGAATCTTTGCCTCCTGTGGCCATGCACAAAGCAAGGAGAAGAGAGAATATTCCCAAAATTACAGAACAGGAATCTTTCTTCCTCTGGCCATGCACAAAGCAAGGAGAGCACAGAATATTCCCAAAATTACAGAACAGGAATCTTTGCCTCCTCTGGCCATGCACAGAGCAAGGAGAGCACAGAATATTGCCAAAATTACAGAACAGGAATCTTTGTTTTCTCTGGCCATGCACAAAGCAAGGAGAACACAGAATATTCCAAAAATCACAGAACAGGAATCTTTGCTTCCTCTGGCCATGCACAAAACAAGGAGAACACAGAATATTCCCAAAATTACAGTGACAAGGAGTCTTTGTTTTCTCTGGCCATTCACAGAGCAAGGAGAGCACAGAATATTCCCAAAATTACAGAACAGGAATCTTTCTTGCCATGCACAAAGCAAGGAAACACAGAATATTCCCAAAATTACAGAACAGGAATCTTTGCTTCCTCTGGCCATGCACAGAGCAAGGAGAACAGAGAATATTCCAAAAATTACAGAACAGGAATCTTTGCCTCCTCTGGCCATGCACAGAGCAATGAGAGCACAGAATATTCCCAAAATTACAGAACAGGAATCTTTGCCTCCTCTGGCCATGCACAGAGCAAGGAGAACACAGAATATTCCAAAAATTACAGAACAGGAATCTTTGCTTCCTCTGGCCATGCACAAAACAAGGAGAACACAGAATATTCCCAAAATTACAGTGACAAGGAGTCTTTGTTTTCTCTGGCCATTCACAGAGCAAGGAGAGCACAGAATATTTCCAAAATTACAGAACAGGAATCTTTGCCTCCTCTGGCCATGCACAGAGCAAGGAGAGCACAGAATATTCCAAAAATTACAGAACAGGAATCTTTGCTTCCTCTGGCCATGCACAAAGCAAGGAGAAGAGAGAATATTCGCAAAATTACAGAACAGGAATCTTTCTTGCCATGCACAAAGCAAGGAAACACAGAATATTCCCAAAATTACAGAACAGGAATCTTTGCTTCCTCTGGCCTTGCACAGAGCAAGGAGAACACAGAATATTCCAAAAATTACAGTGACAAGGAGTCTTTGCCTCCTCTGGCCTTGCACAGAGCAAGGGAGAGCACAGAATATTCCCACAATCACAGAACAGGAATCTTTGCTTCCTCTGGCCATGCACAGAGCAAGGAGAACACAGAATATCCAGGTGGTGCTCCAGCCTCAGCTGGGAGCTGGGGGTGGTCAGGAATTTGTGCTCCAGCAGCAGCACCAGGGCTCTGGCTGAGCAGGAAGGGCCAGGCTGGGCTGGCTGAGCCTCCTGTGCTGAGCTCCTTGTTGCCAGGGTGCTGGATATCTTAATTCCATGTACAGCCCTGGGGATGGCAGCTCCCTCCACACACTCAGAATGCTTCACTCACCCAGGGCTGAAGCCAAGGAGGCCCTGCAAGGGCAGCCAAGTGCCCCCATCCAGCTGGCTGGAAGGGCTGAACTTGGAATAAATGAAATAACAAAGCTGGCTGCTGCCCACGGAGCAGGGAGGGCTCTGTGCCCTGCCTGGCCAGGGTGGGTGCCCAGCTCTGGCTCCCTGGCAGCTGGGCACTAGCACAGCTGAGAGGGGATGGGCACGGCTCAAGGATGCCAGGCAAGGCTGGTACTGCAGAGCTGGAACTTTCGAGGCCAAATTTGCAAAGTTCTACGTGCAAACATTACTGGGGGGAAAAAAAAGGGGGGGAATCTTCTTTCCAGTAAGGCTGAGAGATGGGAAGGGAATTCTGCTCAGGAGAGAGCTGGGACTGGACTTGGAGCAATCCCAGCAGCTCTGGGACCTGTCTGACACCTCTCTCCGGGTGTTCACACCTACCTGACAAGCGTTACCCTCTGCAGGAAGTTTCAGCTCCTTAACTAATGGAGTTTTTATTAGGGGAAAGTAACTCCAACAACGTTATCACGATTTTTCCCCATCTCTGCCAATTACTGGCTACCTCGAGTGCAGATTTCTCGAGTCTCCTGAAGAGCTGTTAAAAGAATCCTGCCATTTGCTGCTCTTGTTATGATAAACACTGCTGATAAACATTCCAGGAGTATTTTATAAACGGTGGCAGTGGAAGGTAATTTTCTATACTGTGCCTGAGCTAAAAGGCAATGATGGCTGTAATGCTTTTCCCTAAGCAGATATAAATCATGGCAGCTCTTTTGGAACTCGCCTTGACTCTCTCCCAGTTTCTGTTTACCAACTCCTGCAGCAAAATTCTGGGTTTTTTTTTGGATGAAACCTCTAGAAGAGGCCCCACCTGAGCAAGGGAATTCTCTCATACCTTGTGTGCATCATGATGGATTTTTGGGTTCCCTGATATTATTTAATTTCTTATTTTTTAACACAAGGGTGAACACTGGCCCTGTCCTAGTGAAGCAAAGAAAACTAAATTATCCCAGATAGAATTTGGGACACCTTCCAACATTGTAAAAGAAGTTTTTTGTGAATTTAAATGGAGCCCCTCCGTAAATGCTATTGCCGAGATGAAAAGCTTTGCCAGGGGAGATGTCCTCAGACATTCCCTTTCATTTCTGGGCACTGGATGGATTTCTTCTTCCCTCCCAGACAGAAATTACCACCACACACACACAATAATGGAAACACGAGCTAGGATATGAGCTGGAGACACTCTGGCCTCAGAACAATAACTTCTGAGGACGAGGCAAAGGCCTTGGACTGAGGCAACAGAACATTTCTGTCTGCAGAGGGTAATCCCAGCCTGCAGCCTGCAGCAGAGCTGGTGTTCTGTGTGGGCTGGGAAGGGCACAGCACAAAGGTGCCCCCATCCAATTCCATCTCTGTTATTGCTGAGTGGAGCGTGCCCGGGCTCGTCCGGCCCTAGGGCACCGAGCCAGAGGTGGCTGCTGGGGATGTCCCACCTCAGAGACACCTGTGGCTCGCTGGCAGTGGCAGCTGGGCACTCAGAATGAGCCCCAGCAAAGCAGAAACTCAGTGTACCTCTGGTGGAGAAGGTTCAGGTGATGGTGAAGAGAAAGGGTTCTGCCAGAGAGTTAAATCCAGAGTTTATTCCAAGGTGACACAGCTCTGAATCTCAGTAAAGAATCCCGACCACAAGGTTCCAGCACCTTTTAAACCCACAGGGAGGGGGGAGGGAGAGGACAGGTGTGCCACCAACCAGGTGGGAGGGAGAGGACAGGTGAGCCACCCACCAGGTGGGAGGGAGAGGACAGGTGAGCCACCCACCAGGTGGGAGGGAGAGGACAGGTGAGCCACCCACCAGGTGGGAGGGAGAGGACAGGTGAGCCACCCACCAGGTGGGAGGGGGAGGACAGGTGAGCCACCAACCAGGTGGGAGGGGGAGGAGAGGTGAGCCACCAACCAGGAGGGAGGGAGAGGACAGGTGAGCCACCAACCAGGTGGGAGGGAGAGGACAGGTGAGCCACCAACCAGGTGGGAGGGAGAGGACAGGTGAGCCACCCACCAGGTGGGAGGGGGAGGACAGGTGAGCCACCAAGCAGGTGGGAGGGGGAGGACAGGTGAGCCACCAACCAGGTGGGAGGGAGAGGACAGGTGAGCCACCAACCAGGTGGGAGGGGGAGGACAGGTGAGCCACCAAGCAGGTGGGAGGGGGAGGACAGGTGAGCCACCAACCAGGTGGGAGGGAGAGGACAGGTGAGCCACCAACCAGGTGGGAGGGGGAGGAGAGGTGAGCCACCCACCAGGTGGGAGGGGGAGGACAGGTGAGCCACCAAGCAGGTGGGAGAGAGAGGACAGGTGAGCCACCAACCAGGTGGGAGGGAGAGGACAGGTGAGCCACCATCCAGGTGGGAGGGAGAGGACAGGTGAGCCACCCACCAGGTGGGAGGGGGAGGACAGGTGAGCCACCAACCAGGTGGGAGGGGGAGGACAGGTGAGCCACCAACCAGGTGGGAGGGAGAGGACAGGTGTGCCACCAACCAGGTGGGAGAGAGAGGATAGGTGAGCCACCAACCAGGTGGGAGGGGGAGGATAGGTGAGCCACCAACCAGGTGGGAGGGGGAGGAGAGGTGAGCCACCAACCAGGTGGGAGGGGGAGGACAAGTGAGCCACCAACCAGGTGGGAGGGAGAGGACAGGTGAGCCACCAACCAGGTGGGAGGGAGAGGACAGGTGAGCCACCAACCAGGTGGGAGGGAGAGGACAGGTGAGCCACCAACCAGGAGGGAGGGGGAGGACAGGTGAGCCACCCACCAGGTGGGAGGGGGAGGAGAGGTGAGCCACCAACCAGGAGGGAGGGGGAGGAGAGGTGAGCCACCAACCAGGAGGGAGGGAGAGGACAGGTGAGCCACCAACCAGGTGGGAGGGGGAGGACAGGTGAGCCACCAACCAGGTGGGAGGGGGAGGAGAGGTGAGCCACCAACCAGGAGGGAGGGAGAGGACAGGTGAGCCACCAACCAGGTGGGAGGGGGAGGACAGGTGAGCCACCAACCAGGTGGGAGGGGGAGGACAGGTGAGCCACCAACCAGGTGGGAGGGGGAGGACAGGTGAGCCACCAACCAGGTGGGAGGGAGAGGATAGGTGAGCCACCCACCAGGTGGGAGGGGGAGGGTCTCAGGGGACAATGACACCTGGACAGGCCAATGACCCCAGGGCTGAGAAGCATCTGTTGAACTGTGCCAATGACACGATGCCCTTGCTGGAATGTGGAACTGGCAGACAGCAGTCAGGAAAGGGCAGGGGAAGGGAAGGAGGGAGCAGTCACAGCTGAGGGACAGGATACAACTTCACACCACTGCAGTGCACTGCTCACTGCTGGGCTGGGGGAAGGCAGGGCAGGCTCTCCGTGGGACTGGGACAGTTTTCTGAAGGTCACAGCTGCTGGAGAGGAGGAGGACTGGGGTTTGGTCAGAGGCACTGCTGAACTCTGCTCATCTCCTCCCATCCTGTTCTCAGGGACCCACAGTGCAACAAATGCTGCCTGAAATGCAATTTCTGCAGCACACCTGACAGCTAAATGGCACTTTGGGCTGAACTTGAGCACAGCTTCAACAGAAACCCTTTCTAAAAAATTAAATTAATTATTATTTACCTTTTCTAGAGCGATCTGAAGGGCTGTGGCCCTGTGGCTGTCACTGTCACCCCCTGGGCTGGCTCCTTTCCTCACTGCTCTGTTAAATGCCACCCAGCCATTGGACATGTGGATACAAACAGATTTACAGCCCAGGGCTGCAGCAGAGCAGAGCAATGTTTCACATCCAGCCAGAGGTGTCTCCAATCAGACCCACCCTGCAGAGCCAGCCAAGTGTCAGCAATCACCTCATCAGGCAAAAATCCCTGATTTCTGGAGGAGGGTTATTCCAGCTGCAGGCAGCATTTAATGGGTGGTGCCAGCAGGAGTGATGGGCAGGTGACAGCCACCCTCACACCCGGCCACCTCCTGGTCCGAGTGCTCCAGTGGGAGATCAGCGGTTAAACAGCCAGCAAAACATCAATGTGCACTCAGGAAAAAATAAATAAAGACAATTTCAAGGGTTTCCTCAAATATGATAGAATAGAATATTGAATATATAGTATAATGCATTATATAAATTCCCTTTTCCTGAGCTGAACTTCCCTTTTCCTGAGCTGAACTTCCCTTTTCCTGAGATGATGAAATTCCCTTTTCCCGAGCTGAAATTCCCTTTTCCCTGAGATGATGAAATTCCCTTTTTCCTGAGCTGAAATTCCCTTTTCCTTGAGCTGATGAAATTCCCTTTTCACGAGCTGAAATTCCCTTTTCCTTGAGCAGAAATTCCCTTTCCCTGAGATGATGAAATTCCCTTTTCCTGAGCTGAAATTCCCTTTTCCTTGAGCTGAAATTCCCTTTTTCCTGAGCTGAAATTCCCTTTTTCCTGAGCTGAAATTCCCTTTCCCCTGGTGAAACCCAAGAGTTTCACAGGACTCTGCTGCTGCTGGGAATGAGGGGTCCCAGGAGCTGAAGGGAGAATTTGGAAACCTCTTTTGACAGGATCTAAACAAGACAGGGTGGGGAAGATTTGTCATTTATATATATATATATATTGCATATAAAATATAACATTTGGGAGTGGAAGCCCAGACTGAGGTTTGCCTCTGTGGGGTACAAGAACCTAAAAGTGCTGGCTGGATTTCCAGCAGTGGCTCTCTGTGTGAGGGATGAGGAAACAGGACCTGGAGCAGAAGTCAGATGAATGAAATTTAAATTACTGCATTCTTAGAACCTACAGTGGATGAAAACCCACCCAAACACTTCATATTTGCAGCAGCTTTTCACCTCTTATTTTTTTTCTCCCTTTTATTCGACCTGACACAAATGGCTGCCTAATAAATTAGCACAACCTTGATTTGACAACTTTTCCCCAGCTGCATTACAATGTCAAGTACCAGGGCCACTGCCTTCAGCACAGCCTTGACCATTTGTCATTTTCTCATAATTAATTACAGCTGTCTCAAGCAGGGCTGTACAGAAATGATAAGACTATTATGCAGCTTTCAGCATTCACTGGCTGAGGGATTTCACTCTCTTCATTGTTCTCCAGGGGGCCATTGTCCAACGCTTTGGGTATAAAATTCATTTTATCATTAATAGGAATCCAAAGCCCATTTTCTCTCATAACTTAAACTTTTCTTTTCTTCCTGTTTTGCTGATAGCTTGGGTGGTTAGGAATGCACCACGTGCTGGCCTGGGAACGTGCAGAACTCACCCTGGGCTGGAGTCACCTCCAGAACCTTCAGCTTGCAGGAAAACCCTGGGATTCCAATCCTTGCTTCCCATCTGCACCAGGAACTCTTTCCTCCTCTTGAGCTCCCAGGTAAGAAACACCTAGAGAAAATAAAAAAAAATAAATAAAAGAGTTTGTGGTAAATTTTGTTATCTAAAGTTTATTTAAGGGTTTCACTAGGCCATGCTTTGAAAAAGTTTTATCTCACTTGTCCATATTATCTTGGTATTTGGACAGATGTTTCTGGGCAAGTAACATTACACACATCATTATCTCAGAATTCTTACTGATGAGCAATTTGTAGTAGAAAAACACTTTCCATGCCCAGCCAAGGCTGAAGCCACCTGAACCAACCCCTCCCCGAGGGAGTCACACAAGGCAGGGGAAAGTAAAGAGTGAAAGAGCACCAGTTCCTGGGGAAAACACGCTCAGCTGCTTGGAAGCAGAGCTGAGAGGAGGAACCAAGGGTCTCTGACTTTGTTCAGCCACTAATCCAAGCCCTCAGCCATGACCTTCCCCAAGGGAACCCCTGCCAGACACGTTTCCAGCAATGTCACCACAAGCATCATCCCTTTTCCTTTTCCCCTTTTCTTTTCCTTTCCTTTCCCCTTTTCCTTTCCCCTTTTCCTTTCCCCTTTTCCTTTTCCCCTTTTCTTTTCCTTTCCTTTCCCCTTTTCCTTTTCCCCTTTTCCTTTTCCCCTTTTCCTTTTCCTTTCCCCTTCCCCCTTTCCTTTCCTTTCCTTTCCTTTCCTTTCCTTTCCTTTCCTTTCCTTTCCTTTCCTTTCCTTTCCTTTTCCTTTTCCTTTTCCTTTTCCTTTTCCTTTTCCTTTTCCTTTTCCTTTTCCTTTTCCTTTTCCTTTTCCCCTTTTCCCCTTTTCCCCTTTTCCCCTTTTCCCCTTTTCCCTTTCCCCCTTTTCCCTTTCCCCTTTTCCTTTCCTTTTCCCTTTCTTCACTTTGTGAATGATGAACTTTGGGAAATGAGATTCCTTTCCCTTTTATGCCCATTTAGGTGACTCTTGGGCAGATCTTTTCCTTTCTTTCCCCTCTCCCTGCTGCTGGCAGCTCCCCAGGCTGTCCCGTTGCTGTTCCATGGCCACAGTTATTGCTCAGGCAGGGGGGAATGCTGGACCACAACCCCCAGACCTGCCAGGAGGGTGTTCCTCCCCCTGGATTTGTCCTGGCCCACAGAAGGAAGGACAGGTAACCTCAAGGTCCACACCTATCTCCACCACAGCTGGCCCTTGTCTCTGCTTGGCAAGGGCAGGTTAGAAATCTGATCAGTTCCTGGTGCTTTCCCAACAGGGTGTGGATGCATCTGCCTGGGATTAGGCACCCTGAATAAATCAAAACCAGGCTCTTTGCAGGGCAATATTTATTTCCAGATGCATTTGTAAGGCTATAAATACACTTCCATGTGTGTTATAAATGGAGTTTTAAAGAGAGATGTTTTAGACATCTCTCCCTATTTCTGGAAAGTTTCATTCTGAAAAAACAAAAAAACCAAGTAAAGGGTAAACACTGAGCTGAGATTTAACCACTGAGCTCAGGACAATGTTACAGCTGTTCAGCACAACCATGAAGAGATCAGCATTTATAATTCTCTGCCTGAACAAGTTGTCTTAATTGCATTATAAGACTCCTGGCCAAGCCACACAAACCATTTTCCAAGAGAACTGCTAAACACTTCTGGGTTTGGCCCTAAAGCTTCCAGTAGAAGTCTTTCCACTTGTGGATGAAAACACAAGCCAGAATGAAGCCAAATACTCAATTTTCAATGAGGAAAATATAGCTTTTAGCAAACAAATCATGTCCTCAGCTGTTCAGTGGGGAAGTTGGAGCACTAAAAAATAAAATCTCCATCTTAAGTTCATTTTGAAAAGCTGACTCCCCTCCAAAAAACTTATTTCCCAGTGAAAGTTAAGGAGGTGAGAGACCTCTGTTGAGAAAGAAGAGTCAGGATAGCTGCAGACACACTGATTAAAAGGACTTGAAGTCTTATTTGTGACAAATAATTTTTCACTAGGCTGGTCTCCTTGCCCAGCTGCTTCCACCCTCTCAGGATTTCTGTGCTCCACGAAAGAAAAAGAGAAATCTCAGGAACTGCAGGGCCAAAGCTCCTTGACCCCAGCCCAGCTGGTTCTGGGTGTTTTCCCCTCCCCACAGGAGGAATTCCCATTTTCCCCGCTCCCAGCAGTTACTGAGTTTGGGTGGGAGCCCTGCCCTGAATTGTAAACACAACAAATTCTGCTCCCAGTGAATTCAGGGCTTCACTGCTGCCCTGCACTGGGATAAATAAAGGATTGCCTGAGACTCTTTTGGGTCTTCCCCCCCAAAATGGCTTTCTTTGGAATTCATGGAGGCACAGACTCCACAATTAAGAAAAAAATAAAATTAAAAAGCTGATTGAGGTGGCAGCCCCATTTTTTTTTCCCCAAAACTGAGCAACAAAAGATGTGCAGGCCACTCAACCTGCCAGGAAACAGAAGTGAGAGCTCCTCCCGTGGTGCTTCAGAGCTCTGTGGGTGTGCTCATCCCCAGCATCCCAGAGCTGGGGGCTCTCACATTTCCCTGAGTGCTGCATGAAGCCATTACTTCATGAAAAATCCCTTTTTTAGCATTCAGAATTCCCCTGCTCTCTGGTGCTTCCATCCTTCAAAGGCTGTGTGCTGTTCTGTCCCTGCAGCCCTGCTCAGCCTGTTCCACTCTCTTCATGTTTCCCTTCCTCCCTGCAGCATCCCATCCCTGCTCTGCTCCCAGCCCCTGACACTGTTCCACTTGGATCCTGCTTCCTGCACTCTGGAACATTCTGTGCCGAGTTATTCCTGGGATTCCAACTATTCCCATGAACAGATTTTACAAGTTTTATCTCCCTTACATTTTTAATTTTATTTTTTTTTTTCCCCTTTCTGGTGCCAAACTGCAGCTGTGGGTGAGGGGGAAGCAGGGGAATGGAAGTTAAATATATATATATATACATATATATAAAATGGAAGTTAAATACCAAGTCTGGAAGGGTTAGAAAAGCAGGGAAGTCTCAGAGGGGAATGGGATGGGGATGACATCATTTTGTCAAGGATCTCTCTCTCTTTGTATTTCGACAAAACCAAACCTGGCCAGTCAAAGTTTTTAATAAGATTTGTTCAGAGAATTAACATGCTGATTCCACACTGTAACAGTGATGGGAAATTTCAAGTGTTCTGCCAAATTTCACATTTAGGTTATTTTTGAAAATGCCAAAATGCTCCTTCCAAAAGTATTCTAGTGAAATTTCAACATTTTGCTCTGAAATTATTTTGGCTCTAGCTTTCATTCCCTCCTTTTTTATTGTAAAAGAAAAGGCAAGAAAACATCAGCAAAGGCAAGCTTCTCAAAACAGAACCTTGACGAGGAAAAAGCTTCAATTGCCTGAATGCAGCTTTAAAGAAGAGTTAAATCAGTCGTTTTCACCCTGCATTTCACACTTTCCACAAAGCTAAAAAATTCCCCGTTTTCATCCTGCCCCACTCTGCATTTCTGTGGACAATGCCACAAACAGCACGTCTGCCTAACCTATCATTTCTGTCCTCACTGGAATCTGCCAATTTGGTAAATTACAGCAGAGCAAACAAAGGGATTTGTCCCAGCTGGAATGAGATGGATCCGTGGTACCTGCAGCGTGTGATTGTCAGTAAAGAAAGGGGGATCTCAGAGCAGGGTTAGCAGAGATTGAACAATCTGCATGGCATTTATTTCTGCTCTGATTGAGGGTGGGATGAGAGCTGGGAGAATTATCCTGCTCTTGTTTCACAGCCTGTGCAGCAAATGAAATAAATTCACGGATCCATCCCAGCCCTCTGACTCTGCTGGTAGCAGGGGAAGGAATTTCCCTTCACACATTGCACAACCTGCCCTGGGTTTGGTTACTTTCAGGACAGAAGGCTTGGTACTGTCACAGCAATGTCAGATACCTGCTGATTTTATTCTATTTTATAAATTCAATGTAATAATTCTTTGATTCTATTATAGAAACAAACCCCAGAATTAAACTGACATCCTGGTCTGGTGTCAAAACAAACTTTCCTCTATAAACATTCCAGTTTTTCTCCTTCTCCTTCCTGGTGCTTGCAGGATAACTTTGATTTAACAGGGCCTGGCCATGGGCTTTAGCTGCCTTTCTTTGACACTTTCTCCTCACAACCTTTCCTGTGGTTCTCAGGTTCTCACAGGAAGGTGAAACTCTTCATTTCTGTAGCTTGTGCTGATGTCTGGAGTATCAGGAGCTCCTGGCAGCCCTCCTAAACCCCACACCTGTTTTAAGGTTACTTTTGTGGAGCTGGGTTTCAACAGGAATTGACAATGGCAACGTCTCAAATTTCCTTGGACTAATTGTGAGTTAAAGAATTGTCAGGAAGGAATAAACACCAGGAAGAGTCAAGTCCTCCAGCTCAGGTCATGCACACACAAATGCACCTGGGGAAACACTTCTGGGACCAGTCTGACCATCACCAAGGACCTCACATTTGTCACCTGACAACACAGAATCTCCATGGACTTTGAAGACAAGCACAACAGGGTGGGAAGTTAACCCAAATAAACTGATTTTACAGCTCAAACAGAATCCCAAAAACAGCAGCCCATTAATATCCAATGATCTAGCTGTTATTTTTGTAAAAGGATACAGAATATTAAAAAACAAAAATCCAACAAATATCTATTTCAGTCGTGACTAATGCCCTGCTTCTGACCCAGGAGAACAAACATCAGCTTTTGGGAGCCTCAAACACGTGCTGTCGAGTTTCCTACTTTGGAATCATGCAGAGAAAGTGTCTGCTGAAATAATAATTAAAGAAAAGAAGCACAACTGTAGAGTTTTACCAAGAATAGATCTCACCATGCTCTATTCACAGCTCGCTGTAGGAAGACAGAAGAGGAAGGAAGGAAGGAAGGGAAGCAATTGCTGTTTAATTATATCATAAAAACATCAGCTGACATTGCCAGTGAATGCCAGCCCATGCACAATTCCAGCCCTGGGGGCTCCTGCAAGCCCAGAAAAGGCAAAATTCCCAAACCAGCCTCATTTACCACCCCACAGCTCACCCAGACATTTCCAGCTCCAGCCTTGGGCATTGCCTGCTAAGGCAGGACTGGCACTTCCATCCCAAATTTCCATCCCCACAGGCAGGACTGGCTCCATTTCCATCCCAAATTTCCCTCCCCACAGGCAGGACTGGCTCCATTTCCATCCCAAATTTCCCTTCCCAGAGGCAGGACTGGCTCCATTTCCATCCCAAATTTCCCTTCCCAGAGGCAGGACTGGCTCCATTTCCATCCCAAATTTCCCTCCCCACACCACAGGCAGGACTGGCTCCATTTCCATCCCAAATTTCCCTCCCCACAGGCAGGACTGGCTCCATTTCCATCCCAAATTTCCCTCCCCAGAGGCAGGACTGGCTCCATTTCTATCCCAAATTTCCATCCCCAGAGGCAGGACTGGCTCCATTTCCATCCCAAATTTCCCTCCCCACAGGCAGGACTGGCTCCATTTCCATCCCAAATTTCCATCCCCACAGGCAGGACTGGCACTTCCATCCCAAATTTCCTTTCCCACAGGCAGGACTGGCTCCATTCCCATCCCAAATTTCCCTCCCCACAGGCAGGACTGGCTCCATTTCCATCCCAAATTTCCCTCCCCACACCACAGGCAGGACTGGCTCCATTTCCATCCCAAATTTCCCTCCCCACAGGCAGGACTGGCTCCATTTCCATCCCAAATTTCCCTCCCCACAGGCAGGACTGGCTCCATTTCCATCCCAAATTTCCCTTCCCACAGGCAGGACTGGCTCCATTTCCATCCCAAATTTCCCTCCCCACAGGCAGGACTGGCTCCATTTCCATCCCAAATTTCCCTTCCCAGAGGCAGGACTGGCTCCATTTCCATCCCAAATTTCCCTCCCCACAGGCAGGACTGGCTCCATTTCCATCCCAAATTTCCCACACCACAGGCAGGACTGGCTCCATTTCCATCCCAAATTTCCATCTCCACCCCTCCCTGCTCATTGCCTCCCCTGGTTTTGGCAGGACTGACCCCACTTAGGGATTCTGCAGCCAAAGGCAGCTGCAGGTGTTAAAAGCTCAGCAGAAAACAGGCTGGGAGCTCAGAGAGTGGTGCAAAATGGAATTACCAGCAGCAGGAGAGGATGGGAGCTTGGGGCCAGGGAACTGAGGGGATTCTTCCTTCTGTCCCTGCAGGTTTTTGCTCCGGGTCCCACCCACCCAAATCACCTGCAGCCAGGTGGGAAATGCAGTGTCAGCAATCAAAGGCAGCTCAGGCTCTTTTTGTGCTCCACTTTATGCACATGGTGTGATAAACTCCTTGAGAACTGGCACATTTTGGGGCCTGATTTGGAAGTTATGCATTCCTCTCAGAAAAAGCTGTCAGTTCTCCATAATGACACCACTTTCCCTTGAATATAAGTCTCTGTAATGAAAGATCTTCCAGTCAAAAAAATTATGTTTATAGGCCTCTTTCTCTAAGCAGACTTCAGCCTGGGAGAGGATCTGGATGTGGGATTGAACTCCTTTTCCTCTGGTGTAACAGTCAATAGTGGCTAATCACATCTTGCATTTTTATTTGGGGGAAATGATCTCCTTCTATCAGTTTTTGATCCCCCGTGATGCTTGGCACTCAGTAAATGAGAAGGTTTCCAAGTGAGGAAGTGCATTCTTGATGAACCTGATTTCCTTTTTATGTCATGCCATGAAGGACCTGTCTCCTCAGCCCTGTGCTGAGCACTGTGGAATATCCAGTGTTCCATCATGAGCCAGCCTAAATGGACATTCATTGGATTAACATGATCATCCTGGAATTTCTCCTCCAAAATAATACATCAGAGATTCTTGCTGGAGTTTTTGCTGCAAGGCACCACTGCTGGTAATCAAAATCTCATTAAAAGGAATTCATATCTTCTGTAGCCCAGAGGATCTCAGCTCCTTCCCTCCCCCCGTCCCCGGGCCTGCCATGCACTGATTTATTTGGGTGTTTTACCTAAGGAAAATCTGCCCAATTTGCCTCCCTCAGGAGCAGGTGTCAGGGCTACAAATGGAGTCAGACACCGACTTGTTTACACACACTCAGGAGCCGTGGGGGGAAATTCCCTTCTCTCTTTTTGCCAATTTCAATCACACTTTTAAAGGAATGAGAACTGTTTAAACAGCCCTGCTGCCATGTGTGGTCAGGTAAGAACATCCTCTGGCATTACAATCTCTTTGGCTGCAAGGTAGCACAGCTTCAGACAGATCCTGCCTTGTAATTACATTTTCTTTTAGTTTTGCCTCTCCACTTCGACTCAATTTCTTTCAAATCACAGAGAACTTGTTGAGTCTGCCTGGGCAGTACCTTGATCCAGAGAGTGGCTTCCCTCCTTCAGGCACAGTGTCCAGCCCAATTTTAACATCATTAACCACCCAAGTGGGGTTCCTTGCTGCAGTCCTGAGCTCTGGGAATGGCACATCAGTCCCAAACCCAGAACCCCTCCTCAGCCACTGACAAACTGATCACCTCAGCTGTGAGGAATTTTGGGAGGAATTCGAGATGGGCCCCTCTGAATTGTGCTAGTTGTTTTAATTTATTTTTCTTATCTTCCCCACAGGCAGGAAGGGTGAGCTCAGCTCACACCTTCACAGCGTGGCTCACAAGACTTCTAGGTACAAGACCTCTGAAGGATTTATTGACAAATAAAACATTGCCAACAAGGATATTGATGTTTTTGACCCAATCCTTAAATATTTTGTCTTGTGGACTCATGCTGAGCTTTCTTAGCCAGCACACAAACCCACAGCTCTGCACTCTAAACTCCTGGTTTACCTCTGGAACTACTTTTATTTTTTCTGCATCTTAAACTCTACAACTCTAAACTTTCCTCCACTTAGCTCTGCTGTAAACTATAAATCCACTGTAATTCTCCACTAAAATAATCCACTATAAATTCTCAGTTTGGGAGCCTTTTCCAAAGTCTCAGATCAAACCCTGTGTTTAATTCTGAGCTTTGGCTCACAGGTCCAAAGTCCTTTTGACATTTCAGACTCCAGCATTCAAGCTATGATTCCACAGGAGATTTATTGGACTGATTTATCCCGTGGGCTCCCTGGTTTTGTCCCTCAGCAGTGCCAAGGTGGGCACGAAACAGGAGGGTGCAGGTGGCTGAGGCTGGGAACTGCTGGAGTGGCACAAACCACCAGCCCCAATTTCAGCCCCCTTGGAATCCTGACACGTTTTGAAGCTGGATGCACAGCCTGGGAGCCGTGGGGGGGTTTGGAAAGCTTTGCTGATCTTGGACCTTTGGCCCCTCCGAGCTCCCCACACCAAACACAGGAGGGATTTCTGTTTCCCAGCTGAAAATTTCCTTGGCTGGAGAGCACCTGAGAGGTTTCCATCCCCATCCCTGAGCTGGGACTGTTCTTTCCTTGAAAACGTAGGGAACACTTTAACGACCTTCCCAAGTGCCCAGGGTAATTAATCACTAATTGCTTTTAGAAGTTGCTTTTCCAAGGTGCCAGCTCAGCCTAAGCTTGTTTACTGATGCTCGCTCATCCATGGAACTCACACCTTGTGACTAAAATCACTTTTTCTTTAACAGAATGAGATCTGAGAGAGTCCTCTGCGGGTTTCCCAAATGTTCAGTGAAAATCCCAGAGAGGCACGTTGGGATGTCAATAAACATTTCATTTACCTCACCTTCAGCACGGGCACTCGCAGCTGGAAGTGGAAACAAGGCAGGATTTAGGGAGAGCTGCTCACAGGATTTAGGGAGAGCTGCTCACAGGATTTAGGGAGAGCTGCTCACAGGATTTAATCTCCTCCATGGTCCTTCAGAGCCATGGGCTCTGGGTTCCTTCACCTCACCTGAAAACCTCTGCTATTTTACTGCCTCTCACCATTTAAATAAGATTTTGAAGATTTTTTTACGAATGCTGTAAGGCTGTGTAGATTCTGCAGTGCAGGGTGCCACGGGTTCCTCCAGCTGGCTGTGGCCAGGAACAGATTTCCTGGGGACCCTCAGCAGCACAGGAGCCACGGGCTCAGGGGGGATGAAAACCATTAAATTTCAGAAGGAATTTCTGTGCCTGGCAGTGCTGGGCAGCAGCACAGGTTAAAGCAGCTGATCAGTACCCCCGATTTTGGTGGAATTACTGAAGCTCAAACAAGAGCAGCCCAGCATTAGTGAGTTCCTTAAGCATGGCTGATATTTCTAGTTCCGATTTTTTTAAAAGTCCACCTTCATAATCTGTGGATAAGCAGAGGAAACCTTCCTTTTTTAGTCACAGTTTTGTCCTTAAAAACTGTTTCAGGTGGAATTTTTTCCTCCCTTCCTTTGCAGTTGATTGGAGGTTTGTTTTTCTGATCTTACTGGGAACAAACGTGCAGACACAGAGAATTTTCTTACATTTCTCTGCCCAGCTGCTGCCCTCACCACAATGCACTGGTGCTGCTTCCTGTGTCCCTGATATCCACACACAGAGATCTCAAAGGAAAATATTCTCCAGTAAATCCCCTGGCCCTTCTTCTGGGAAAGAAGCTGAATATTCTCATTATGACTTCTATTTTTTTAAAATTTTAATCACATCTTAAATTGGGCTTTATTTGATCTCAGCTGCCTTTGTCCTAAAGCTATTGCTTTTGTTCTTCTTTTCCTGAAAGCCAGGGTTTGTGATTTTGGGAAAGAAGAAATCAGCTTTTTCTCTCAGGTTTTATTTCACTGCTCTGTGCTTTGCTTGGAAGATTGTAGCTTGAGGACAGAAAGTTACATTGATGTGGGGAGAGCATGGAGCAAGCTAGAGGACTCCACAGTTTAGAAACAAATTTTAATTTTGCCTCAGTTTCAGTCACAAACGGAATTGGCTTGCCAGGGTTTGCATTCATGACAATTACTCTGAAATTCAGAATCATTCCATAATCTCTCTTGTCTTTTTTTTTTACCTCCTGAGTTTCATTTGGAATTGGTGATTACTGAGCTCAGTCAAGCTGCCTTCCCCCTAAATGCCTGCAATTCAGTATTTTAGAGCTGGTTTCATGGTCCAGATGCTATTTAGAGCTATATTTATGCTCACAACTGGAGCTGCAAGCCCTCCTCTAGCCTCTGGCAGAGGGACAGATGTGCTCAGCCAGATGTTCTGAGGATACAGAGGAACCCATCCCTGACATAACCCATGGCCTGCTCAGCCAAGATCCTGCTGCCTCGGATGCCAGGGCTGGGAAGAGTGAGGAGCAACCCTGCCTGGAGCTGGGGCTGCTCCTTTTGTGCCTCCCAGGGCAGTCCTGGAGCTCAGCCTGGCAGCAGGAGCAGACTGTGCCCCAGCACTTGGTAAGGACAGAGCTGCTGCCACCCTGTCCCTGTGTGACCCCACAAAGCCAGACTGCTGCTCCTGCAGCCCCTGGGGTCCCCTCCCTGCTGGGAACACCCTGAGAAGTGGCTCTGCAGAGATCACAGCATCCCTGGGGATTAAAGCTCTCCCCAAGGCAGGAAACTGGGGACAGTGTCCCCAGTCACGGGTGGCACTTGCACTGGGGCCACTGTGGCACCAGGACATCCAGCTTGCTGCTGCCCACCCTCCAAAACAGGAAAAAACTACATTTTAGTGAACTTAATGCCAATGCCTGGATGCCCAAATAGTCATTCTGACACTGGGGTGAACCACAGATGATTTTGTGAGAAAACCCCTCCTCCCCCAACCCCTGAGCATCCCTGAGCACAGATCTGGCTCTGCAATATTCCAACCTGCAATATTCCAACCTGCAATATTCCAACCTGCCATGTTATACAGCTCTACAATATTCCAACCTGCAATATTCCAACCTGCAATATTCCAACCTGCAGTGTTATACAGCTCTGCAATATTCCAACCTGCAATATTCCAACCTGCAGTGTTATACAGCTCTGCAATATTCCAACCTGCAATATTCCAACCTGCAATATTCCAACCTGCAGTATTCCAGCCTGCAATATTCCAACCTGCCCCAAACTGCTCCGTGCAGGCAGGCGCAGGGATCAATTATTTGTGTTGCAAAGGGAAAGGAGGTGATAAAAGGGGGCGAGGGAGATCGAATTACCTCCCAAAGACCTCGGGCTGCTCACAAGGTCAGCAGCAGAACAAGGTAAGTGGGATTTGTTCCTTTCTCCCAGGAACTAAAGCTCACTTTCTGTCACAGTGTGAAGTTCAGCCTGAACTAATCTGACACCTACAAATCCAGGAGCAAAAGCTGCAGAGGGAAGAGCCCAGGCTGCCCACTGGAAATGTCCCACCCCGTGAGAAATTCAGGGTTTCATGCCCTGTGTCCCACAGGCACAGTGTGGCCAAAATGCCATTTATGTCCCTCATCCTCAGCTGTTCCTCATGGCCGAGCAGAGAGCCAGGAACACGAGTAACTGAAAATCTAATATATTTCAATTTATCTGCTGTTGGTAGCATGTTGTGAGCGAGAGTGTAAGCTCCTTCATTTTCTCAATCTTGCACTCGTGTCAGAAATGCTGAAATGTTCCCTGAGCTGTACAGTCAGAGGGAAAGGAACTGAAATGTCCTTTCCTGGATCAATCCTGTCCCTGCTGACGTGGCAAGATGTCACAAAACCTGAAGATGAAAAATTGCTTCCTGCACACAGCAGCAAAGAATGCCAGCCCAGAGAGAGCAGCCAGAGCCTGCAGGTGTCACTCACACCTGGTGCCCATCAGCTCCACCAGAACCCAAAAATCCCAAAATCCAGGAACCCACAGGCTCTGCCCTTCCCAGGCTGCTGGCACCATCCCTGAGTAATAATAATAATAATAATAATAATAATAATAATAATAATAATAATAATAATAATAATAATAATAATATCCCGATTTTGCAGCTGAAGGCAGCACCCAGTGTGAAGTCTCCATTCCTGTACTTTGGAAACACAACACATTTTCCTTTCTAGGATTGTCCTCTCAAGATCTCTGAGAGATTTGGGGGGAAAAAGGGCTGTTGTGGCACAAATATCTCAAGGCTCAGTTTTGCTTCCAGGGAAGAGTGAATCCAGAGAGGGCAGGAGCGAGCTTGGATTTGTGAAAACAGCAGAAAACCCCAATAAAACCCAAGTCAGCCATTGCCCAGGCACAACTCTTAACCCCATGCAGTTATAATAATACTGACAGTGTTTTTCCAGCTCTTTGGCTTTCGTTTATTTTGGATTTGCCCAGCAGCACGAGGTGAGGAAGTCTGGTTAGTGAAGGACAATGCACAAGGAAAGCTGTGCCCCCAAAAATCAGCAATGAATTTCATCCCCTCTTCTCTGCCCACTCAGCCAAGGAATAATCAAACCCAGATGAATTCAGGGAGCAGCTCTGGATTTGTATTAATGAAAGAGAAAAGCTCTGAAGCTCTGCTGCCTCAGAAGCACCTGGGCACGGGGTCAGCCCTTGTGGCAGCCTGTCACATCTCCTCCCTGCCTTCCTCCCCTCCTGGCCTGGCAGTTCTTTAATAAATGGAAAAGTTCTCCACAGCAGCTCGTGGTCCTTGTTGATAAAATGTTTCTCTCCATTACAACTGCTGCAAAGTTGGAAAAATCAATTGTCTATGTTATCAGGCAGAGCATTTTCACTCTTTAGCTGTAGAATGTTGTCTGGCTTTCCCAAAAAGAAAAGAAAAAAAAAATAAATAAAGGTTTTCTGTCACCTATTAAAACTCCAGAGCCTCTGCTTTCTGCTGGGCCTGCCTCTCAGATCCTTGAGAATTCTGCCTGGAGAATGGCAGCCAGCCCAAACCCACATGAAACTCCCATTTAAATATGACATTCAAAGCCAGCCTGGAGTGTGACAGGTTTACAAAACAGCACCTCCGAGGGTCTGCCCAAGAATCTGAACTAAGCATTCTTCTGGAACTGAAAAGGGGCTGCTGATGCAGTTCTGAGGCTCTGTTCAAAGGTCTCTGCAGTGAGAAACACATTCCCTGAAATTCCCTGGGGAATTCTGAAATACAAATATCATTTATAATGTATAAATAGTATACCACAGATAACACAATAGAAATCATGTTTGCAATATGTGTTGGCTTATAAAGGTTCTGTGTTTATTTGTTTGCTTAGCCACTTTTTTCATGATGTTTGACTACAACAGAAGTGCCTAAAGAGCATCCTGCCATCACAGGACTGCAGTGGGGTGGCATTTGGTCACTGGCAGTTCCTCATGCCAAGATAAGGGATTTTCCTGACTTGAGTCAGGTTTTAAGTCCTGCATTTCTGGGGTGATCAGATGAAAAACTGATGCAAACAGTGGATAATACAAGCCTTGAGTAAAGGCTTCTGCATCCAATTCCAACAGGAATCCTGGGAAAACCCCTCTCAAAGCTCTTGCAGTGATGCCTCGGGATTTTGGCTTTTCTATTTTTCGTATAAAACAAAAAGCAGCTGGTTTTAGGTAGTCCTGAAAAGGCGTCAGCAGGATTCACCAGGACCCCAGCAAACACTCCAGAGGGGTGGGAGAGGAAGGACAGGGCCAGCTTTGACCTCAGCCAGATCTCCCCTTGGAAAGGAAAGGAATTTGGGGCAGAAAGCTGGAAAGGGGCTGACAAGGGATGCACTTCTCATGCAGGAGGTTCAGCTGCTACAGCAGAACTTGCCTGGCATGAAACAGGCTCAGAAATGAAGCTGCACCTCTTCCCCAGGGCTGCAAGCCACAGCCTGTGCTGCTCTGTCCCAGGACAAGGCTGCCCTTGGGCACAGGGCAGAGCACAGAGCAGTGATGTGCCAGGGCTGATGCATGGCAGGGAAAGGAGCTCTGAGCAAAGCTGAGCAGGCAGGGCCACTGTGAACCCAGCAGCCACATCAGTGCCCAGGGCAGAGCACACAGCAGGGCAGCCCTCTGCAGACAGAGCTCATCCACCACCCCCAAACCCCTCCTGGAGAGCCCTGCCCAGGCTGGGACCTGATCAGCCAAGCCAGACAGGATAACAAGGCAAGGAATCCTCCAGATGCTCTCGTTTCAGGGCAGAGAGGAAAGCAGGATCCATATCACAGTTTCCCACTCCTTTTCTGGTCTGCTTTAAAAAGAGACCAGAAATAGAGTGGGAAATTGTAATATGGATTCTCTCATCTGCTGCTTTGGGTTTTTTTATTATTCTAAACTTTCTGATGTTTACACTCCTGTAACAAACTTTCTCATGTGCTTTTCTGTAAATACTTACTGGTTTGCATTCTTTTCTAGAAGAAGAAAAATGTGATGTGTCATTGGAGAGGTGGCACTGCCACCCTCCAATCCACTGCCACTTTGAACATCTAGAAATGCTGGAGTCAGAAATTAAACTTCCTTCTTTTTTCCTTGGAAATCCCAGTGTCCTGGAGCGACACTCAGCCCTGTGCTGACAGGTGCTGCTGGCTGCCACCTCAGAAAGAGACCAAAGAGCTCCCAGAACCATCCACCACCAAAGGCTTTTCCCACCCTGGGACCAAGTGGAGGGCTCAGAGCTGCCTTGGGGCTGTGGGATGGCAGAGCAGAGCCAGGGGAGCAGGACTGTGCTCCCAGGAACCTGCAGCACAGCTGATCTGAGCCCAAATGTGGCGTTTCCCTGCCTGAGATGTCCCTGGGGTGTTTCATTCCCCAGCTGACAGAGCAGACCATGACTGTGAGCAGAACAAGGCAGCAGGGTGGTCACAGCCCCCAGGTCACAGCCTGGCTCTCCTGCACCTCTGTGTTTCTGCTTTCCTTTGATTGCTTTGCTTTGTTTCCACCTGGCACCAACACCTGCCAGGTGTGCCATGGAGCAGCACCTCTGTCACCTCCTGGCACCTCTGGGCCACTTGCCCTGCTTGCTGCAGCACATTCTGCTCTCAGAGGTGGTAATTAGTTTTCTCTAAACTACCTGAACAGCCTTGTTAGGCAGAGAACTCAGCCTTTGCTCAAGCTTTGTGATGAGCCTGAAAGGATATTCAGATTTCAGCCCTTTGGTGACTTTGGCCTGTGCCAATTCCCTTGCACAGGTCTCTGAAAGTTGTGTTTTACATTTATTTCTGCTCCTGTTCCTCTCTCCTGTACAACACGTGCTTGAGGACAATATCCCACCTGTGTGGGTGACTTTCCTTCCACACTGCACCACCCCCATTCACTCCAGTCCCCCCAGAGATGGAATTTCCCCAATTAATTCTCTCCCCGGTACAACCCTTGTCTCCCTAACACAAAAATACTGAGTTTGCTGTAAATACCTGCAGATCCAATATCTGGGGAAAAAGAGAACTGGAACAAATACTTCTGTCTGCATTAAGGAAGCTGAATTCCCCCTGACAATCATCACCCTTGTTCCTCCATGCATTGTTTTTGCCAGTGCTGGTTATTAATCCTTTTCCTCCTGCTGCTGGCTGGATTTCAAACCATCCCGTGCAACAAAGAAAAGTAAATTGAAATTAGCATTATCTAAACCTCTAATTAAAGCGGTATTAATTTTTCTCTGGTGAAAAATTAAAGGGAGAAATCCCATTCTTCAGGAAAGAAAATACATTGTCACATTTTAAAGTCAAAGTTAACTGTGAATGATGGATCATTGGAAGTAAAGCAATACAGAAGGACCCACCAGGCCTGTATCCAAAGTAAAAATGAATTTATGACAAAGTTGATATTGACCCATCATTTATAAGGTCTGTTAAATTCATCTTAGACTGGGCTTCCAGTGCAAGATGATTTATTAAACAAAGTAATATAAAATGCAATGAAATAGATTAAGTCTCCTTTTGAAATATTGTTATCCATTAGATCTGGTAAATTGAAGTCTGTTTGAACATGAAATACCACTCCAGCAGATCCTCCAGCTCCCACCTCAACGTGGGGCTGGCAGTGAAAAATCCTGGTCAGGAGAAGAGATGGCACTAATGATTTTATTTCCTGGGGGCTTTGAAATTCACAAAGCAAATCCTCCCTGCCTGCTGCAGGAATGCAGATTTGGTCTGATCTGGAGGCAGGAGGGAGGCAGCTCAGCCCACCCAGAGGAGAGTTTGGGGAGCCAGAGATGCCTGCAGGAGCCCAGGGCAGGCAAACACTCCTGGGACAGAGGCTGAGGCCAGGGCTGACCCTCACACTTAAAAGGCAGATATTATGGATCTGTCAGGAGAAATTTTATAAATTTATAGTTATTTTTTATCACCATTAAAAGGCAAATATCATGTACCTATGATAGGAGAAGTTTTATAAAATTATAGTTATTTTTTATCACAATTAAAAGGCAAATATCATGCACCTATGATAGGAGAAGTTTTATAAAATTATAGTTATTTTTTATCACAATTAAAAGGCAAATAGCATGTATATATGTTAGGAGAAGTTTCATAGATTTATAGTTATTTTTATCACGATTTTAAGACAAATATCATGCACTGAAATGTGAACATAACCCTGCACACACAGCTCCTGAGCATCCCCTGCACACACAGCTCCTGAGCATCCCCTGCACTGAAATGTGAACATAACCCTGCACACACAGCTCCTCCTGAGCATCCCCTGCACAGACAGCTCCTGAGCATCCCCTGCACTGAAATCTGAGCATCCCCTGCACAGACAGCTCCTGAGCATCCCCTGCACTGAAATGTGAACATAACCCTGCACACACAGCTCCTCCTGAGCATAACCCTGCACACACAGCTCCTCCTGAGCATCCCCTGCACACACAGCTCCTGAGCATCTCCTGCACTGAAATGTGAGCATCCCCTGCACACACAGCTCCTAAGCATCCCCTGCACTGAAATGTGAACATAACCCTGCACACACAGCTCCTGAGCATCCCCTGCACTGAAATGTGAGCATAACCCTGCACACACAGCTCCTGAGCATCCCCTGCACTGAAATGTGAGCATAACCCTGCACACACAGCTCCTGAGCATCCCCTGCACTGAAATGTGAGCATAACCCTGCACACACAGCTCCTGAGCATCTCCTGCACAGAAATGTGAGCATAACCCTGCACACACAGCTCCTGAGCATCCCCTGCACTGAAATGTGAGCATAACCCTGCACACACAGCTCCTGAGCATCTCCTGCACAGAAATGTGAGCATAACCCTGCACACACAGCTCCTGAGCATCCCCTGCACTGAAATGTGAGCATAACCCTGCACACACAGCTCCTGAGCATCTCCTGCACAGAAATGTGAGCATAACCCTGCACACACAGCTTCTGAGCATAACCCTGCACACACAGCTCCTCCTGAGCATCCCCTGCACACACAGCTCCTGAGCATCTCCTGCACTGAAATGTGAACATAACCCTGCACACACAGCTCCTGAGCATCCCCTGCACACACAGCTCCTGAGCATCCCCTGCACACACAGCTCCTCCTGAGCATCCCCTGCACACACAGCTCCTGAGCATCTCCTGCACAGAAATCTGAGCATCCCCTGCACACACAGCTCCTGAGCATCCCCTGCACAGACAGCTCCTCCTGAGCATCCCCTGCACAGAAATGTGAGCATCCCCTGCACACACAGCTCCTGAGCATAACCCTGCACTGAAATGTGAACATAACCCTGCACACACAGCTCCTGAGCATCTCCTGCACAGAAATGTGAGCATAACCCTGCACACACAGCTCCTGAGCATCCCCTGCACTGAAATGTGAGCATAACCCTGCACACACAGCTCCTGAGCATCCCCTGCACTGAAATGTGAGCATAACCCTGCACACACAGCTCCTGAGCATCTCCTGCACAGAAATGTGAGCATAACCCTGCACACACAGCTTCTGAGCATAACCCTGCACACACAGCTCCTGAGCATCCCCTGCACACACAGCTCCTCCTGAGCATCCCCTGCACACACAGCTCCTGAGCATCTCCTGCACTGAAATGTGAACATAACCCTGCACACACAGCTCCTGAGCATCCCCTGCACACACAGCTCCTCCTGAGCATCCCCTGCACACACAGCTCCTGAGCATCTCCTGCACACACAGCTCCTGAGCATCTCCTGCACTGAAATGTGAACATAACCCTGCACACACAGCTCCTGAGCATCTCCTGCACAGAAATCTGAGCATCCCCTGCACACACAGCTCCTGAGCATCCCCTGCACACACAGCTCCTGAGCATCCCCTGCACAGACAGCTCCTCCTGAGCATCCCCTGCACAGAAATGTGAGCATCCCCTGCACACACAGCTCCTGAGCATAACCCTGCACTGAAATGTGAACATAACCCTGCACACACAGCTCCTGAGCATCTCCTGCACAGAAATGTGAGCATAACCCTGCACACACAGCTCCTGAGCATCCCCTGCACTGAAATGTGAGCATAACCCTGCACACACAGCTCCTGAGCATCCCCTGCACTGAAATGTGAGCATAACCCTGCACACACAGCTCCTGAGCATCTCCTGCACAGAAATGTGAGCATAACCCTGCACACACAGCTTCTGAGCATAACCCTGCACACACAGCTCCTGAGCATCCCCTGCACACACAGCTCCTCCTGAGCATCCCCTGCACACACAGCTCCTGAGCATCTCCTGCACTGAAATGTGAACATAACCCTGCACACACAGCTCCTGAGCATCCCCTGCACACACAGCTCCTCCTGAGCATCCCCTGCACACACAGCTCCTGAGCATCTCCTGCACACACAGCTCCTGAGCATCTCCTGCACTGAAATGTGAACATAACCCTGCACACACAGCTCCTGAGCATCTCCTGCACAGAAATCTGAGCATCCCCTGCACACACAGCTCCTGAGCATCCCCTGCACACACAGCTCCTCCTGAGCATCCCCTGCACACACAGCTCCTCCTGAGCATCCCCTGCACAGCCTTGCTGGATCTCTGCTCCCCACCCTGCTGCTGCCAGCTCAAGGATTCCTTTCTTGAATTAATCCCTGCTGTAGGGCCCAGAGTGCTTTACAGCCTTGCTTCTCTCTGTGTTCCAACAATAGTAATTCTCTTGTAATGACTCCTGTGAAGATATCATTTGAATAGGAATGTTTTATCAGTTTTACTTCCCCCTGTTTTCCAGAATAATCCATTCTCTTATCTCACTTTTACTTTTCAGCCTTTGAACATTGCTAAGCTTTAGTGTTTGTGCATAGCACAAAATCTCGTGGCCATGGGAGAAGCAGAGCCTCTTTTTTTAATTTATTCATAATTAAAAGTCCTGTGTTAGTGACAGTTTCAAATCTGACATGACATTTTTATAATCTACTTAATATCTCAAAAGGTTTCTCTGCACAGCAGCCTGGGAATTATGCAAATTAAGAAGAGGAGAAAAGCACTACCCCAGTGTTGTTTAATCATAAAGCTACGACTGAGGAGTTGTTGTTGTTTTTATTATAGGAAAACTCCATTAGGGGCTTTGCCAAAAGCAGGTGATGGCTCAGTCCATCCTGCACTGCGAGAATTCTCCTTCTCACAGCCCCAGACTCACTGCTCTGCAAACAGGCCTGGCCTCACTCCAAAGCTGGGCTGGGTTCACGGGAAGATCCTGGGGTGGGGCTGGGATCAGGCCCTTTGGGAGCAGAACTGGGTGCCATCCTTTCCTCCCATCCATCTCCTGCCTGCTGGCACTCAGCCTGGCACACACAGAGCCTGGCACAGCCTGAGCCCAGCCTGGGCTGCACCAGCCCAGCCCTGGCAGGAAGGTGCTGAGTGGGCTCCTGGTCCTTTGGAATGGCTCCAGGGGGGAGCTGGGGATGGTCCTGGGGGAGATGGGGATGGTCCTGGGGGAGCTGGGGATGGTCCTGGTGGAGATGGGGATGGTCCTGGGGGAGCTGGGGATGGTCCTGGTGGAGCTGGGGATGGTCCTGGGGGAGATGGGGATGGTCCTGGGGGAGATGGGGATGGTCCTGGGGGAGCTGGGGATGGTTCTGGTGGAGCTGGAGATGGTCCTGGGGGAGCTAGGGATGGTCCTGGGGGAGCTGGGGATGGTCCTGGGGGAGATGGGGATGGTCCTGGGGGAGATGGGGATGGTCCTGGGGGAGCTGGAGATGGTCCTGGTGGAGCTGGGGATGGTCCTGGGGGAGCTGGGGATGGTCCTGGGGGAGCTGGGGATGGTCCTGGGGGAGATGGGGATGGTCCTGGGGGAGATGGGGATAGTCCTGGTGGAGATGGGGATTGTCCTGGGGGAGCTGGGGATGGTCCTGGGGGAGCTGGGGATGGTCCTGGGGGAGCTGGGGATGGTCCTGGGGGAGATGGGGATGGTCCTGGGGGAGATGGGGATGGTCCTGGGGGAGCTGGGGATGGTCCTGGGGGAGCTGGGGATGGTCCTGGGGGAGATAGGTATTGTCCCTGGGGAATCACTGACCCTGGGCTCTGGCCAACAGCTCCTGCTCCAGATGCAGAAATTGCTGAATTTGTGTTGGTCCTGCCCTGAGAAAGGCACTCCATGGCTCAGGCTGCAGCACCCCAGACCCGTGGGGAAGGTGGGCAGGGAGTTCTGGCTGTGCAGGGATTTCTGGGCAGTGATTCAGTGATTTCTGGCTGTGCAGTGATTTCTGGGCTGTTCAGTGATTTCTGGGCTGTGCAGTGATTTCTGGCTGGGCAGTGATTTCTGGGCAGTGATTTCTGGCTGGGCAGTGATTTCTGAGCTGTGCAGTGATTTCTGGGCTGGGCTGTTCAATGATTCAGTGATTTCTGGGCTGTTCAGTGATTTCTGGGCAGTGATTCAGTGATTTCTGGCTGTTCAGTGATTTCTGGCTGGGCAGTGATTTCTGGGCAGTGATTTCTGGCTGGGCAGTGATTTCTGGGCTGGGCTGTTCAGTGATTTCTGGGCAGTGCTGGGCTCTGTCTCTCATCCCTCCTGAGCTCACCCAGGTTTGCTTGCTGCAGTTCTGAGTTGCTGCCTGGTGAGCTCTGTGTTTTCAGAATAAAGCAAATTTACAAAGCAGATCTGGGGAACCTCTTTCTGCAGCAGCTTCACCAATGGCAAAACCAATCCCAAGTGTGGCTGTACAGAAAACAACTCGTGTGCTCACATTACTGGAAACCCCAGTGACTGCTGAATGTTGGATTTTAACTGCCATCCTTTCACTGGCCTTATCACACTTTGCAGGGATCTGATGGCAGATATTCAGTTCCATACCAGAATAATTCCTGTATAACTGAGAAATACCTTTAGCATAATTTATGAAGGGTGCTTAGCTGGTATTTACAGCAGCTGCAGTAAATCCAAGATGCAGCTTCAAACACAACTCCCAGCATCTCCCTAAATGTAACCTAATACTGTCAGGCAGAGTCAGCTTTAAACAAATAACTCAACGCTGCACTAAATAAAGATTATGACAATCTAATGCTGATTTCCAACTCGAGATGTTTAGACACAACAGAATTGATTTTTTTCTGTTTTAAGAGAAGAAGGTCAGGCAGAAAAACAGTATTCCAGAGGTCAATCAGCCCCCTGCCCTCAAGCATATTTCTGAAATTTCACTCCAGAGAAAACATTATGAGCATTTATCCTGTCCTGCTGAGAGGGGAATGGGAAAGATGATGCAGCATCTGAGTTTTAGTGAAACAAACACCAGCAATTTCACTGCTTGTGCAAAACAATCCCCCAAAACCAAAAAGTTACCCTGGGTTAATTTAATGATAAAGTCCACAATCACTGCATTGTCTTTTCCAGCATCCAACACAATCATTTATCCCTTTTTTTTTTTTTTTTGTGGAATCATCTTCTATGCTCTATTTTCACATACTCTCAGTGTCACAGCAAAAACCAGCGTTACAACCCCCCCAAAAAACCTCAATTCCAGCACCTCTGATTCCTCAGCAGCCAAAAGGGGCAGAGCAGGGCAGGGTCCCACAGCCTGGCAGCAGCCCCAGCCCCTGGGGCAGGCAGTGCCAGCAGAAATGAAAGCCAGCTGTGGTCCTGGGGCATGAGCAGAGCCCAGAGTGCAGCAGGGACAAGTGACAGGCCCAGGCTGTCCCTGCTGTCACAACTGCTCCTCGTCAGGGCAGGGATGTGCCCAGAGATGTGCTGCCTTTGGAGAGCCAGCTCCAGGAAGGAAGGAAGGAAGGAAAGGGGTCAGCAGTGCCCTGAGGAGTGTGGGTTTGGAAAAGAATGGGAAAATTCCTAATTAGAGGACCTGAGAAACCGACAAGCTAAATCCAGCCCCCAAAAGAAGAGGTTTGGATGCTTTGACAGCAATCAAGTTCAGAGTAATGGCAGCATTACTTTTCAAAGCAAGGCCCCCTCTTTTCTCCCACTCCCACCTCTGTTTCACTTGATTCATCAGTGTTTCCACTGCAGAGACCTGAGAGAGGCCTTTTTGCCATTTAACAGCATTCAAGAATGCTCTTAAATGGCAAAAAGTGAAAGCCAGAGTGCAGCTGGCAGTGCCACAGAGGCAGCTCCAAGGGAAAGGTCACAGGGGCCCTGCACTGCCCAACTCTGACCTTTCCACTGGAATTTCACTGGATTCTGCTTGCAAACGAGCCCACTTGCACACCCTGATCCACCCTCGCTGAAATGTCAGCCAGCAGTGAGGGGTGAACACCTCCTGCTGTCCCTCCTCCCCAGGTACCTCAGAGCCCCACCAGGGGAGACCTAACACCCAGTTTTGTGTGCTCCCACTGCATTATTTGAGACAGCACCTTCACCAGGACACACGCCAGGATCTCTGGGGTGAAACTTCCACAGAACACAAAAAAAGAGAGGTTTTCTCCTGCAGAACAGCTGTTCTCCTCTACCTGAGCCTCCAGGAACGGGGCCATTTTATAAATAGTTTTCAGCTCAGCAATTAAGCAAGATGTCTCACCAGCAAGCAAATGTTTCAGCAGCAGTGTGATTGCTGTAGCAGAGTTCAAACCCTCCTTATCCCACTGCTTTTATCCACCTACCTGGAATTACATCCCCGCTCCTTAATGCTGAATGCAAATTTCACTCTCTGCTTTGTCCCACCTCCCCTCTGCTCTCAGATTTCTCCCTGCTGTGGCAAGGTTGTGATAACCACCCGTGCTTAGCCACATCTTGGCATTTCACACCTTTAAAAGCTGGCATTTCGGAGAGGAGGAAGTGCAATAAATTGTGCATTATTGTGAGACAAGGTGAGTAATTAGTGCTTTGCCTTCTGCCACGCCCAGGTGTGAATCACAGCTACCCTGTCACAGCACGGCCAAAAACAACAGTTCAGGCATAACTGGGGCACAGACAGACCCCAGCCCGTGCTGCTGGCGGTGTTTTATTCTCCTGGCTCTGCAGAAAGGGAAATATGATATTCCAGCTGCCTGGAATTCCTGATGGAATGCAATAACCCCGTGTCACCTGCACCTGCAGCCTCCCCAAGAGCAGGAACCCGTTCTGACCCTGACAGAGGGGCTCAAAATCCAGATCACTGCATGGCTTTAAAATCTCTTATCTGGGCAACTCAACAGGCATCATGAATAAATAAATCAATCTGGTCCTGCCCCTGCCCATGGCCGAGTTATTCACTGTCCTGCTTTCCACTGGGCTGGACTTTCACCATCCAGTGGCAGCAAGCACCTCCTGAGCCTCTGAGAATCAGCCTGAACCCTGCCAGTGCCTCGGGAGAGAGAGCACTTTCTCTTAAAGGAACACTGGTTACTTTTAAAACTGAAATTTCATGTCTGCCCTTAAAAAAAAAAAAAAAAAAACAAAGAAGAAAAAGCAAAAGCTGCAGAGGTCTTGGTCCTTTTTACCTGGCACTGTCAGAGTGCAAAACTTTGAAACTCCAGAGCTCTGGAAATAAAGAGACTAGACTTGTAACTATTTATAATTATTTAATTGGGACTCTTCAGTTAATGCTGCATTAACACTTTGCATAATCTAATCTCTGCCTTACACAAGTGCTATTTTAAGCTCCAAAATTTCATGTGGCAATTTTCAGGATAAAGAATTTTGATTGTAATGATAGGGCAGGCGCTGGCTGAGGAAAGTGCCACGAGCCAAGAATGCAAAGCTGTGGTTTCCCTCCCTGACCACAGCTTTTCTCTTGCACTGTGCTCCACAGAATAAGGAGCCTGCAATTAGATTAATCCTACAATTGATTCCAAAAGGTTCAGTGATCAAAAACAACTGTACAGAACCAACATTTAGAAAAAGAATCAAACACTATTTATGCACCAGCAGCTTTGTTAAAAACAGGGAGAAAACCCACTCAAGCCAGAGGAACAAGCCCAGGGTTTAATTTATATAAATTGCAGCCACCTGCTCATTCCATTTCCAAAAGAAAGATTTTCCTGAGTGCTCTAAATCAATTTCTCTAGCTAAAGGAATCTCTGGGAGTCTCACTCGTTTAATCTTCCATCTGAGGTTGCCAACCTTTCCCCTTAAGCTGCAGATATGATTAGTAAATTAGGAAGTGATTGCCTTCACCCAACCAGGCTGGCTCCAGACAACCCCATCCACACAGACATTCAGTGCCACAGCACACAAAGAGTGGATGAAGGCAGGGATCTCCCTGCTCTGGTAAAGGATTGATTGTGATGTAGGGAACTGTGCTAATGCCTGGGCCATAAAATCCTGACCCCGTCAGCAGCTCCCAGCTGGCACCAAAGCATTTCCACAAGCTGTGTCCCCAGCTGGGTGTCACCAGCAGAGAATGGCACTCCAGAGGTACAGGAGTCAGTGGAAATACCATGAAGAACAGATCCTGTGAAGAACAGATCCCGTGAAGAACGGATCCCACGAAGAACAGATCCCATGAAGAACAGATCCTGTGAAGAACAGATCCCATGAAGAACAGACACTATGAAGAACAGATCCCATGAAGAACAGATCCAATTAAGAACAGATCCCACGAAGAACAGATCCCATGAAGAACAGACACCACGAAGAACAGATCCCGTGAAGAACAGATAACATGAAGAACAGATCCCACGAAGAACAGATCCCATGAAGAACAGATCCCATAAAGAACAGATCCAATTAAGAACAGATCCCACGAAGAACAGATCCCATGAAGAACAGATCCCACGAAGAACAGACCCCATGAAGAACAGATCCCACGAAGAACAGACCCCATGAAGAACAGACACTATGAAGAACAGATCCCATGAAGAACAGACCCCATGAAGAACAGATCCCACGAAGAACAGATCCCATGAAGAACAGACACTATGAAGAACAGATCCCATGAAGAACAGACACTATGAAGAACAGACACTATGAAGAACAGATCCCATGAAGAACAGATCCCATAAAGAACAGATCCCATGAAGAACAGATCCCATGAAGAACAGATCCCACGAAGAACAGATCCCACAAAGAACAGATCCCATGAAGAACAGATCCCATAAAGAACAGATCCCATAAAGAACAGACCCCATGAAGAACAGATCCCACGAAGAACAGATCCCATTAACAGTGCTCCTGGTTGATAAAAGCACTGGAAAGAGGGCTGGCTTTGCTGTGGTTTGCAGGAATGTGCTTCTCCACTGGAGCTGGATCCTAAACCCACTCCCAGGGACCCACAGCAGCCAAAATGCTGCCCAAAGAACCACACCCATGGCTTTTCCTCCCCTGGGTCATTGCTGCCTCCAGCAAGCAAGTTTGGCTTTGTCTGGAGCTGTTTGCAGGCCACCAGAACATTTTAATTACTGGGCCAGACTGGAGCCTTGGTACTGCCCCAGACACACAGGGAGAACAAACTCTGCTGAGCTCCACAATGCCTTCACAAGCACTTCTCAAATATTTCCTCACAAACACTTTAAATATTTTTATTTCAATCCCTCCTGCCTTGGAGGGCTCACTTGTAGCAGGATGTATTTAGGAACTGAGGGATGCTGGACGAGGAGTGACAAATTTGGACATTTTCTGTCACTTGCAATCATAACTCAGTGTAACAGGAGAGCACGGGAGGAACAGGGTGGGATTTAGAGCCATTGTTATCTCGTGTCAGTTGAGATTCTCCACGGCTGCTGCTCATCAGTCAGATTTTTTACTATTTGGACCCTTTATTCCTTAAAACCAGCAAAAAGGGACCCATTGCCAAAGCCTTTCCCATTTAAAGCAGGCTCTGGCAGAGCTGGCAGGGTGACCGTGGTTCTTTTCCTGCTGGGCTCTAAGATGTGGCATCAGGATGGGAAAAGCTGCAGAAAGGATGAAGGCAAACACGTCCTTCCCTGAGTCTGGAGTGCAGTGTGCCACCCCTGCCTGCTCCACGGGCCCAGAAATCCTCACACCCACACGCCCTGCCTGGAGGGAGCTCTCAGGTTCTCTTTGCCCATCACACCATGTGATTTTCACCAGGGTGAAAAAGCAGGGCTCTGGGGTCTCCCTTAGCAGAGATATTTAAGAACTCCAGGGATCTTTTTCCCTTTTTTCCCCCACAATTTTGCAGGTGGTGGAGTGTGTGGGAGATGAGGGGCAGTGCCTCTAAACTTTCCTTTGCATTTTAATTAAGCCTGAATACTAAAAATTAAAAAGCTATTTGCTAAGATTAGCATAATTAAAAAAAAAATTATCAAGCCAAAAATCAAATTAAGTGGCTTTTTGTCATGACTGTGAATGAGTAGGTGAGGTCACACCCCTCTGCTGCAGATGGGGTCCCTCCTCACTGCAGTGGAGCTCAGGGTGGTTCTGCCCAGGTCTCATCCTGGGTGAGACCCCTGAAACTCTGCCAAATCCATCCCAGCAGCTGAAAAGGGGTGCCTTGCCTTCTGACCTCTGTGTGCCTCAATATCCTCATTTTTATTGCACGTTTGTTGTTGGTAGCTGACGAATCTGATTTATTAACTGGTGTTAACAAACGTTACAATAAATAAATGTTACTGTGAGTTATTGAGCTGGGCAGGCTCAGAGTTGGTGCTGCACTCTCTGACAGGGATTAGATGTGGGAACCTCCTGGTCCTGCCCAAGAAGGGAGGAAGAACTGGGACAAGAGGGAATTTCTGTGGCAGCCAAGGATGCCCACACTGAAATCAGGAGTGGCCTTGCCCGTGGCTTGCTCAGCAGCAGTTCTGATGATGCCTGGGTGCACCTTTGAATCCAAACAAAACCATTACCCTAAAGCTAAAAACATTTGGGTTTGCAAAAAAATTATCACCACTTAGAATTTTGACCTGGCACTTCCTCCAAATATTTTTACAAAAAATTTTGTGCCTTTTTAATTTTTTTTTTTCATTTTGACAGTGTTGGGATCAAATCTGAACAAGAATTTTAGTGAATTTTTGACAGTGATGGGATCAAATCTTAACAAGAATTTTAGTGAATTTTGACAGTGTTGGGATCAAATCTGAACAAGAATTTTAGTGAATTTTGACAGTGTTGGGATCAAATCTGAACAAGAATTTTAGTGAATTTTGACAGTGTTGGGATCAAATCTGAACAAGAATCTTAGTGAATTTTGACAGTGTTGGGGTCAAATCTGAACAAGAATTTTCGTGAATTTTGACAGTGTTGGGATCAAATCTGAACAAGAATTTTAGTGAATTTTTTACAGTGATGGGATCAAATCTTAACAAGAATTTTACTGAACTGCTTCTGATTTCTCAACCAGTCCTTTATAATTTCCCCCCCTCCTAAATAAAATCCTTAGCATTTCCAGCTCCAGCAAAGCTAGGCAGAAATTTGGAGGGCTCTGCTGTAAATATGCAAGTTGAATTCCCTTAAGCCAGTGTAAGTTGGACACTGCTGTTCCACTCCAGTGATCATCTCATTTGCAGCCCAGGCCACGACTTGGGATGATTTTTTTTTTTAAAGAGCAAAATGACAAATAATTGCAGGTAATGCCATGCAACTTAACCATGAAATCAATACAGCAAAATGAGGCAGGAATATTAAAAGCAGGAGCATTTCCCTGCTGAAGGAATAAAAGGAATAAAAATGTCTGGGATAACAAAGGTTTGCTCTTGGTCTGAGGATGTCCTGGCACACTCCAGCTCCATCAGCATCACAGCCTCTGCCCCAGCCCTGTTCTCTCAGGGCTTTCAGGCTGGGCTACTGAATTGGAAAGGACTTGGGCACAATCCCTGGGAGCTAGAAACAGAGCAGGAGACAGGGAAAGGACACGGGGTGGGACAAAGAAAACTGCTGCATTGTTCCCAGGGGTCCCAGGATGAGGGAAGAGATGAGAAAGTTGACTCCATGTTCAGAAGGCTTGATTTATTATTTTATGATCTATATTACGTTAAAACTATACTAAAAGAACAGAAGAAAGGATTTCAGCAGAAGGCTGGCTAAGAATAGAAAAGGAATGAATAACAAAGGCTTGTCTCTGACCCAGACAGTGTGGACAGCTGGGCTGGGATTGGCCATTAATGAGAAACAACCAGGTGAGACCAATCCCAGCCCCACCTGCTGCATCCCACAGCAGCAGATAAGAATTGTTTGCAGTTTGTTCCTGAGGCCTCTCAGCTTCTCAGGAAGGAAAAATCCTAAGGAAAGGATTTTCCATAGAACATGTTGGTGACAGAAAAGCACGCTGAGAACGGGGCAGCTGCTGGAGAGGGCAGAGCCCAGCTGGTGCAGCCAGGAACATTTCTGTTCAGCTCCACTTTTCCAGGATTCTGTTACCTTCAAGTGACCAAGCCTCTGTTTGGTTTCCAGGGACTTTTGGAGCTCGAGCACCCAAATATTTCTGACTGAAGAGATTCCACTGCCAGCCAGAGCAGAGCCCAGCAGCAGGGAATGATGTCCCCAGAACCCTTCCACTGCAAAGGTCAGGGCTGCCTGGGATGTGACCTGACAGGGCACTGATCCAAAACCCCAAACCCCTGTGCTGGAGCAGGAAAAGCACTCTGAGGGGCTCCCATGCTGCTGGAGCTCAGAGACAGCTTTGCTGCAGAGCTGGGCAGAGCTGCAGTGCCCCACGTCCCCACAGAACCTGGGGGCAGAATCACAAAAATCAGGGACAGAGTTTGGTTCAATTAGCTTGTATTTGGAAATCTCAGTTTGGTTCAATTAGCTTGTATTGGGAAATCTCAGTTTGGTTCAATTAGCTTGTATTTGGAAATCTCAGTTTGGTTCAGTTAGCTTGTATTGGGAAATCTCAGTTTGGTGCAATTAGCTTGTCTTTGGAAATGTCAGTTTTTGTGGACAACAGGTGTTGGAGAAAAACAAATGCCTGGGTTTTAATTCATACAATTTTGCAAATTGCATTTGTAGCACATATTCTGCAAAGGGCAGAGTGCACAGAGCTTGGGGCAGCACCCAAGAGCTCCTGGGTATCTGCTTTGTTCCATTTCTTTTCATAAACTCGAGGCAACCTCGGGAGTTTTGGGCCTGATGTCCCTGGCAGGAGCAGCATCAGAGGAGCCTGCAAATCAGTGTGAAACTGGGAGTTGTTAAATCCAGATTCAAATCTGCCATTTGCTGCATTCAGAAGGGAAAAAAAACCCAGTCTGAGCCTTCATATTTAAAAATAAAGGTTTCTTTAAGAAAAGTCAATTATAAAAATATTATAAAACACCCACTTGCAACTTTTATTCCTCTTCCACACTAAGGAACAACACAGAGGGAGGAAACACTACAACCACCTAATTCCTGATCAAGTATTTCTTTAAAGAAATCAAGGATTTCTTGGATTATTCAAGGATTTCCAAGGACTTTAGGAAAGAGTTCTCTGTCCTTCCTCACCCTGTTCTGGAGGCAGAGGTGGGGTGGCTGCAGGATGAGCCATCCCTGTCACACAGCAGTGACCCCCAACCTTCCCCGTGGGGAGGAAGAGGAGGGAGAGGGGCAGGCCATGAGCCCCTGCAGGGGATGAATGCCCCAGGGGTGAAGAATGGAGAACAGGCAGAGGAGAAGCAGTGAACTTCACCAAGCTGGGGCTGGGCTTTGTCAGCTGGGCTCTCTCTGGGCCCCTCCCAGCTCTGCACCACAAACGTGCACAAAATGAGACAGAGAATTCTGCCATGGCCTTAAAATCCCTGATCCCCCCTGCTCAGCCTGCCTGGCCTCTGCTCTGGGTAATTAATGGGCAATTAATTGATTTCCTCTGGTTGCTCTCCTGACAGGCTGAGCTGCAGGAAGGATGGGGGAGCTCCTGCCTGGCCCCTGAGTGCCAATGCACTCACACCTCTGATCGCTGCTCCTGGAGCAGCTGCCTCTCCCTACAACTCACCTGCCCTAGGTGTACAATTGGCATTGTTTAGGTAAGTTTTAAACTGCTTTTTTAGTGTAGAAAGATTGGTAATGGCTTCTCTTTCACAAGATGGAAGGTGTATTTTAATGCTTGATATTGCAAATTATATATTTAGGATGGCACAGGCAGAGACCCTAAAGCCAAGCAGGAAGAAGTTCCAAGCTCAAAGACCACCCTGGACTGCCAACATTTGTAATTATTAAATGTTGCAGTGGTAGTGAAGCCAGCCATGCCAGAGCACACCATCCACTCAGATGGAGGGCTCTTTTGTCAACAGACTGTAAACTGATTTTTAAAAAATAGAAAGAAACCCTTTGATTTTAAACTGTAGCTAAAAGTTAAACCCAGAGAGCAGCTGGGAGGGAGCAGAGGAATCAATCATTCCCCAAGTGCAGCTAATTGCCTCCAGCACCATCTTAGCACCATGGAACAGATCAGAAATCAAAGCCATGGAATGTCAACACATCAGAACTGCAGCAGTGGCTCTCACCAGATTATTGGGAAGGAACATTCTGGAATTAATGATGGGCCCTGCATCAGAGCTCACCCCTACCTCAGCCTGGCAAAGCAGCAAATGCCAGCTCTGCTTCTCCTGGGAGCAGCTCAGCTCTTGGATTTGAGTCCTCACAGAGCTGGGTCACCCTCGGGGGCTCCTGGCTCCCAAATGCAGAAACTCTGTCCCAGCTGTGTCCTCTGTCCCCCTCACCTCCCAGGTAGCCAGGCTGTGGGTGAGCCCCAGGTCTGAGCTGCAGCCCAGCGAGGTTTGCAGTGGTTCCTGCTCTTTCCCTGCCATCCCAGAGCCATGGCCCCACCTGGCAGTGAGGACTGCTCAGGGAACAGACCCCAGCGCTGTAAATCAAAGTTGTAAATTGGCACAGTGCACTGCTGAGAATAAAACCCACTGAAATTCACTTCCAAAGTGAGTGTTTTGGCCATTGGAGCCCCTTTCCCATCACTTGCACATGGTCTGCTACAAAACATGGAGATTTCTCTCCTTAAATATTTTTCCACAGGGACAGGTTTATGAGTGGCCAACCTCTGCCATGGGAGGGGCTGGGAAAGGGAGCCAAAACACAAATACAAAATAAAAATATATATACAAAATAAATAAAAAATACTAAAAAAAAATACTAAATAGAAAGAGCTGTGGTGCAGAAGGTCTCACTTTCCACCAGGCTGGAAATTCCCTGTTCTTTTTGCTTTGAAGTGCATGAGGAAGTTCTGGACTCTAAAGAAAGGTAAAGATCTTCAGCTCTCCCTTAACAAAAATGGGAAACTTTGGTTTTTGGTTTTTTTTTCTTTTTTTTTCTCTTTGTTTGTCTTTGTCATTGTTTTTGTTGGGTTTGTGGTTTTTGTTTGTTTGTTTGGGTTTTGTTTTTTTTTTTGAAAATGCAAATATCTCTGAGTAACAGGAAAATCATTTGCTGCCTGTTTCTATCAGAACCCCACCAAAGAGCTCCAAATTTCTCCCAGCACAGCCCAGACACTGAAATTGGAGTTTTCTCCTCTGGGCTTTAACTGAAGCCCCTGTGAAATGTTTGCAGTAGTGCCTGACCCCTGGAAGGTCACCTGGTGAAATCTGTGTCACAGGCTTCCCTCAACTCCTTCAGCTATGTGGGAAATATTTCTTAGGATAATTAATTAATCAGCATCAGCAATTCATTCCAGTTATACATTTCCAGGATGGAGATTTTCTAGGGAACAAAAAAGGAGGATTTTTTTGTCTTTGTGTGTGTGCACCACGCCAGGTTCTGCACCACTTGGCAGCTCGAGCAGACTGACATTATTGCAGCAATTTTTAAAGTTTTGCACTTCAAATCCAACCCTTTTTGCTTAAAAAAAAAAAAGGCAGCAAGTATCTCCTGTCATTAATTTTCTCACATTTGTTCAGAAATGTGATGGCTCTTTAGCACTCCTCTTTTGTTGTCATTTCCCACGTGTGGCTGATGGCTCTGCCAGGCCTGGGGGGCACGGGCACCATCAGCACTCACCCACGGGGGTGTCAGCTCACCCACGGCCAAACGAGATCACAAAAATCCAATTCAACAGAACAAAACCACTCAGAACTTGCTTCATCACGCTCTGAGGTCGGTGAGCATCTTTGGGTGCCTGGGTTCAGCAGCTTTCAGGCCCTCCTGGGTGGATGCCCAGTGTCTCCAGCCCCACACCAGAATTTCAGGATAGGACAGAAAACCCTGCTGGTTTTTGGTGTGGGTCAGTCAGCTGCTGCTGCATCCTTTTACTTTGGCACCTCTCGTGTCCTTTGGTGCCTGGAGGCTGCCCCTGCCCTGAGAGCTGCTGCAGTGGGAGAATCAGAGCACTGTGAGGATGCTATCTCCAGTCTGTGAGCTGCCCCCCTTCCCTTTGAGCTGCTCTGCACTCAATCCCCGCATTACCAGAAGTGCCATCACCCCTCTCTCCCACTAATGCAGCAAATGAAGAGTCAGCTCAGAGGAAACCAACTCCTCCAGAGCCTCGAGTGCCTCTCGTGTTCCTGCTGCAACAGCAGCTGAGCTGCACTCGTCTGAGAGGAGCCAGGTCCAGCACCTGGGGCTCCGAGCCCTGCAGAGCCAGGAAGTGTCAAGGTGTGTGTGACAGAGGGCATGCACACAGCTCAGTGAGGGCTCACCTCACCTCCAGCACCTCCAGAGTCTGGGAATTCCCCTGACGGGCATCCAGAGGTAAACACCTCAACACATCCAGATGTAAACACCTCAACACATCCAGAGGTAAACACCTCAACATATCCAGATGTAAACACCTCAATGCATCCAGATGTAAACACCTCAGCACATCCAGAGGTAAACACCTCAACATATCCAGATGTAAACACCTCAGTGCATCCAGATGTAAACACCTCAATGTATCCAGATGTAAACACCTCAACACATCCAGAGGTAAACACCTCAACATATCCAGATGTAAACACCTCAATGTATCCAGATGTAAACACCTCAATGCATCCAGAGGTAAACACCTCAATGCATCCAGATGTAAACACCTCAACACATCCAGATGTAAACACCTCAATGCATCCAGAGGTAAACACCTCAGTGCATCCAGATGTAAACACCTCAACACATCCAGATGTAAACACCTCAATGCATCCAGATGTAAACACCTCAGTGCATCCAGATGTAAACACCTCAATGCATCCAGAGGTAAACACCTCAATGCATCCAGAGGTAAATCCACTCAGGAGCACAGGGGTGTTTGTGGAATAAAGGGCAGCTCCTTTGCTGGGGGATGTTTTCCCAACAGGGACCAGCCCCTGGTTGCTGTTTGTTCATCTTTTACTGCAGCTGGAACAGGAGCTGACCCCAGCCAGGGCTGTCACACCAAAAAACCAAATTGTCCTGGTGATGACCTTGGCACACACAAAACTCCAGCTGCTGCTCAGGGGTTTGCTCTCAGCCTGAGTTCAGTGGGAACACCTGAGTCAGTGGGAACACCTGAGTTCAGTGGGAACACCTGAGTTCGTGGGAAAGTGTCAGAACTCAGGACATCCCTCTGGGAGTCTGGAGTTGCCAGGACCCCTGCCAGGGGCTCAGAGACCCTGGCACACAGCCCAGAACAGCAGTGGGTTTGATTATGAACCGTGGAGCAAATTGCCACCTTTACATGAAGACCTAAAAGCCACGGCAGTTTAAGTAGTGTAAGAATAAAGTTATCACTGGTGTAAATGTGGGTTTTGGGATTTTTAGTATAGAGGTTTTTGGGGACAAGATGGAGGGATTCGGGCATGTCCAGCCTTTCTTCTTCTCTACCTCCATCTTCACTGGTGATGGTGGCACTTTTGGATTGATTTAGAGTAGAAGCTCACTGTCTAACATGGGTGATAGGTATTGGAAAGTAATTGTAAATATTGTACACGGAGTTTTTAGTATATAAAGATAACACAGCCCTGGGGGCAGGCAGAGTGCCTCTGTCTGTCCTGCTGAGCAGACCTTGGCTGGGCAGGAGAAAGAATTTTATAGATAAGATACAATAAACAACCTTGAGACCGAGAAATGAAGAGCCCTGACTCCTCCTTCAAGCACCGGGCTGGGAAATTAAACTTTTGAACTTTTCTCAGGGTCACTCTGACCAGCTAGAGAGAGAGATCCCAACAGGAAAGCCTGAGTTGAGTGGGAAAACCTGACTGCAGTGGGAAAACCAGACTTCAGTGGGAAAACCTGACTGCAGTGGGCTTCTGCATCACAGAGCATTCCCTGCAAGGAAGCCCAGCAGGTCTAGCACAAACAGCCCTCTGGAACTGAACTTAATTATTGCTTTGACAAGCCTCCACTGCTTCCATTTCATCACAGACTTTGTGGGAAGCTCTGGGATGTTTCCCTTCTCCTGCAAATATTTAAACACATACACTATTTCATTATTACTTTCCTCTATATTTCTATATTTTTTTTCCACATTTCCCTGCACAAGATATATGCCCCAAAGGGATCAAAACAGAACAAGGGTAAATGATAGCTTATTAAAAGAGGAATGGGAAATATTCCTCTGATTACTTCTTTGCTTCTCTGGCCATGGTTATACCCTGCTTTCCTGGCTCTTAATGACCAATTTTACCATGAACTGCAAGGCACTTGTGTGACACTGTTGACCTAATTTTGATCAATGCTGTGCTGCAGAGGCTCCCAGCCTTACCAGAGAAAAAGCCTTTTCCAGCTGAGATGGGCTGGGTGGAATGGGCTGGACGAGGGCCAGCCTAGATGGGAATTCTACATCAGACAGAGCCCTGCACTGGAGACTGGGTGGACTGCAAGGAGCAGAGGGAAGTGAAGCATAATTAAATATGCAGGAGCTATTTTTAAACCTATTGAAGTGAAGACAATTGAATGAAAAAGAGCCAGGAGAGATTAAATATTGTTAGAGATGGACAAGAGGAGCTGGGGATGGAGGGGATGGACCCAGCCACGTGGTGGGGTTTTGGGAAATGCCAAGAGCTGGCAGCACCACAGACTGGGGTGGTCAAAGGAGAGATGGGTTAGCAAAGATGGAGCACCCAGCCAGGAGAGCTTCAGAAAGAAGAGGGAGTAAAGGAATAAGCAGAGTTCCTAGGGGAAAAAATAACAAGAAATCACAAAGTGGAGAGAGGATATCCACACCTGCATTGTGCAGATCTGCAGGCAGCCCTGGGGGTGTGCTGGCTCTTTATTGCCCCGGGGCTGAGAAGGGCTGGGGGGGCTCTCCTGGTTTGTGCTCTGGGCACACAGGGCCAGTCCTGGGCCCTGCAGACTCTGCACAGTGAAAGCTGGGTGAGCAAGGGCACACAAATGAAAGGGGAGTGAGCAAGGGCACACAAATGAGAGGGGAGTGAGCAAGGGCACACAAATGAGAGGGGAGTGAGCAAATGAAAGCTGGGTGAGCAAGGGCACACAAATGAAAGGGGAGTGAGCAAGGGCAGAGAAATGAAAGGGGAGTGAGCAAGGGCACAAAAATGAGAGCTGAGTGAGCAAGGGCACACAAATGAAAGCTGGGTGAGCAAGGGCACACAAATGAGAGCTGGGTGAGCAAGGGCACAGAAATGAGAGCTGGGTGAGCAAGAGCAGAGAAATTAAAGGGGAGTGAGCAAGGGCACACAAATGAAATCTGGGTGAGCAAGAGCACACAAATGAAAGCTGGGTGAGCAAATGAGAGCTGGGTGAGCAAGGGCACACAAATGAGAGCTGGCTGAGCAAGGGCACACAAATTAAATCTGGGTGAGCAAGGGCACACATTCTGCCAGAATCCAAAGCCAGTGTCCAAATGAACCCTTACAAATTGCTCCCTATGACTCAGACTTCTTGCACTTCTAGAATTACTTTTTTTTTCTACTTTTCCATCCATAATCTGATTATTATTGGTTAACTCAAGTGAGTTCAACTTGCAGAAGCAAAGAATTACAGGCTAAAGAACTTCACAGTCATTTTCTGGAGCTTTCAGTTTGGGATACTTGTGGAACTGAAGACAGAAAATTAGGAACTGCTCTTGAGTTATTTTTTATTCAAAGGGGATCTTCATCAATTAAACCTCTTATAGATATTTGGATGAACGATGAAGTTTGTAGAGTTTATTCCAGATCATAAAAACAGATAAAGCAAGAAAACCTATAAAATCAACTATCCTAGGGAGGATAAGTAAAAATGGCAAGCACTTAAATTTTCTTTTAATAAACTATTTAGCAATATTTATTTAATGATTGCCCAATTCAGCTGCTGTAACACTCTTTAATAACTCATAAAGCATATTTTACAGCAGCCATGAGATTTAATGTCATCACAGTGGAAGGAAAATCTATCTTGACATGAAGCTTCTGAAAGCAATGGGGAAAAATGAAGCTGAGGATTCTGGATGGGAAAAAGATTTTTTTTTTTTTTTATTGAGGCAAATGCTTTCTATCACCTTCTTTGTCTGTGTACTGTAGCCTGGCAGCTATTATATGCAATTTGAGTCTGTCACTTGAAGGGTGTGATGCATATTAGAGTGGGTAAAAGTAGTTGTGAGCAAGTTAAATTTAGCCCTTATTACCTGCATTATGTTAATGCCTCTGGGTGCTAACAGATTGAGAGCCGTGGTGATAGACACTGAACAAGCACAGAGCAAGACAGGAGCCACTCAGGGCAAGGGCTGAATCAAAACAGACAAGACAGAAAAAGGGTAGGAGGCTTGGAGATGAAAGCAGAGGAAAATAAAGAACAGCAGAGCCAAGGGAAAAAAACGGCTCAGGATTTTTTTTTTTTTTTTTTTTTTTTGGCAAAAATACATTTCTTTCATAAGTGAACGTTTGTCAAAGCCATAAAATGTTTTCAGGAGTGCTATTCTTCCCTGGGCATGTGAAAGAGAGAGCAGCAGAGGTTCAAACCTCTGCTTGCAGGATGAAAAGGTTTGGATCTTTGGTCTCCCAAAAAGTGACCTAATGACCAGGCTGAGTGGCTCCTCTGAGATGCTCCCATGGAGAACAAACAGGCAGGCTTTTCCAAATGTCACAGGGGTCAGGATGTGGGAAAAGGGCTTCCAAGGCAGCTCTGCCCAGGAACATCAGCGTGGGGCTGCCCTGCCCAGGAGCCCTGGGCTGTCCCTGCCTGTGCAGGCTGACTCTCCTCATCCTTTTCTCTTCTCGTTCTCATCTTCCCCAAGCAGCAGAGCAGCTGCTCCCTGTGCAGCTCAGCTTCCTACTCTGGCCCAAACAGAATATTTATTTCTATAAATACCTGAGCAAATAGCTGCAGGCTGGTGAACTTTTCTAAGCTCATGCACAGGGATTCTGGTTTTGTGGGAGCCACAGTGAAACAGCTCAGTGACAGCTCTGCCCTGGGTTAACTCAGCGTGCCAGGTACAGCTTGGAGGAGGGTTTTGCACACCTCAAACCAAAGCAAAAATACCTGGAAGCTTACCCAGATCTATTAGCTGAGCTGTGGAGGGCTCCAGTGATAACTTGGAGCTGTGATCAGGGAGGGAGGGAAGAGCAAACTGCTGCTGGTCACTGATCATGGTCACACCCTGTTTTATTTAAGAGCTAAATTCTTGCCCAGGATGATTTAACACAAGCAGACACACAACATGCATGTGTGTGGGTATCAGATTAGCAGCTGACAAGCTCTATCACCGTGGCTTCATTTCTTTGGCTGTTCCAAAATCCCCATTTTATTGTCCTTTCAGGTGACTGCTGCGTGGTGACAGGCAACAAGAGCGTTGCCATGTCTGAGAAGCTGGGGTGGCTGTCATCACACAATGGTTTGAGGCTTCTCTCCAGCCCTGCATCGCAAGGATGTTAAAAAATGCTCCCTCAGGAGCAGCCTCGTTCCTCAGTGCAGCAGCAAACAAAGTGCTGTCATTTTGGTGAGCTCTGTTTTGAAGCTTCTACAAGAGCTGATGGCACGCCTGAAGGAAGGCAAATATCTCTGAAGTGTCTGTGTTTCCCCAGAACTCCTACATTTCAGCAGAAGAAAAATTGAAACTTCCTTTCCTGTCCCCTTTCCAATTGTGTTTGTGCTCCCTGGCTGCCTGCGAGGCTGGCTGATGTCACCACAGGGTAAGTGATAAAAACGGATCCATCAGAAACATTTTCCTCTGGCAACTTAATTTCAGCAGTGTTTGCAGCTTTGCTGAGCTTACAGTGGCGAGGGAAAGCCTTGGCTGCGAGGCTGGGATCTGTGCCTTGGACCCAGCAGCAGGAATGTGCTTCCTGCACTACAGGAGTGCCAGGATGCATTGAAAAGTGATCCTACCAAAGTATTAACGCTTCAGCTTTGACATTTTGTCACTTTTCTCCACCTTGCCCAGTGCTGCCGAAAGCCATCCATGGAAAATGAGCTTCACTGGATTTACAGCCCCCAGCTCTGCCCCTTGCTTGCCACAGCCACCCTGGGATAGGAAAGCTAACTGCAGCCTGCTCCCACAGCACAAAGGTGTCAAACTGGGGGTGCTTTTTAAATGAGCTCCTTCTTGTCTCTCCCTGGCAGGCAGATGGAGGTTCTGTAGTTCTCAGTGAGGCTCAGGGTGTCCCCAGCCCTGCAGAGCCCACCCTGAGCTCAGCACCAAACCCCCCTGCTGCTCCTGCTGCATCCCTGGGACAGCACGGGGACAAGGAGGGCAGGACACAGTCCAGAGCCCTGCCAGCTCTGGGCAGGAAATCTTCTCCCTGGAATGAATTCTCAATAACAAAGAAAGAAGCCTTGGTCTGGCCAGTGCCCTGCCTTCATTGTCAATTCACCTTCCTAAGCAGCTCCTTCCTTTTCCTAATTTTTAAAGATCTGAATTAACGAAGGTAAAGGGGTCTAATGAAGTGGTAAGAGGAATCCCATTACACTGAAATGAAAACAATCCTGAAAAGCAAAGAAAGAAATTCTGAAACCGTCTCACTTTGGAGCTGAAACAAGTAACACAGCCAAGGTGAGTACCAAGAACATTGCCTGGCAGTTTTCTTTAGCAGGCTGTATGGCCCCTGCTCACAACTCCAAGGCTTTAATTTATTTGTCCTCACAACATACTGCACCGGGGAGAGTGAAGAAATATTTCCCCATTCATTAGTCAGGGAGGAAGTGAGAGACCAGAGCAAGACAGAAAATATGCAGCCACTTACTTCCCATGGAAATGGCATTAAGGGCCAACGAGAACGAGTTACACGCTCAGGTAATTTATTTACCTCTATTGCTATTACCAATAAAACCCAACAAAAACACACCAGGCAAACATGAGCTGAGCATCTTCTGCAATAGGAGAGCTCAGCAAAAATAACAAAAATAACCCAGAGCAATAGCAAACACCCTCTTTCATTTGGCCTGTCCCTGACCCTCCGTGTTTCTTAGTGACTGATTAATATTTATGCAAACCACCACTTCAATTAGAAACCTAGTGGGATTAATTGGATGGAAAACTACTTGCAAAGCAGCACATAAAGGGGGAAAAAAAATCAAAGAGAGCTTTTCTGTCTTTTGTCTCCTGCCACCAAAATAATGCAGCAGTTACAGGTACAGGGATGCAGCCCCAAAGTGTTCCAGACTGAGAACCTTGGGATGGATGGGCAGCCTGGAGAGATGAATTGGATGGAAAACTACTTGCAAAGCAGCACATAAAGGGAAATTTAAAAAAAATCAAAGAGAGCTTTTCTGTCTTTTGTCTCCTGCCACCAAAATAATGCAGCCCCAAAGTGTTCCAAACTGAGAGCCCTGGGATGGATGGGCAGCCTGGAGAGATGAACTGGATGGAAAACTACTTGCAAAGCAGCACATAAAGGGAAATAAAAAAAAAATCAAAGAGAGCTTTCTGTTTTTTGTCTCCTGCCACCAAAATAATGCAGCCCCAAAGTGTTCCAGACTGAGAGCCCTGGGATGGATGGGCAGCCTGGAGAGGCAGCAGGGCACCCAGGGAACAGCTCTGATTGAAGTGCCCCTTGAAGCAGCCAGCTGCCAGGAAGTGTCCCAGGATCACATCTCTCATTTGCTGTCTGGCACAGGACTTTACCTGCCCACAGCCACGCCCTGGGGCTGCTCTGTGTCTCACCTACATGTGGCCCTCCTCAGACACAACGCACCTGCATCTTTCATCACTTTTCTGCAAGTTTAATCCTGCTATCTCACAGAAACTTTCTGACCACCTGCACCTGAGTGAGAAGCAGGCCCCAATGCTCTTCCACATCCATGAGCTTCCCAGTCAGATTCACAGATGAATATATAAAGATCAGAGATTTCTTGCCAGGAATCAAGTTCCTCTCTTCCCCTGGCTGTTTAAACAGTGGGCCAATTGCTTGAAAAATAGAAATACCTCTCCTCTCTGCTTTTTCTTGCCAATGGATCCTGTTTTTCCTCAAATCCTGGCTTCATATACCGCCACAGTGAAACGTTGCAAAAATGTGAATAAATCAGGCCTTCTAAACAAAAGTATGAAACTTATAAATGGAAAACTCAGCTTCACTCTGCTATCCTCAAAAACAGTCATTGTGGGCGAGAGAAATAACTGTTTGTCAAAGAAAAAAAATAGAAATATGGGGCCTTTTTATTGCAGCCTAAATTATTCAGCTGATGTTTATTACTCCTGCAGAGCAGAACAAGGAGCTGTGCCCCAGCTAAAGCCATTTTGCTGCTGCACCTCCAGGAGCAGGGGTGTGAAATGTCTCCCTCCAGACAGCTCTCAGCATTTCACATTCTCAGGGAAAGAACCACTGGCAGGGTGGATTTGAGGAGCTTGATCAGACCCTGGCACAGGCTGCTGTCTGACTTTTGGCAGGCAGGCACTGAGGGTTTGATGTGTGGCTGGCTTGGAGCAGCTCCTGGCCACGCTGCTGCGCCCTCGCTGCCTCTCCGAGGTGTTTCTGCTCAGGTGGACGAGGTGTTGGGTGTGAAAAATGAGTGTTTCATGATTGGCTTTTGGCAAATGTTAAAGTGAGTGTTCTATGTGTTGTGTTAGAAAGCGATGCTGTGTTGATTCTCTTCAGTAGTGTGGTAGATGTAGTTTTAGGTTATAACAAAATGTTAAAATAAAAACTATGCTATGTGGGATATTTTTTTTTTTCTAAAGAAAGGACTCTCACTGAGATAGCAGGCACAGGACACCTAAATCTTTCAGAGAAAGAGAATTTATTGCTCCATTATCAGGAGAAACGAACTTCTTCCTGCATCCTCAGCCCTGGAGATGCTGCTAGGATTCAGAGGAAGAAGCTGACACTGCCCAGACAGAATCCTGTGTTTGAATGGAATTTATGCATCATGGATGAGATCTGTGAATATGCAACAGGCTGTTGTTGTTAAGGGTTAATCCTCTGTTAACGTGGGTCCTTTTTGGGGTTATTTTGCCCAGAAAAAGGTATCCAGACTGTCTGTAACTCTTTGTTTCTTTTGTCTCATATTGTCCTAATCCAAATTGTCCAAATTATTATTCCTCTAATTCTATTACTATTTTCATAATCATTTTATTACTATTAAACTTCTAAAGTTTTAAAACGAAGAGATTGGTGTTTTTCACATTGGGGATGTGCTTCCTGCTCCCTCAGCCTCCCTGGCACAAGTGGCTCCTGGTGCTAATTCTGGCAGTTCCTTCAGCTCCAGAAGGAACGTGGGATGCCTTTGGCTCCGTGCCCTCCCCAAGCCCTAAAAAAAGGCACCTGGGCAGCTTCCAGTGCTGCCAGCATGGGGCTTCTGCCTTCCACAGGGCTGGCTGCAGGTGGAGTGGGCTGAGCTTGGGTTCTGGAGGGGTTTTCTACCTGAATGCTGCTCCACAGGAGCTGGGGCAGCTCCAAGGAGGTCAGGGGAATCCTGTTCCCTGCCCACGGCAGGATCCCCCGGCTGCCTCTCGGCATTCCTGCTGCCCCTGTGCCCTGCAGCACACGGGGGGAGCCCCCCGGGCTCTCACAGCTCCTCTGGGGACTGGGGACAGCAGAGCTGCCCCTCCACCTCCTGCCTGGGCAGCATGGAACAGCTCCAGGCGGGGAAGGACAGCTCTGCCACAGCCTGGAATGCCCCACGGACGGACAGACAGACAGAGCCTGGAATCACACACAGACACAGCCTGGAGTCCCCCACAGACAGAGCCTGGAATGCCCCATGGACAGACAGACAGAGCCTGGAATCCCACACAGACACAGCCTGGAATGCCCCGCGGACGGACAGACAGAGCCTGGAATCACACACAGACACAGCCTGGAATGCCCCATGGACGGACAGACAGAGCCTGGAATCACACACAGACACAGCCTGGAATGCCCCATGGACGGACAGAGCCTGGAATGCCCCATGGACAGACAGACAGAGCCTGGAATCCCACACAGACACAGCCTGGAATGCCCCACTGACAGACAGACAGAGCCTGAATCACACACAGACAGACAGAGCCTGGAATCACACAGACACAGCCTGGAATGCCCCACGGACAGACAGAGCCTGGAATGCCCCATGGACAGACAGACAGAGCCTGGAATCCCACACAGACACAGCCTGGAGTCCCCCACAGACAGAGCCTGGAATCACACACACAGAGAGCCTGAAATCCCCCACAGACAGACAGACAGACAGACAGAGCCTGAATCCCCCGCAGTGCTGTTCTCCCCTTGGCAGCCCAGCCCAGGAGCTGAGCCCGCCCTGCCGTGCCCCATCCGAGGCACAAGCCCGGGCACAGCCAGTGAGAGAAGAGTTGTTTTTCCTTCCTCTGAGGTTCAGACTTTCTCTGCGAAGGGAAATGTGGCTCCAGGGCTGGTGTGGCCGAGCCCGGGCAAGGATTTACCCATCGGGGGTGGTGCTGCTGGGAAATGCGAGCACAGGGACAGCAGCCCTGTCCAGGGCAGTCCGTGGCTCCAGGTGTCCCAGTGCCAGCCATTCCTCTGCCCATTCCCGCGGGATAACAGCTGGGAAGCACAGAGACCCAGCCCAGCACAGAGCACCACCTGCGGTGCTCATGTCCCACACCCCGCCTCTGTGCCTGCCTCCCTCCTCCACCGAGCCCTGGCCGTGAATTTGAATAAATTATCGATGCTGCCCGGCCAGGGGAGCATTAATGGGCCATTTACCACCTGAGAAGTGCATTAACGGGTCATTAATGCCTACCCCGCGGTGTTCTGCTGCTGGGACTCACCAGATATTCCATATTTTTAAAAAGGTTGTTCGTTCTTTCTTTCTTTCTTTCTTTCTTTCTTTCTTTCTTTCTTTCTTTCTTTCTTTCTTTCTTTCTTTCTTTCTTTCTCTCTTTCTTTCTTTCTCTCTTTCTCTCTTTCTCTCTTTCTCTCTTTCATTTTTAAGCAACCAAGATTTTTTACTTCCCTTTTTTTCTCCCTTCCTCTGAATAAATCTTGGAGTTGTAGGGGAACAGCAAGCCACGAAAAGAGAATGGAAAGGAATTATTCAGTTCTTCTGTGGACACAGCTGATGCTCACCCACACCCAGCAGGAGGAACCAGTCCTGAGATCTCATCTCTTCCCACACGAATAGGACAGAGCTCCACAGAAGCCTCAGCTGAGATATTAATGTCCTTAATTACTTAATTAAGAAGACTGACCCCAAGAAAGGCTAAAATCAGTCAAGGGCATGGAGGGTTCCCAGCACTTCATACCAGTACTCCTGGACAACCAAAAATGACTCAGGAGTTTCTATTGGGATTGTCTTTGTGTGGAGGAGAACTGGATGGAAAGCCCTTCCCAGTCCTGCTCTCAGTGAAAATGTTGCTTTTCAAACACGAGGCACTGCTGGGATTTCAGTGCTTAAACCAGCAAGAGGAACCAAGAATTGGCAAAAAGTAATTATTGCAATATCAGAGATGACATCATTCTCCTCTTCTCTCTTGTCTGTACAAGTTTGGGAATGAAAAACCCCCAGTGGTTTAATACCACGGCGGAATTTGCTGTTCTATCAGAAATGTGTCTTTTGCCAAATGAATGCAGATGTTCATGCCAGGACAGGAGCACTTTGTAATTGGAAAACAGCTGAAAATAGGAAAAAAAAAAAAATAAAAAAAAGGAAGTGCATTCCTGCCATGCCTTAAATTGCCTGTAATCCTGGAAACAAAATCAATTGAATTCAGCTACACCGAAGTTTTTTGCTGGATTACTTCTCAGCCTGCCGACAATAGCTGGAATTTCCACAAAGGGAGCAATGCTTTCCTAAAGATAATTAGTCCACCTCATGTGCACCGAGAATTTTCAGAAGAGGAGAGTACCTGTCTGCTTTTTATGCATTCACCGAGCCTGGGAACAAAGAGCAGGAAAGACAGCAGAAACTTTCAGAGTGCATTTGACCCTGGGATCTGCTCAGCAGGACAACTCCACCGGGCCTGGGAGTTTATTGTGAAAAATGTGTGTTTCATGATTGGCTTCTGGCAAATGTTAAAGTGAATGTTATATGTGTTGTGTTAGAAAGTGATGCTGTGTTAATTCTCTTCAGTAGCGTGTTAAATATTGTTTTAGGTTATTAAAAATGTTAAAATAGAAACTATGCTATGTAAGATACTTTTTTTTTCAGAAAGGACTTGCAGTGAGATAGCAGCCACAGGACACCTCAATCTTTCAGAGAAAAAGAATTTATTGCTCCCTTATCAGGAGAAAGGAACTTCTTCCTGCCTCGAAGGTGCTGGTAGGATTAGGAGGAAGAAGTTGAGGATGACCAGGCCAAATCCTTTGTTTGAATGGAATTTATGCATCATGCATGAAGTGTATGAATATGCAACAGGCTGTTGTTTTTAAGGGTTAATCCTCTGGGTCCTTTTTGGGCTTGTGCTGCCCAGAAAAGGTACCTGAACTGTCTGTAACTCTTTGTTTTTATTGTCTCATATTGTCTTAATTCAAATTGTCTAAATTATTATTATTCTAAAGTATTACTATTTTTACAACCATTTTATTACTATTAAACCTTTAACATTTTAAAAACAACTGATTGGCGTTTTTCACATTGGACATCTTCACACACTGAGGAAAGCACCTTGAGAGGGGCAGCTCCTCCCTCTCTAACAATTTCTGGGCCTCTGTTCAGGTACTTCTGGCAGAGGGAGCCAGGCTGATGTACATTGAAGGGAGGTTTCCCTGAGATCCTACCTGAGTTTAACAACCCCAATGAAAGCTGCTCCCACCCCACCCCTCTGTCAGGCATTATGATTGAGCTCAGAGCTCACTGTTTGTTATTTTCCCAGGTTTTGGCCACAACACAGCAGGCTCCCAGCGAGGCTGGCCTGCAGAAAATGTGCCTGTCCTCGAAGATGAGCAGCTCAGGTGGTGCAGGGAGAGGAGCAAGGCACAGGCTGTGCATTTCCAAGGGACAATGGTGATTGCACTGACCGAGGAGCAGCTCTTGGGCTGAGCTGAAGGAAATGGATGAGGCAATAATCCCATGTTACCTATTGAATGGTAATTTCAGAGACATCCTTTGCTGAGTGTTTGAAAGGACAAAATTTGAATTCTAATTTCCAGAGAAGGCAAAGGCATTTATAACAATTGCCTCTGTGCAATTGCTGGAGCCAGGCTCTCTGCAGGGGCACAGGACAATGCATCTGGTAAGGAGTCAAAGATAAATGGAATAATCTGAGATCTACAACTCTAATTATGCCCATCTCTCTATCCTGAAGGGGTTTATGTGGCTATAGTTGCTTTTAGAGCCATTAAGGAACTGTTGCATTATATCTCTGTTAGCGTGGGGCATGTGCAAAGCTGCACTCCTGCCTCAAGCCTATTTTTACATGGAATGAGCCCTAAAATGGAATTCAAATTCAGTTTGTTTCCATTACAGTGCTGTGAACATTACAAGTTATTATTTTTTAAAAATACCAATAATCACATTTCTGCATTAAAAGGGTGTGTAAGAAAGGAATGGAATCCACACTGAAAACGTGAGTTAGGAAACATTCACAAAGGAGGAAGCAAAGAATAAATCTGTTACAAATGCATTATCCCCTTAGCAACACAAATCCCAGCCTGAGCTTCCTCTGCAAGTCCTGTGGGCTGCAAACCCAAGATTTCCTGTGCTGCCACACCCACACTGGGGCTCTGACCTCTCCATCCTGGTGTCAGGGCTGGCTGGGAGGGTGGGAAATGCCAGGGCAGGGGGAGACCCAGAGCATCCCTGCTGGGGCAGGGGGAGACCCAGAGCATCCCTGCTGGGGCAGGGGGAGACCCAGAGCATCCCTGCTGGGGCAGGGGGAGACCCAGAGCATCCCTGCTGGGGCAGGGGGAGACCCAGAGCATCCCTGCCAGGGCAGGGGGAGACCCAGAGCATCCCTGCCAGGGCAGGGGAGACCCAGAGCATCCCTGCTGGGGCAGGGGGAGACCCAGAGCATCCCTGCTGGGGCAGGGGGAGACCCAGAGCATCCCTGCTGGGGCTGGGGGAGACCCAGAGCATCCCTGCTGGGGCAGGGGGAGACCCAGAGCATCCCTGCCAGAGCAGGGGGGACCCAGAGCATCCCTGCCAGAGCAGGGGGGACCCAGAGCATCCCTGCTGGGGCAGGGGAGACCCAGAACATCCCTGCTGGGCTGCTGGGGGCAGGAATGGCTGCACAATGTCACCAGCAGAACATCTCTGAGGCTGCAGTGGCCCAGCATGGCCAGGGGCATCCAGAGAGCTGCCAGCCCCCTGTGCAGAGTCTGGCATGGAGGTGATGGCTAAATGCCAAAGTCTGGTTCTGAAGTCTGGTTCCAAAGTGAAGTCTAAAGTACTAAAGTCTGGTTCTAAACTGAAGTCTAAAGTGCTGAAGTCTGGTTCCAAAGTGATGTCTAAAGTCTGGTTCTAAAGTGATGTCTAAAGTGCTAAAATCTAGTTCTAAACTGAAGTCTAAAGTGCTGAAGCCTGGCTCTAAAGCACTGCTGCTCCTTCTGCAGGCTGAGGTCACAAATGCACCCAGTCACCTGGGAAGTGCTGCCTCTGTCCTGTGCCTGCACCAGAGTGGGATTCCTGCACAAGATTCCTGCACAAGGATTCTCCTGAGGACAGCTTTGATTTAGAGCAGCACAGCAGTGTAAGAGAAAAGAGATTTATCTTCCAAAACAACACTTTGCCTCAGCATTGTTAAATTTTCCAGGAGAGCAGGGTGCCACTTGCTCAGCCCCACCCTGAACCAGATGTTTTGGGTTGGAAAAAGTCACAGTAAAATTGTAACAGAGCAGTTGTCTTACAAATAAAAGTGAATGCTGTTGATCAATAGATTAAATCTTTGTCTTGCTGTCACCAGGAGGCCACAGCCACGGAGTGTTGAGCAGTATCTCACCCATTTGGCTGTAAAAGCAGAGGGTTTGGGCCCACACCCTCTGACTGCTCTCCCCCTACATCCACACACCCCATTTTAATGGCAAGATTCCTATTGTGACAGAGAAGGGAAAGGCCTTTGACTAGAGGCAGAAATGCAGGCTAAAAGAAGAAGAAGAATATGCAAAGTAGACCTAAAGGCATCTACTCACCAAGTTTTCAGGGCAAGTCAGAGATTCAGGGCGAGTTACAAACAAGGTTGGTTCTACCAAGGATGTTCTGGCTGCTCTGAGGTCAGCTGTGCTCAGCCAGTTTCTGACCAGGAAATCTGAGCACAGCCACGGCACAAACAACATTTTCTGTCTGCAGCCCTCCCAGAGCAGGTTACAGCCACCATCACCAAGAACAACAATCAACACAGATTCTTTGTTCTCCTAATCCTTCTGGTCTCACTTTGTGTTCTCTGAGCTCCTTGGCCCTTCAGAGCAGGAGAGGTAATTGAATTTCAATCATCTCAAGGCCTGGCTCAAAATAACCCCCAGTGGCACTCATTTCAGTATTGCACCCCTGATTCTTATGCTGGGTGTAGTGTGTGCTCTTTGCTGGGGAAATTTCCATATGCTCCTTGCCCTGAATTCCAAAGAATAACTCTGTCTAATGAAGCTGAGGATGGAGATTTCCCCCTCCCGTGACTTATGGGTGTGATTTGAAAGGGGGGGAGAAGGAACAAGTGAATGGAAAGCACGTCCAACAGCGAGTGATGATGAACAGCCCTTGCAGTCTGCCCAGCCAGGGCTTGTTCTTCATTCCCAGAGGCACCAGCCACTTTTATTATGAGGTGACAGCTGAGTTTTATTCTCAAGATTGTGCAGATTTCTCACCTGACTAGCTCGTGACTGCATATTTCAGGTCAGAGAGCAGCTCAAGCCTTTCCCCCCTCGTGGCTGCTCTCCCCTGCCATTCTTTGTGCAGATTTCCATCTCTCAGTCCCACCAGAAAGTTCCATTCTCTCAATTTATTCATTTCTATCTCCAAGAACAATCCCTGTGCCCTCTTCCTCAGGCAGGGCCCACCCTGCAGACCCCAAACCCACGTCCCTGGGCTGTGGATCACAGCTCTCTGCTCCTCCTTCTTCCCTCCCCAAACCCTCCTCACAAGGGGCAGCCACATCTCCTGGGCTGCTCTGAGCACAGCCTGAGGGTGAGTGGCCTGGGAGCACCCCGAGTGACATTTATCAGTGACAATTTGTGTCCCTCAAAGGGCAGAGCAGTGCCTGCACTTCAGAGGTTCAGTTATCAGCACACTCACCCTGGGCTCCTGGCTGCCATCTGGTATTTTCATTTTCCACGTGCAAATGGGCAAACCTGGCTGCTCTGTGAAACTGAAATCACATGGATCTTGTGTACCCAGATAAAGGCCTCTACTATTTTAAAATGTGTTTATAAGCACCTGGCAGGGGGATATTCCATCAGTTCAGGGGAAGAGGATCCATTTCTGAGCCCCTGGCCTCTGAGGCATCATCTCCACAGCACTGCTGAGCAACTTTTAACTGGTTGTTGCAGGATAGGAGTGAAGGTAAGAACAGACCTGAAATTTGTTCTACCAACCTCCTTTTCCAGGGCTATCAAACCATCACTGCTCCCCTCCAGTGCTCTTGCTGAGGAAAATAAATCTGAATCAAGAGCACAGCCCACATCTGCACTGCCAGGTCAGAAACTCAGAGCACTTGGATAAACACCAGCCAAGCCAGATGGAACATTTAGTCAGCAAGGAGACTGCACTGAGAAGCTGGATCCAAACCCACATCACCAGGGCTGCTTCCAGGGTTGGTAAGATCATCCTCAGGCACTGCTGCTGCTTTTGGCCCTGTCAGCTCCTGTCAGCACTGGCTTCTGAACCCTCAGGGTCCCAAAAGGGAAGAGTGGATTGAATCCTCTCCAGAAATTTTGCTTCACTGATTAAAATCTCTGCAAGGACATCTATGCCTTGGGAATCATCTCCACCTAGGAAGGGCCATTATTTAGGTAATTTGAGCAGTGAACTCAGGCTCTGTGTTACACTTGCAGTGCCACTTGTGAGACTGAAGACCATCTCTACATCCTACAGGCCCAGCATCCAGTCTAAGAATGAAAAACCTCTCAAATCTGAGCATTTCCAAGTAGATCTTCTGCTTTGTCACATGAGAGTATGGGTTTCACATCACTCAAGGCACTGGGAATATTTATTTATTCATTCCTCAAAATCTTCCTTTTGTAACCTTACCACATATAAATTTTATTTTGCCTCCTCAAGTTTACCTTGGAAACCAAGGGACAATCACCAGGAAACCAAGAAACAATTTTATAAAGAGTGGAACAGTTTCCAAAGTCCCCTCCAGCTGGGCTGGAATCGAGGCCAAGCCCTGGGGACCATGCTGAGGTTGAAGGGGTGAAGGATGGGGTGAATCATCCTGAGGAAAAGGGTTTGGTCTCTCAAGTCATCACCTGGGCGAGTGGAAGCTCAGCAAATTTTCCCACAGATGTTTAATAAATTCATGGCTGTGCAAGGATTTTAATGGAATGTCTTCAACTTTTCACAATTCCTTCAATTCTCCTCACAAAGAACGAGCACTCAGGCCAGAGCAGGCTAATGAAAATCCCAGTTGTACATGAGATACTGGTGTGCTGTTTGATGGGTAACAAAGCTGAGCTTCCTCACCACATTTTCAGCTTTTCACAAACCCACATTCTCAGTTAATGACAGAGGGACTGGACACTTCCCTGCTGAACAAACAGAACTTGAATCTGCAGGTGCCTGCTAATATTTCCTCTCCCAGCCTCCTCCTTGCTCCATTTTCCCCTGAACAAAACCAAACTCTGGGTTCCTTTAATCCATCTGAGCTGGCCAAGGAGCAGCTCTGCACTCATCTGTGGAGGCAGCTGCTCGCCCACCCCTCTGTCTGCAGCAGAGATAAATACAGAATTTCTCATTTTTTCCAGTGTTCTTGGCCTACTTAATCAAAATCCACCCTTGCTGCCAGCTGCCAGCAGACCCGGGGTTTGTAGATGTTGTAGTTCAGCACACACTAATGCTGTGTGCTGTCTTAAAATAATTCCAGCTTTCATCTCCACCAAAATCGAGATTTGTGTGTGTGTGTGTGAGGAGCACACGTGCTAATGTTCAGTTTTAGTTGAGTTTTGTAACAGTCTGGCAGTTTAAGCTGGGGGCTGAGCATTTGTATTTTGGGTGAAGGCGGCAGAGAATGAATCTATTGAATTTTCCCTGGTGTTATCCTGAGGTTCAGAAAACTCCAGCAGCATCTCACATTCTGCAGCACTGTTTGTTCACAGAGGTGGGGAGTGTAAACAGCAATGAAAAAGAAAATATATAAATGCAGGATTGTCAGGAAGCCTTTTAATCCTCATAATCCAAGTCCATCCTCCCTCAGATGTGAAAACTGCTGCATGCAAACAACTTAAAATATATACATTTAACTAGAAGTGTCATAAAAAGGAAAAAAGAAAAAGAAAAATTAAACAGAAAGAAATCTTGTAAACAAGACAAGAAAAGTCATTGCCCCTGTGTGACTGACAGCAATCCTCTCAGATTTATATGAAGAATTTCAGAGGTGAAACCTCTTGGGTGCATTTTTGTGAGCAAACCCTGGGTCCCTGTGGGGCCACAAAACCCTGGGCCATGGGAGCTGGGGAAAGGCTTAAATCCATTTACAGCACCAGAACTGCCTTGGAATGGCCCCAGCAGAGGGAAAAGCAGGATCAGGATTGGTGAAGAAGACTGAAAGGGATCCCTTCCCAGCAGAGCTGAAAGGGATCCCTTCCCAACAGAGCTGAAAGGGATCCCTTCCCAACAGAGCTGAAAGGGATCCCTTCCCAACAGAGCTGAAAGGGATCCCTTCCCAACAAAGCTGAAAGGGATCCCTTCCCAGCAGAGCCAAAAGGGATCCCTTCCCAGCAGAGCTGAAAGGGATCCCTTCCCAACAGAGCTGAAAGGGATCCCTTCCCAGCAGAGCTGAAAGGGATCCCTTCCCAACAGAGCTGAAAGGGATCCCTTCCCAACAGAGCTGAAAGGGATCCCTTCCCAACAGAGCTGAAAGGGATCCCTTCCCAGCAGAGCCAAAAGGGATCCCTTCCCAGCAGAGCTGAAAGGGATCCCTTCCCAACAGAGCTGAAAGGGATCCCTTCCCAGCAGAGCTGAATGGATCCCTTCCCAACAGAGCTGAAAGGGATCCCTTCCCAACAGAGCTGAAAGGGATCCCTTCCCAGCAGAGCTGAAAGGGATCCCTTCCCAGCAGAGCTGAAAGGGATCCCTTCCCAGCAGGGCTGAAAGGGATCCCTTCCCAACAGAGCTGAAAGGGATCCCTTCCCAGCAGAGCCAAAAGGGATCCCTTCCCAACAAAGCTGAATGGATCCCTTCCCAGCAGAGCTGAATGGATCCCTTCCCAACAGAGCTGAATGGATCCCTTCCCAGCAGAGCTGAATGGATCCCTTCCCAGCAGAGCTGAATGGATCCCTTCCCAGCAGAGCCTGGCTTTGGGGAAGACCCAGCTGCGAGGCTGAGAAAGAGATCTGGTTGGGATTGGGTTCAGTAACACCCAGCAGAGACTAAAGTGGTTCCTGTGAGCGTGGGAGAAGAGGCACAGCCTCAAACCATGGAAGTCAGGTGGGAACAGAGCTCAGAGATGCTAGGCCTGGAAATTCAGGTTTATGGGCATGAACCCCCAGAGCTCAGCAGGCACAGAGCTCTCTCTGGAGAGCAGGTCCCAGGTTTAACACAGAGTAAGCCCAGCTGGGAGCCAAGGAAAGCTCAGACAGAAGGAATCCCGTGCCAGGGGAACAGAAAGAATGTTCAAGGAGGTGTGTTGGGAGGAAATGAGCTAGGGAAGGGTTTTATTGCTGGGGAGCAGGTCCTGGGTGTGACTCCTGCAGGAGGAAGCTCTCATCTGCTACCAACTCCAAAAGAAATGATCCAGCCACTCCCCAGGGAGTGAGAGCACCAAAAAAACCCCAGTGCAGAGCAAAGCTGGCCCCCAGACCTTGTGCCAGTGCAGACAGAGGGTTTTGTGCTGAGGAGAAAGGACAGACAGAGCCAGGCAGCAAAGCTCTGGAACTGAGCAACTGGGAAAAGTGGAACTGAAATGCTCCTTGCAATTAGCAGAGAGAGTATCAGATGGCAGGGAGTCAAAAGCAGGGCTGCCTCATCCTAAGGGCTCCAGCAGCCCTCTCATCTGCTCTTCATTATCCTGGAAGGTTGGGATCCTTTTAAAAGTGACAGGATAATTTTATTTTATTTTTTTTTAAATAAAATCAGAGTCTGTGCTCTGGAATGAGTCATCAGCTGTCCATTAGCACTGAGCCAGGATGCTGCAGGTTGGATAATGCATCCTGAAATCTCTCTGCACCCTGGAGGTCACCTTCAGGCTGACAAGGGGGCACCAGGAGAGCTCAGCTCAGGAAATTAAACCCCACGTTTGGCTGCAAAAGTTTCAAATACTTAGACTGACCTTGTAAAGTATTTCACAGAGGGTTAACGTGGAAATTTAAACTTCAGTTTAACACCCAGACACCTGAGGAGGCAGGAAAGCATCAGCTGGCCCCAGCCTGGAAGTGAACTTCCCACGTTCAAAGCAAAAGGGATTTTGTCTGCTTTTAGGATGAACTCATGCAAATCAGAGCAGGGCTGAAGACACCTGACAAGTGTCAGCAACAGCTGGGGGAAGCTGCCCAGCAGCTGCCAATATCAAGAACTGATCAGGAATTGGTTCCCAGCCATTTCTGAGGCACTGCTGCCAGGGAGCTGTGCAGGAGGAGCACAGAGTCACAGGGCAGGGAAAGGGGAGCACTTCTGTGCTGCTGGCCCCCAATTTCCCCCAATATTTGGGTATTCCTGTTCACACAGCTGTCCTCGAGACACAAAATACAACCAAACAACCTCAAAAGCAGCAAAAAGACCCAAAAAATCCCTCCACTGGTGTCCCCCAGCAGGCAGGAAGACAGAAGGGGAGGGGAATGCAGCCAACCCTAAATCCTTTGCAGCAATTGGACAAATGGATGCAGTTTCTCATCCAAATGAAACAGGGCTCTGGAAACCTCTCTGCTCCAAGTTGTGGGGGCTGAATCCACTTCTGTTTTGATTTTGTGTTATCAATTAATTCAACTGAACTTCCTGGGCAAGTTATTAAGTCCCCATGCCACTTTCTCATTATCTGTAAAACGGGGCTAACAGTATCAGCCCCAGTCCTTTACAAAGGAGATCAAGGATTATGTGGAACTAGGAATAATTCCCAAATCCTGCTGAAAATTGCATGCCAACTTTTCCCTCTTATCTGGAAACCTCCAACCTCCCTTCAGCATCATTAAAAGAACTTATTCCAGCATATTATTGTATAAAAACAAAGCAGACAGCAAGCATTTCAGATAAAGTTTGCCTCCAATCCTGGCAGGACTGCCATTCTCCTGTTTCCTAAAAGGAATCTGGTTTTGAAGGTGACCTGCATTGCTGCAGTGTTAATAAAAATGCACTGTGTGTAATCAGTTATTATTTTATCTCTGGGCATATTCAGTGCCTCCAAATGTGTGAGCATTCCCAAGGGGAGCCTCGTGCCAGGAAGAGAAGGCTCTGCTTCAGGAAAAAAGGGGTCAAATCCTCCCCCAAACACAAAGTCCCTGCTGATAGGGATCTATGGACACACTGCCTAATCCATTTCACGTGTAGGTTGTCAGAATGTCTTGGACTTTGTCACATATTTTAGGTTTTGCCTCAAGAATAACTAACTTTCCTGTTGCTGGCAGTGCAGGTGCTCCTGAGACCCCACTGGCCACAGCACAGGTGAAAATCTTCCTGGTGAAAGAGAATTTCTGTGAAATGATGCTGAACTGCCAGGAAACAATTTCAATTTCCAAGCAAAACTGCCCTGTCCTGTGCACCCTTCACTTTGCTTTCAGTCACACACTCCTGCTTCCCAGAAAACTTGAGATTTGTAAACAAAAGCATCCAATTTTTTTATGCTTGGTCTTTTCAAAAGCAGTTTCTGTGCAGGACCCAAGGGCCACGGGGAGGACAAACCCTCTGATTTCCAGTAATTCCCAGGAGCAATTTCCTGATGGAACCTGAGTAGCTATGGAAACAATCCCTTTTGTTTCCTGCACAATAGTCTCCATTTCTGAAAGCTTCCCCTCCAGAGAAGGACAGCCCTCCCTCACGGTGACAATTCCTTTGCTCTGAGCCAGGGCAGGCTCAGCTCCAGGTGGAGCAGGGTTTGGATCAGTGGCTGATCTGTCTGGGGTGTCCAATCCAGGTGGAGCAGGGTTTGGATCAGTGGCTGATCTGTCTGGGGTGTCCAATCCAGGTGGAGCAGGGTTTGGATCAGTGGCTGATCTGTCTGGGGATCCTGCTGGGGACAGTAAAATCCACTCTGCTGCTCTCATCCCACTCATTCCCATTGCTGCTCTAAAGGGATCTGCTCCACACAGAAATGGGGACCCCAATTTGCATTTCAGGGCTCCCCAGTGCCCCATCTCCATTAATTCCTGGGCACACACAGAGATTTAGATCAAATTAAACGTGGCCTCCACTGCCCAAAGGCCAGCCCCACAGGAGATGTGGGCCTGGGAAAATCAGGAAATCCCTTCTGCCTCTGGAGTGGTTTCCAGTATAACCCTGGCAAAAGCCATCCTGACTGCCCTGCCTCAGCTTCCTCTTCCACAAGACCAGGGCAATGCCCTCCACCTCCTGCAAGTTGCTGATGGAAACTGCCAAATGAGAGTGGCAAAAATCTTTATCAGCAGAGAGAGAAATAATCCTGCCACTCTCCGCACGTATTTTGAAGAATGGGTCAATAGATTTTCTTCATCTGGTTTGCTCCCTCCCCAGCAGATTTTATTCTTATCTAAAACTTGCTCTTGAAAACCCCATTTAGTTTTATAACCTGCTTGGGAGCCCTTTGGAACAGTGTATACTTTATAAATGCAAGATAATCCCCACTGTTCCCAGCCTTCTGCCTCGGACTGACACTCATCCAAAAACTGCAATCAGGTTGAGAATTTTGCCATAAATGCTCCATTTCCCTCCCCAGTGCTCCATCACCGTGGAGGGGGGAGCAGGGGGCTGGTCTGGCTGCACTTGTGGGTGGGTCACACCAAGCTTGTGGATCAGCAGCAGGAGCTGGATGCCAAACACAGCTCCAAAAGATGACCTCCCAAAAAAAGGAGCATCCTCCTGCACTCAGGGTCCTGGATGGCAAACACAGCTCCAAAAAATGACCTCCCTAAAAAGGAGCATCCTCCTGCACTCAGGGTCCTGGATGCCAAACACAGCTCCAAAAGATGACCTCCCAAAAAAAGGAGCATCCTCCTGCATTCAGGGCCCTGGATGGCAAACACAGCTCCAAAAAATGACCTCCCAAAAAAAGGAGCATCCTCCTGCACTCAGGGCCCTGGTTAGGGTCCTGGATGGCAAACACAGCTCCAAAAAATGACCTCCCAAAAAAAAGAGGCATCCTCCTGCATTCAGGGCCCTGGATGGCAAACACAGCTCCAAAAAATTACCTCCCAAAAAAAGGAGCATCCTCCTGCACTCAGGGCCCTGGGCTGGGTGTCAGAGCCCTGCCCAGGCTGAACAGAGTCAATGCACACAGCCAAATTCTCCTGCAATATCTGCAATCCCAGAGAGCCTGGAAGCCTTCTGGAACTTTTTTTTGGTTTAACTCTCTTGATGACAGCTCCATTTCCAGCTCCTCAGATGACACTCTGGGATTTAACTTACTGTAATGCTCTTTCAAGGACAGGGCCAATTTTTCTTATTTCTTTTGTGTATGAACACTTAGAGAATGGATTTGCCTCCTCTCCTCCGTGGATGCACACTGGCTGAGGTTACCAGATGAAAAAAGCTGCTTTAAACTGACCCCAGTGACACTTTCCAAGGCCCCCAGGTCATTCCAATCCCTGCAAACAGAGTTCCTCCTGCCTTTGGGGAGGAATTCTGCTTTCTCTGATGCACATTAGGCCTGGAATGTGTCTAACACCAGCTTCTACAAGGGCAAAAATGAAATAACAATTCCAAACTGCAGGGATGGAAGCCTCCCCCACCTTTTCTGGAGCTGGCTCCAGAGATGTGTGAGAAGGAGCTGCTGCTGAAGTGCCCTGAAATGTCTGGAGCAAGAGCCCTGCTGGACTCCCTGCAGCAAGCACCAGTTTCACAAAGCATTTCTGGGCCATTTTACCCAAACTTTGGCTGTTTGAGAGGCACTGGGTGCCCTCTGCACTCAGTCTGGGGAACAGCCATCCCCCAGCTGTCCCCAGACAAGGATGGAATTTGGGACCTGGGTGCCATCAGTCCTGCTCTGCCTCCAGGAAAAAAGACAGGAAAATGATTTCTTCCAATCGTGCCACAGAGCCAGGGCTCAGTTTAAACCCTCCAGCTTACTTTTCTCACTCTGAAGGTCTGATCTCACTCTTTGATCACTTCCAGGATTGCTTTCCTCTCCCAGTGGCACTGCCTGGACAGAAATCCAGGAGCAGAACCACCCCTCAGGATCTGGATGAACGATCTGCTCTGGGACACTGGCAAGGCAGCCTGCAGCTTTGGCAGCAGCGAGCAACAGCCCAGGGCCAGAGCAGGAACCAGCCCCTCCTGCCTCCAGATCCCCTGGAATTCAGATCTCCTGGAATTCTGCCCCCTCTCCTTCAGATCTCCTGGAATTCTGCCCCCTCTCCTCCAGATCCCCTGGAATTCAGATCTCCTGGAATTCAGATCTCCTGGAATTCAGCCCCCTCTCCTTCAGATCTCCTGGAATTCAGATCTCCTGGAATTCAGCCCCTTCTCCTTCAGATCTCCTGGAATTCAGATCTCCTGGAATTCTGCCCCCTCTCCTTCAGATCTCCTGGAATTCAGCCCCCTCTCCTTCAGATCTCCTGGAATTCAGATCTCCTGGAATTCTGCCCCCTCTCCTTCAGATCTCCTGGAATTCTGCCCCCTCTCCTTCAGATCTGCTGGAATTCAGATCTCCTGGAATTCAGATCTCCTGGAATTCTGCCCCCTCTCCTTCAGATCCCCTGGAATTCAGATCTCCTGGAATTCTGCCACCTCTCCTTCAGATCTCCTGGAATTCTGCCCCCTCTCCTTCAGATCCCCTGGAATTCAGATCTCCTGGAATTCTGCCCCCTCTCCTTCAGATCTCCTGGAATTCAGATTTCCTGGAATTCAGCCCCTTCTCCTTCAGATCTCCTGGAATTCAGATCTCCTGGAATTCAGCCCCCTCTCCTCCAGATCTGCTGGAATTCAGATCTCCTGGAATTCAGATCTCCTGGAATTCTGCCCCCTCTCCTCCAGATCTGCTGGAATTCAGATCTCCTGGAATTCAGATCTCCTGGAATTCTGCCCCCTCTCCTTCAGATCCCCTGGAATTCAGCCCCCTCTCCTTCAGATCTCCTGGAATTCAGATCTCCTGGAATTCAGCCCCCTCTCCTTCAGATCTCCTGGAATTCAGATCTCCTGGAATTCAGCCCCCTCTCCTTCAGATCCCCTGGAATTCAGATCTCCTGGAATTCTGCCCCCTCTCCTTCAGATCCCCTGGAATTCAGATCTCCTGGAATTCAGCCCCCTCTCCTTCAGATCCCCTTGGAATTCAGATCTCCTGGAATTCTGCCCCCTCTCCTTCAGATCCCCTGGAATTCAGATCCCCTGGAATTCTGCCCCCTCTCCTTCAGATCTCCTGGAATTCTGCCCCCTCTCCTTCAGATCCCCTGGAATTCAGATCTCCTGGAATTCTGCCCCCTCTCCTTCAGATCCCCTGGAATTCAGATCTCCTGGAATTCTGCCCCCTCTCCTTCAGATCTCCTGGAATTCAGATCCCCTGGAATTCAGATCCCCTGGAATTCTGCCCCAGGGCTCCTGTTCAGTTCTCAGGCACAGAATTCAGCATCCCTGGAAAGGTGCAGCCACATTCCCAGAGCCTTTTCCAACCGTGCCTCCCTCCTGGTTTATCCCTCAGCTGACCCTGGCCATGACCACTCGTGGCACTCTGTCCTTCCCTCCTGTCTGCCCTGCAGCTGGCAGAGGACTCTCACCCTGTGCTGAGCCCAGCTTAAATCCAGTTGCTGCTTTTCCTTTCCTCATGAATATTTACCTGCTGTAGTTCGCACCTGCTGGATCCCACTGGCTGTCATTAAGATCGTTGCAAGGAAAGCAAAGTGCAGAGTGATGGCAGATAATTCTCCGCACTGATTCTGCTCCCATCGTGTTCCTTTGAACCTCTGCTTGCTCCAGCAGGTCTCACCTGATGATCCTTTGCCAGCTGCCACCTCTCCCCTCAACCCAGGCCCTCTGGCAAACCTCTCCTGAGCGCTCCCACCCGAATTAAAATCAGGATAAACCCCCCAGACAGTCACCTTTACCACCTGGATGGAGCTGTGAACTCGGCTCAGAATTTATGATCATTTCATTCCTTGCACCAGCTTGAAAATCAGATTGGAGGGACCAACAATTTCTTCCAAAACACCAATTTCAAAAACCCTGGCAAAGCTTTTCCACTCTGCAGCCACTCAGTTATTCTAGAGATTGACAGGCTCCAGTGGGACCATGCAGCTAAGGAAAAAGAACTAATTTATATTTATATTTATATTTATATTTATATTTATATTTATATTTATATTTATAGTTATAGTTATAGTTATAGTTATATTTCATTTATATTTATATCTATAGTTATAGTTATAGCTGTATATTTTATATTTCTACTTTTATATATTTATATTTATATTTTACAGGTGTTTATATTTACATATAAACATGCACACATATATATTTATATATACATATGTGTGTATATATCTCTCTCTATATATTTTAATTAATTTTTTTTCAGTTTGAGTCAGAACAAGCACTTTATTCTAAGCACTGATGACAGCCTGGTGTCCTAAGTCCTGTTTTGGCAGCAGTGGTGCAATCCTGTCCCCTTTCCCTCACTCCCAGAATCCCAATGAAATTTAGGATGGAGGGACCTCACCTGCTCCAGCCCTGCTCAAAGCAGGGATAAGACATTAAAACACTACAAAAATCCCCTTTGTTTCCTATTTCTTCCAGCAGGCAGTGCACAGAACAAGCCTTTCTCTCAGCCCATGGCAGCTCAGTTATTTCAAAAGTTTTTCTGATGACTCTCACCCAGAAGATTTGGAAATCCATCTAACGCAGCACAGACCAGATCACCCTTCACATATTTATTGATTCTATCCAAAAACTCTAATGGGTTTGTGAAATATGACTTCCCTCTACAAAACCAATGTTGTCTCTTTCCCAGGATGTCTATCAAGTCTCTTTATTACAGTTTTCTACCATTTCATCCAGGAGAAAAGTCAGAGCTGCTGCTCTGCACTTTCTCAAGTTCCTCCCACACTTCTCAAAAGAAAAAACTTCCTTATTGTGGCTTCATATGTCCTACTTTCCATTGCTTTCAGCTCATTTCAGCTCTCTGGAAAGCCCTAGTGCAGAATTTGGGTGGATTGGTAGGGCAGTGCTTCAGCTCCTTGGTGCAGGAGAAGCACTGACAGCATTTCCTTCACTGTCACAACAATTCCTGACAAGTCTGGCACAAACAGAATTTCTTTTTTCAATTTTGCTAATAGAATAGTTGGAATTTTGGCTGGAAACTCCCCTTTTTCTCCCCCAGTATTGCAGAAGAGGTGATGTTCTGGCTGGCTCCTGCAAGCTACTGCCAGGAAAAGAAATGGAACGTGGCACTGCTTTCTCACCTGCAGAGGGAATCAAGGACAGCAAAAATCACATTTTTACTGTCATTAAAACTAATATCTCGGGGTTCAACCCCAGCTATGATCAGAGTGACTTTCTTTAGAGAGTAAAATTACACTAATTTCCCTCTGGAAGGTGGAAGTGCTGAGAAAATGGGAAATGGAGAGTTTTGTAACAATGATAATTGTAAAACACATCACCAGCTCCTCTGTGTCAGCAGGTTTTTCCCTCGCCTCCAACAAGTGGAGACTTGTTCTGTTCTTTGCTGTATTTAGGCACAGGAATAAAGCAAAGGAGCTGCAGGACAGAATCTGCCACGTTACACTTTCTGCAGACTGGGATTGCTGCTTCCTCTGAAGCTGAACCACAGCCTATTAATAAAGAAATAAACTGTTTGAAGCTACTTACATTTTTAAATGGTATAAAATGTTTAAATTAGCACTTTTTTCCATAACGTAAATCTGATTATGTGCTCCATATAAAACCAGATTATGCATGTTCTAAGGAATGTACTTTGCTGTGGAATCCTGATTCTTATCATCTTGTTTGGGATTGAGCCAGGAGAACTGGAACACACCACGGTTGGTTGTTAGATATACAGAAAGATATGGATTATATTACATATAGATAAATATTCTATTATAGAATATAATATATAATATATAGTATATAGTATATAGTTTATAGTATATAGTATATAATGTATAGTGTATAATATATACCATATATTATATTATATACTATATATTATATAGTACATATATTATTATACAATATATATACTTATATATTACATAATATACTTATATTATATTATACTTATATATATATAAGTATAATATAATATAATATATAATTATATATTATACTATATATATAATATAATATATAATTATATTATACTTATATATATTATATAATATATAATATAGTACATAGTATATAGTATATAATATATAATATACTATATACTATATAATATATACTATATAATATATACTAAATATAATATAATATAATATAATATAATATAATATAATATAATATAATATAATATAATATAATATAAATATATGGACTATATAATATATACTATATATACAGTATATATTTCTAATATTCATATATATGAATTAATATCTATAGAATTATATTCATATATATAAATGAATATTTAGTATATTTCTATCCATATATATATATGTACTAGATGAAAGCCTAAAGGGGATGTGTGGAGTCCATTTGGATGAAAGCTGAGTCAAATCTCGCTGCCTGCTGCAGTCTGGCTGTCCTAGCCTGGCCCAGGGGCAGTGCTGATCTCCAGCAGGTGCCAAGCTGGCAATTCAAAGCCTGCCCTGTCAAGCCCTCGGGCCTTCCCTGGGGATCAGACCCCAGCAGATTCCAGAGGTGTGGAATAACCATCAGGGCAGAGGGGAGGGCTGGGGAAGGGGAGCAGATGGAATTCCCCGGCTGCAGCGTGGCTGCAGAGCAGGAGCAGCAGGCAGGGTTGCCCCCATGAGCCCTGGCATGCAGCAGTGCTCACAAAGCACAGACACACGAGGATGCCCGCTGCTTGCTGGGCCTAGAGGGGCTCCATCCCCATCCCTCCTCCTGACTCCTGGGCTGCTGAGCCCAGGGAATGACTGCAGCAGACACCCAGAGCTGCCCTCCCTGCTCCTCCAGACCCATCCTTCCCCTGACCCTGCCCTGCACAGCCCTTGGCATGCACTGCAGGGTCACTGCAGCCTCTCTCCACAGCCAGGGCAGTGCCAGGGGATGATCTGCAGCCACCACGTGCTGGGGGGGTTTAGGAGTGAAATACCTGCTCTGAAATATCTGGGGGAAATGGGAGCAGTTCTCCCAACTTTTCCATGGCTGTAAAGGAGGAATTCCTGAATTCCAGCTCCCTGCTGGGACTCCCTAACTAGCACCTGCTTATGAAGGGAGGATTTACAGCATTTTTACAGCACCTTGCACTACAGAGCCATTTCCCAAACCAGAGCTCTTCAAACTCCAGCCCAAAAGTCAGAAGTTGTTTTATGAGGCCTGAGATGGGAGCCAAACCCAGAGCCCCACTCCAGCATCACCATCCCTGCCCACACCCTTGTCACTCTGCTTTTGGCTAAGGGTGACTCTCAAATGATCACCAAAGGGTCATGGAGAAGTCACCAGCAAGGGCTGGAGCTGGATCAAACACTCCCCAAGAAAATAAAAGGAACAAAGCCACACCTTCTGCCTGGCTGGGAGCCCCAGGAGCAGAGAGTGTGGGGTGCTGCAGGACAGAGAGGACGTGTCAGCTGTGTCCCGGTGCTCTGAGCTATTTCCATACCCCCGAGGTTGGAACAGGCTGTGAATGGATGCTTTTGGTTGCTATGGTAATTTGTATTGTCCAAGTTTTAATAACCTCATCAAGAACATGCACTCAGGAGCAACGTGGCACCTCTACGGAATTGAGCAGCAATGCACTCGTGGCTCTGGTACCCTTTGAAACACTGCACGAGGAAATGAAAAACAAATAGAAATAAATCACCACCATGCCCAAACCAATAAATATTTTGGCTGAAAAGGGGAGCAGACAGTGGAAAGAAAAAGATATTTTCAGAGAAATGATGGAAGCTTCTCAGCCCATTATTCTCCTCCCAACAGCAAGAGCAAGGTGAGCCCCCCCCATCAGTGGTAATTAGCTGAGAACCATGGGCTCCTGTGCTTATTGTGCATGAAAAGCCATCTTCAGCAGCAGCTTTGCAAAATTCACATTTGTTAGCCCTCAAGTACAAAGTACACACGTTGCTGATATTTAATTAAGGCAGGTTAAAACGATAGGCTAAACCCCAGAGAGCATCAGGACTGCTGTACACAGCAAACCCTCTTTGAGTTCATTTTCAGTCCTGGTTCATCTGAGTGTGCTTTGGTCCTGTCTCTAAATCTCCTCAGTGTCCTCACACACCATCAAATTACTCGAATCATTTGTTTGGTAGCTTTACATGCTGCTTGTGCTTCATTTGCAGGAAGAGATAATTATGTTTCAGCTCTTTAGTTTGTTTTTCTGCTTGAACTTTATTGCATTTTAATAGTTTTTCTAGCTCTCTCTAGTGCCTAAATAAGAGAAGGAGAAGGGACTTTAATAAATAATTTTTCTTTCTTGTCACTGTTATGGTTCAATATGTGAAAATGGCAACATCTTGGACTTCCTTAAGTTTTTAAACTGTATTAAAAGGGCTTGAGTTATACAAGGCCAAATAGTGAACACTGAGTATTAACTTCACTGAAGCCAAACAAGAATCCAGTGCAGTGTGAACCTGAATTAACTTCAATTCCTGACAGATGCACAAACAGTTAACAAACCACAGTTCCCCTCTGAATGCCTAATTTTCCCCTGGGCAGTTTTATTTTCCTCTGGACCCATCCCCTGCCTCTCCTCCCAGCGTGGATTCCTGCCTTTTTCCAGCCACAGTCACAGCCCAGCTTTTATTTTAATGTATTGGCATGGCTTTGGTCTTACTGAAAGGGAGACAGCAAATATTTATTCACTGCCCTTCTTCACAGCCTCCACTTGAGATGAGCAAATATAAAAGTGGTGCTGGTCCTTCTGGCTTTGTGCTGCTGCTGGACAGGAGAGAGCAGCTGAGGAGGAAAGTGCTCCAAGGCATTGGATGGGCATGGAAAGGACAACACTTCAGTGGATTTGCAGAAATCCTGCTGAGCACAGAGCTCCAAAGAGACTGGCAAGAAATCCTGGGGAAAATCAGATTTCTTTTAGTGCCTTGATCATTCATAGAGAGGCCAAACCTAGAAACTCCAGAATGGGTAAAGTCTCCTGCATCACCAAAAGGGTCCCCTCGGCCAAGGCAGCTCCTGCCCTGCTGCTCAAGGTGCTCCAGTGGCCAAACTGTTCCTTTCTCAGGACAAGGCAAAGTTCACAACCTGAAATCCTCATAGAGGAACCTCTGGGTTTGGGATCTGCCTCACCACTTCAGCCCCACTGCCCTCCTAAGCAAGGCAGGATTCCTCCCAGCAGCAGGAGCTGAAATCCTCCCTGGCTGCAGAGCACTTGCACTGTGAATATTTTAATAGCCTTGGATACCACAGGCAGCAATCAGAGCTTCCCCAGGTGCACAACTGTAAATGAAGCTCATATTGAGCTTTTATTTTTAGAGAAATAGAATGATCAGAATCCAGAACAGCCCCATTATGGCTGTCACTTCGTTTTGAGGGACTTCAGAAATCAACAGACCTAAAATGTTTAAGGTTAATTAAAGGAAAACAGAAAGATTTATAGAGGATAGAGAAGCTGTGAGTAAAAGGTGTGAAGAACAAGTGATCAAATTCCTTTGACACCTTGTGATGTGAGTGAGGGTGGGATGGCAGGAATGCACAGAGATGGGAGAGAAGGTTTGTGCTGGGTGAACTTTGGCAGGAAAGCCCCATTTCTGTCAGCAGAGCCATCCCCTGTGGAAGAGCAAGCAGGGCTGGAATGTCATGGGAGGATGCAAAGGAATTACAGTAATTCCCTCAGCTCTGTGCACTGGCAGAGCAGGAGCTGCTGAGCTTTGTTCCATCAGTTCTGGACCAACTGCTGAGATAGCCCTGATGTTCCAAATCACAAACCTTCCTTTTCCAGCTCTGTGGCCATGCCTACCAGGGTTAAAATGCCATTTCTGCTGCAGCCACAGAATGATTTGTCCTTGTTTTCAATTTCCAGGCTGCATTAAGTACCATTAGCAATACTCCTATTAATTTTCTTTGCTCTCTTTTGAATTCCTGGGGCTGTCCAGAGCAGATAACCTCTTGCTGATGGCAGAGGGTGCAGCTGCTGAGGAGACTGAGGCCCTGCAGGAATTCCAGGAGCTGCAATGTGGGATGTTACTGCATCAAAGCAACTCCCAGCTCCGACAGAACAATCCCAGCCCAACTCCTCTGGAAAACACTGGGTTTTTTCTTTGCTCCACCTCGTAATTACAGCTTGTGTCAGAGCCTAAGCAAGAAGACTTTTCAGATGTGTGTCTGGAAATAATTAGACCTTGGCTCTGTGCAAGCTGCTGAGAGGGAGCAGCTCTCTGCTCAGCACCTCCTCTGACTCAGGGGGCCCCAGAGCACCTGAAAGCAGGAGCTGCTCACAAAAGCAGCTCCTTTCTCTGAAAATGCCACTTCCCAAAGAGGAAGCTCTGCAGTGGTGCAAACAGCATCCCAGCTGGCCAGAGAGCAGTCAGTAACACACCCAGCCAGATCACAGGTCAGTGACCCTGCAGCAAAATGTTCTGTCACCTGTGTCCTCCTTTGGCCCTTGCAGGGGGTTCTGGGCAGAGGACACCAATCTAGGACTGGCTGAGCCAAGATTTGATCCAAGGATTCCCACAGCCCCCTTTGTGTCCTGGGAGCCGTCCAGGGTTTAATGAGAGCATTCCTGTCCCTCTCTGCTGGCTCCTGAGTGCCACCCACCAGCATTTCTGCTACCAGCAGAGCCCCAGAGCTCTCTGCCAGGCTCTGCTGCACTGATACTGAAGCCCAGGCAGTGGCAAACACCTCCCAGTCCAGACTGGAAAGGAACCAGTGCCCAGTGTGCAGGGGCACAGCTGCCAGTCTCACAGGGCACTTGTGGAATCGACTTTTTTCCTTTGAAAAACAAAAATCTTCACGTTTCACCCTGCATTTACATTATTTATACAGAGTTTTACAGTGACTGAATCCCAGTTCTCAGGTGTGTCCCCGTCCTGAGTCCTTGTGCTGGAAAACAGGGGCTGGGCAGAGATGGGCTCTGATTTCTGATCCCAGCCTGGGCTTGGAGAAATTCCTTCTCCTTGGGGAAGTCATGCAACTAAAACCTGAGATGGCCCTCAGGGACAGAGCAGGACCTGCCTGTGACCAGAGGTTCTCTGGTCCCTTTCCAAGGATGTTCCACTCACAACCAAGGCCAGACTTCCCTGAAGACACCACAGTTCTCTGAACAGCTCTGCCCAGGTCTTCACCAAATTCTCTGGAAATCTTCCCTACAGACATGAAAGGGAAATGTGGCTTTCAGAAAACCACATTTGGGGTGAACAGTGGATTCTGTTTTCAAAGTGAAATGTCACTGATGTTTTCAACAGAGGCCATCACAGCGAGCACAGAAAGTTATTCAGTATTCCAGAAACTGCCAAGGCAGGGCTGGTGATAGCACAGCCAAGTGTTCAGCTCAGTTTGGCCCTGTTCTTTTCATTTTTTAATTAAATTTGATAGCTGTAGGACAGGACTTTTTGGTGAACAAACTAAGCTCAGGTGCTCCTTTAGCCTTTTTCTTCTCCTGGTTGCTCTCAGGACTCATTGCAGCAGCACAGATGCTCATGTGGTGAGCAGAGGGAATCTCTGGTACCAAGTGTCTCCTGTGGTACCTGGAGCTGCTCTTATTCCCTTTATCACCCCTCACTGAGCCCATTAGCAGCAGGAGATGGCAGGGCCTGATCAACCTGCCTAAAGCCAAATCAGTTTTAAACCAGGATGCAAAGGGCAGTGCTGGTTTTCTCTCCAGCAGCAAAGTGATCATGCCATCAGCTGTGATGGCAACTGAAGAAGTTTTCTCTAAAGCTGGCCCAAAATAAGTTGAAGGAGTTTTGACAGAAAAAGAAAAAAAAAGCTTTCTACAAAAGCTCATTTTCTAAGAACTTTAATTTGAAATGCTCAACTTTCTTGAAGTTAATTTGGAAACAAAATATCTCAACAAGCAACAGAAGTTTGGTGTTGTGTTCTAGAAGCATCTTTCCAACAGCTCGGTATTTTAAGTCTGTGAAAATCTTCAAAATTGTCTGCCATAAATTTATCACTTTGTCCATTGGAATATTCACCAAACAAAAATATTCAAGAAGGCTGTTGAAAGGTGTCACAGGCTCATTAAATTGTGTTTTGCAGAAGTGAAGCATGTAAGTGTAATAATGAGATCAGTGCAGGCTTTAAATACACACACACATCGTGCTGCACTGAAATGAATCCTTGCACTGACACCTGCCCTGCTGCAATGCCTGCAGAACCAAAATTATAAAAGAATAAAGTCCAAAAAGGGCTCCAGTTGTTGTGCTAAGCCTCGGTGTGAGATGGGGTCACAGAAACAAGGAGCTTAATGGGTTTTATTGCAGGAAACAAAGGCTGCATGCAAAGAATCAGCTGCTCTGGGAGCAGTGGGAAGAGTCATTAAAAGCTGATTAGGGAGAGGTCCAGGCACAAACACAGCGTTCAAGGAAAGAAAAGAAAGCTTTCCCAGCTTGGTTTGATTTTCCTCCTCGAAGTTTCTGCAGGAACTGGAATGTTCTGGTGACATTTGTCCAGGTGACATCCCCAGCCCCTCCCTGGGCTGTGGGAGTGAGCTCTGCACACAGGCAAATGGTTTTCAAATGGTTTTTTAAATCCCACTGTGGAATTCTGGGCAGCACCTTACAGGAACTCCCCAGAACATTTCTCACACTCTAAGTGCCTGCCACGAGCCCTGGGAGACAAATGATGAATGTTCACTGCCTTTGGACAATAAATATAAATAAGAGTCCAAACAGACACAGCAGCTCTGGGTGAGTCTGAGGAAAGTTAAGGAGTCAGGAGCTGATCTACATGCTCCGTGGGAAAAGGGAAATGTGGACATTTGTCTACCAGAAAAATGATATTTAATAATTTTTAATTTGGGGTAAGATTTATTCTCCTCATGATCTGTTCCTGTGGGCTTTCAGGACAGGCTTTGTTCCCAGTGCTCAGAGTTTGGGAAAGCCAAGTTTGGGCTCCTTGAGCAGCCAGGTAAGGAAAGCAGCATTTCTGCAAGAGCTAATATCCTCCTGATGGGCAGGTACTGAGAGCAGAGAAGTGTTTGTGTAGTCAGATAGTGCCTAAAATGAACAATCTATCAGCAGAGGCAGTGCCTGTGGTGAGGCCAGCAGAGCTCTTTGTTTAACAAGTGCTCATCATTTAATATTTCCTTTGGGAAAAACTGCAAAGCCCCAAAGCTCAGAGAGCAGAAATGAACTCTGGAGAGAAAACCAGAGTCCAGGCACAGATGCTGCTGGTGCTCACACTGTGACAGAGCTGCTGGTGGAGCAGTGTCACTGCTGCTGTGCTGGTGGGACAGTGTCACTGCTGCTGTGCTCACACTGTGACAGAGCTGCTGGTGGGGCAGTGTCACTGCTGCTGTGCTCACACTGTGACAGAGCTGCTGGTGGGGCAGTGTCACTGCTGCTGTGCTCACACTGTGACAGAGCTGCTGGTGGGGCAGTGTCACTGCTGCTGTGCTCACACTGTGACAGAGCTGCTGGTGGGGCAGTGTCACTGCTGCTGTGCTCACACTGTGACAGAGCTGCTGGTGGGGCAGTGTCACTGCTGCTGTGCTCACACTGTGACAGAGCTGCTCATGGGGCAGTGTCACTGCTGCTGTGCTGGTGGGACAGTGTCACTGCTGCTGTGCTCACACTGTGACAGAGCTGCTGCTGGGGCAGTGTCACTGCTGCTGTGCTCACACTGTGACAGAGCTGCTGGTGGGGCAGTGTCACTGCTGCTGTGCTCACACTGTGACAGAGCTGCTGCTGGGGCAGTGTCACTGCTGCTGTGCTCACACTGTGACAGAGCTGCTGCTGGGGCAGTGTCACTGCTGCTGTGCTCACACTGTGACAGAGCTGCTGGTGGGGCAGTGTCACTGCTGCTGTGCTCACACTGTGACAGAGCTGCTCATGGGGCAGTGTCACTGCTGCTGTGCTCACACTGTGACAGAGCTGCTCATGGGGCAGTGTCACTGCTGCTGTGCTCACACTGTGACAGAGCTGCTGCTGGGGCAGTGTCACTGCTGCTGTGCTCACACTGTGACAGAGCTGCTGGTGGGGCAGTGTCACTGCTGCTGTGCTCACACTGGGACAGAGCTGCTGGTGGGGCAGTGTCACTGCTGCTGGTGCTCACACTGTGACAGAGCTGCTCGTGGAGCAGTGTCACTGCTGCTGTGCTCACACTGTGACAGAGCTGCACCATGGTGGGGCAGTGTCACTGCTGCTGTGCTCACAGTGTGACAGAGCTGCTCATGAGCAGTGTCACTGCTGCTGTGCTCACACTGTGACAGAGCTGCTGGTGGGGCAGTGTCACTGCTGCTGTGCTCACACTGTGACAGAGCTGCTGCTGGGGCAGTGTCACTGCTGCTGTGCTCACACTGTGACAGAGCTGCTGCTGGGGCAGTGTCACTGCTGCTGTGCTCACACTGTGACAGAGCTGCTCGTGGAGCAGTGTCCTTGCTGACCCCAAACCACCAGAGGCATTGTTCTCCCACCAGCCTGATGGGGGAAGAGGGGATTGGGCACAGGGAGCAGATGCTGGCACTGCTCATGCTGAATCACAGCAGATCCTTCAGGGAGTCCACCACAGGATTCAATTCAAGTGTAACACCCTGGACTTACTAAAATCAAGAGAAAAACTTCAGCATCTTCAGTGAGTTCAGGTTTGGTCTCATTCTCTTGCTACCCTTGCCACCCCTTGACATCTTTTCCTACCTAGAATATTTTCTCTCTTCTGTAGAGTGAGAAAACCTTAATCTGGCAGGATCTGAACTCTTCTATTTCCAGTCTGAATTAAATCTGCTATCAGATTGATATCTGGTAGAAAACAGACACAGAAAATGCAAATGTTGCCCATTTTGACTCGAGAGTTGATCAGATCTCCTTCAGCTGCTGTTGTCACTGTCAAATCAAGGAGACCAGAGATGCTCCTGCTCCTCTGAAAGTATTTAATAGCAAGAGCAGCTCCATGGAGATGACACCCAGCTCCCCAGGGCTGAGGGGCTCTTTGAAGGAGGTGAAAGAATCAGAGTCTGAATCAGTGTGAGGAGAGAGAGATTAAAGTGATCTCTCCTAAAATAAAACAGCATTTGACCACAACGAGGTTTGCTTTGGGAGTGAAAAGACTTCACACATTTTGGTTTATCATGTAGCCAGAAAATAAGGATTCTGTGTGTCTTTGTGCAAATAAACAGGCTCACATGCCCAGACACTTGCAGATATGAAGATAACCAGCAGACAGATATCGTGGATGGAATGTTCTCAGAAAGAAAAAGAAATCACAAATAAGATTCCAGAAAAGAACCAAAACCCCTTTGTGGATGGTACCACAATGAAATTCCTGTGCTCTCCATGGCTGGGATGCTGATGTCTCCATCCATAATGTAAATAACTGGATTTTTAATGCCTTCAGAAAAGCCCACAGCCAAACAGAAATGTGTTTTTAATAACTGGTGTTGAAGAAAACTTGGCCCAGTCTGTATGCAAATTGTGAGATCTGATTCTCTCTGCTGGTTACAGAAACCTGCTGTGGAAAATTTATGTGTGTTTTTTACTTCAAAAGCTCCCAGAGTATTTCACCCACCAAAATGATACCAGGCTTTTGAAATATGGTTACCTTGAAAACAGAAGCTGGCAGTGGAAACAGAAGCAATACTACAAAACTGCAATCAAGGGAGAAATGAGTCGCTTCACAAACGTTCCACACAGGCCACAGAAGTCTTCCCATACAAAATACTGTCCCAAATCCTTTATCAGCTAAAGCAGGTGTCTACTGACACAGCAAGAACCCAAAACAAACCCTGATTTTAAACCTGTGGACAGTGAGAAAGGAAGGAATGGGAAGAAGATGGGACCTTGAACAAGAAACTCCTGAACTCTCTCCTCCTGCTTTGGACACGGGCTTTTTCCAGGCCAAAACCCATCACAGCCCCCTCACCCTCCCTCAGGGATCACATTTATTTTCTCAGGCCCTGATGGAGTGGAAGTGATGTTTTACTCAGCTAATTTCACTGACTCAGGAAACAGAGTGAGCAATCTGGTTGGAAAGGTCTGACTCTGAACCAAAACTCGCAGTGGAAACCCTGAAACTGATTCCCTGTGTGCTGAGCCTTGTGTCAAAGTGGCTTTTTGGAGATGAAAATCTCTGTGTAAACTCCAAAGAGGGCTATTTGGTGAGGCTGAAATCCTGTTTGCAGAGGACTCCAGAGAGCTGCAATCCCAAAGCAATGCTCAGCAGGGGTGGTCCCAAGGGCAGCCCAGCACAGGGGCTGCAGCAGCCCCTGCAGTGCCAGGAGCACACTTCCCCTGGCAGTTCTGGACAGGTAAGGCACCTCCATGGGAAGCAGATTAAGCCATAAATCCAAGCATCATCAATCTAAAATGATGCACCTCAAATTGCTTCTTCTCTCTTTTCTGCATGGCACTGTGCTGGGTCATTAGTTTTTATTAAAATATGACAGTGCTGTGGAGTCTGCTCCTGACTGGCTTTTAGCAGGGAAAGACAGAGAGAGAAAAGAGCATAAACCTATCCTGCAGAATATGGCCTGGCCATAAATACAATTCTCTGTCCTGATGGTTTGGCTTGCCTTTCTGCTCTGTGCAGCTGGGGAAGAGGCAGCTGGGAATCACCTCCAAACAACCTCAGGAAAATTTGAATTTTTTACCTGATGCAGCAAGAAGTCAACAGAGAAGGGAAGTGTAGGAAATCCCCTGACCTGAGAGAGAGGAGCTGAGAAAAAGGGTATTTTTTGATACTGCTCTGGATTTTCTGAAGAGCCAGAAGGAAAGGTTCCGTTTCAACCAGAAAGTCTCTTTCAAAAAAGGACTTATGTCACCAACAAATAGTTCTTTCATTTTGTTGGTGCTCAGACCCTTAACAGGTGGGTAACTCACTCATTATTTCATGCAGGCTTTTTGTTTCTGAAGGCAGAAAAAATTCCTTTATTGCTACATGTTTGGTGGTAATACAGCAGCTGCTGTTTATGGTAATTCCTGCTTACTTGCAAATAGACCTGTGCTTATTTTGTGCCATGCCAGCTGTCAGCAAAGACATTTGAAGAATAATTTCCATGCTCAAAGGAAAGGCTCTGCTCCCCCTTCCTACTGCTCATTTCTGTCTCCTGATTTCAGATGCAGGGGCTGTTGGACTGGAGAAGGGTCTGATGGGGAGGTTGAGATGAGCTGAACCTGGATGCTGCTCCCTCAGGAATCCCTCTCTCACCCTGGCTATCTGCACTGCCCACTCTGAGCTGCCCTGTTGGGAAGGGTGAAAGTTTGGCAAGAAAGTCTCACAGCTATGTGTGCTGGGCAGAAAGATTTTTCAATGTAGAGTCTGATGAAGGAATAGAAATGGAAGCAAGTTTTGATATAGAAGAAGAGAATTGCTGAGCCAGTCTGACTGGGTAACCAAGGAGCAAAGGGTGTGTTAGTTAGAAGGGGTTTGTATGGCACCCCAAACAAGAAGATGTTTTTACCAAGCAGGAAGAGAGCACAGGCAAACAAGTCAGCAAATGTGGCAAGTAGAAAAAAGGTCTCAGAATTTTCCACTGCAAGAAAATTGAAAAACAACTTCTAGCTTAAACTGCAATGTACTGACTGTGAGTGACTGGAGAACAGTGACATGAATATGGTAATTACAGGAGTTATGATAGGCTATAGATAATAGTTAAGGGATAGATTGGTGCTACTGTATGAAGATGCTCAGCAAAGAAAAGTATAGAATGCATTGTAACCAAAAGAAAAGTATATAATGCACTGTAACCAAAAGAAAAGTATAGAATGCACTGTAACCAAAAGTATAGAATGCATTGTAACCAAAAGAAAAGGATAGAATGCACTGTAACCAAAAGAAAAGTATATAATGCATTATAACCAAAAGAAAAGTATAGAATGCAACGTAACCAAAAGAAAAGTATAGAATGCACTGTAACCAAAAGAAAAGTATATAATGCAATATAACCAAAAGAAAAGTATAGAATGCACTGTAACCAAAACCAAAGGGTCTGCAGGCCTGCCTGCAGCTGGAGCTGACAGCTGTGGGCACAGCTCTGTCACCCCCGACCCTGGACTGCTGTAACCTCCTGGATACAATGAACTGCATTGGAGAGCCCCTGGAGTCCCACATCCCTCATTCAGGCTCTTACACTGCCCCTCTGCAGTGCTGCCCTGAGCTCTGCCCCACGCAGGGCACAAACCCTGGCACAAGGAGTCCCAGTGCAGGGAACCCCCTGGGGGATCCCTTGGGTGCTCACCTGGCTCTGGGCTGACCAGCAACAATCCCAGGTGCCAGCCTCCCTCCCCAGAGCTGGTCACTGCCCTGGGAGGGGGCTCAGAGGGTTTGGGAGCCAGCCCTGACTCCAGCACCGAGGAGCTGATGCCATGAACAGCTCCATGTACCAGTCCCCTGGATTTTCCTGCTGAATTCATCTGGGTGCAGCTGAGATGAAAGTCTGACTGGGGATGTTTTCCAGCATGTGAATCTCAGGCTTTTCAGCAGCTCAGCGTTCCCTCAGCTGGGGCCACAGCTCTGTTTTCCCAAGGAATCTGGCACTGCCTGCGTTTTCCTCGGAGATGTGAAGCTGCCAGTGCCTCATTCCTTCAGACAGCGTGTTACTACCCATTAGCATTTAGTGCATTTAGCAAGATCACAGAGCCCCTGAGGACAAAATGCTCTCCAATCAATCATGCAGGGACTCCCAGCCCCGAGCAGCACAGCTCCCTCATTCCCCACAGCTTCTAGGGAGGAAGGAATTCCATCTCCTGCTCCCACAGAGCCATGGCCTGGCTGCTCAGTGAGCAGAGGGATGGAGCATTCATTCACTGCTCACACCTTGGAGAGCTCTCGGCCAGCTCCTGCTCCAGGGCTGGGGGCTCAGGCTGGTCCCAGTGGATCCAGCACAGCCACAGGAAAGGACATTGCATGGCAGGAGAAACCTGCATGGCTGAGGGAGAACCTGTGGGAAGCAGCCCTGAGCCCAGCCAGGTGTGAGCTGGGGAGCAGGAGCTGCAGGTGACAGCAGAGTCCCCGTGCCATGCTTTATTCTCATGGTTTGTCTCCTCAAGGTTAATATACTCATGGTTTTTATCCTCATGATTTACCCACTCATGGTTTATCCCCTCATGGTTTATATCCTCGTGGTTTATCCACTCATGGTTTTTATTCTCATGGTTTATTTTCATGGCTCATCTCCTTGTGGCTTACCCTCATGGTTTAATCTCCTCATGGTTTACCTCATTATTTCTACCCTCATGGTTTTTATTCTCATGGTTTATCTCCTCATGGTTTATCCCCTCATGGTTTACCTCCTCATGGTTTATCTCCTCATGGTTTCTACCCTCGTGGTTTATCCCCTCCTGGTTTACCCTCATGATTTATCTCCTCATGGTTTACCTCATGATTTCCACCCTCATGGTTTATCATCTTCTCATGGTTTATCCCCTCATGGTTTATCCCCTCATGGTTTATCTCCTCATGGTTTACCTCATGATTTATCTCCTCATGGTTTATCCCCTCATGGTTTATCTCCTCATGGTTTATCCCCTCATGGTTTATCCCCTCATGGTTTATCTCCTCATGATTTATCTCCTCATGGTTTATCTCCTCATGGTTTATCCCCTCATGATTTCCACCCTCATGGTTTATCTCCTCATGGTTTATCTCCTCATGGTTTACCTCATGGTTTATCTCCTCATGGTTTATCCCCTCATGGTTTATCCCCTCATGGTTTATCTCCTCATGATTTCCACCCTCATGGTTTATCTCCTCATGGTTTATCCCCTCATGATTTCCACCCTCATGGTTTATCTCCTCATGGTTTATCTCCTCATGGTTTACCTCATGGTTTATCTCCTCATGGTTTATCCCCTCATGGTTTATCCCCTCATGGTTTATCCCCTCATGGTTTATCTCCTCATGATTTCCACCCTCATGGTTTATCTCCTCATGGTTTACCCTCACCCAGCCAACGTCTGTGGCCAAGCAGTGACTCAGCTGAGAGCACTGCAGACTGATTTTGTTCTAACAATCCCCAGACCATCTCCAGCTGCCCACCACGTGCCACAGCAGGCCAGAGAGCCTTGGGAAGCCCAGCTCTGTCACAGTTTAGGAGCAGCTTCAGAGCAGCTCTTGGTAGCCAGGTGACCGCAGAGGCCAGCTCGTGCAGGAGGAGCTGCCTCAAGCAGCATTGCCTCCTTGCCAAGCCTGTGCTGGCCATGCCACCCACATTTATGACTGCAAGCAGGCAGAGGAGCATGCCAGGACGAGTTGGAGTTGGAGATTTCTTCTTTTCCTGCTCCAATTGCTTCCCAGCCAGCAGACACCGGGAGCAGCACTGAATCCATTCTCACTCCCTGCACTCCATATGTTCCCCAGGACTCCAGCTCAGACGGTGCCAACAGGAGCACAGTCACACCACTGGCACAGATTTCATCCTGGGCTGGCTGTCTAAAATCCCTTCTCCAGCTTCAAAGAGAAAAAACCTTCCCCCAAAACCAGGAAATCCTGTTAAGTGGTTAATTAGCAACAGAGCTCTCCATCATTGATTCAGCTTTGATTCATCCTGCAGCTTTCAAGGTGGCAAAGATTCTCCTGTGCTTCCTCCTAAGAGTAAGCATGTTTCTAATAGCATGGAAATGTTGCTAATAAAGGTTTGTAATATCACTGAAATGTCTAGAATATCATGGAAGTGTTTATAATATCATGAAAATGTTTCTAATATCATGGAAATGTTTATAATACCATGGAAATGTTCATAATATCACTGAAATATTTATAATATTAGGAAAATATTTATAATATCATGGAAATGTTTATAATACCATGGAAATGTTCATAATATCACTGAAATATTTAGAATATCGGAAAATATTTATAATATCATGGAAATGTTTCTAATATCATGTAAATATTTCTAATATCATGGAAATGTTCATAATATCACTGAAATGTTGATAATATCATGGAAATGTTTATAACATCACTGAAATGTTGATAATATCATGGAAATGTTTATAATATCATGGAAATATTTATAATATCATGGAAATGTTTATAATATCATTTCATGTGCACATGCAGGCCTCTGCTTGAAAAAGGTGCTGTATAAGTGAATAAATAAATTGCTACAGAAATCAAAAGCAGAGGACTTGTGCTTTTGATAAAAGCATATAAATAATAAATAATTAATATAAATATAATATATATAAATAATTCTTAAAAGCTGCTGTTGGCTAAAACATTTAACTGAGGGATGTTTTACTCAGTGAGAGTTCCAAAAGGAGAGGTGAGGCATCTGCACATGCATGTGGCCTCGATGAAAATGAGGTGTCCAGTTTTTAAAAGACACCTGGTGAATTTTCATCATTTTCCTTTAAAAGATACATGGGGAATGTTCCACGCTTTCTTGTAAACCAGGAAATATTTCCTCAGAAAACGTTTCATGAAAGATACATTGGTTTTCTTTTCCCCTGAGAACCTCTGCCAAAAAATTCAGTGAGAATGAAGGCTCTGCCCTAGAACACAGGGGTGGTGCAGTTCTGAAGGGGACCTTCATTGAACAGCTTTGGCTTTTTGGAAGGAGCTCCTAGATGCTATTAACTATGTGCCCCATCTGCAAATGAAGTAATGAATAAATTATCATGAATAAACACAAACATCCAAAGTCAGCAACAGCTAGAAAGCAAAAAAATAATGAAACTGTGAAGGAAAGCCTGCCTTTTCTTACAAAAGGTATTGCTAACACACGAGTTGTCAGGGTGGGAGAACAGAAAAGTTTGGATACTTTATTGCTAAAGTTCTCTCCTGAAAACTGGTCTAATGGTGAGCAAGCTTCAAATCAGCTCAAGCTGTTTAGATGGGTTCTGCAGGCAGCACACTTGCACAGATTGGCACAAGATAGGCAGGCAGAGAAGTGTGGAGGCATCCACATGGATCCAGGATCCTGGAGAAATCCTGCCAGGCAGCAGGCAGCAGTGCTGGGAGCACAGGAGCCAAGCTGCACAGCTCTGATCATGCAACTGGTGTTTCCCTCTCCTCCAGCCAGCAGACTCAATAACATTTTAAAGCCCTAAAATTCCCCCCAGAAGTGCTCCATGCACTCCCAGTTTTCAGCCAGGAATTAATAGGCTGGGGGGATGTAATCTGTGGGTCCCAGTGATTTCAGAGCAGGTGTGGGCACTGCTGGGCACTGGGCTGCTCTGGCAGGCTGAATTCAGCCCCTGGGAGGATTTGGAGCTGGGTGGATCCAGCAGGGGGGCGAAGCACACAAAAACAACCCAAAAAAGGATCTGTGGCACAGAGCCCTTCCCATCCAAGCCCAGGAGCTGGGGGATCAGGCACACACACCCAGGGCTCTTGGACAATGCCAACTCCACCTGGAGTCACCTGAGCTGGATTTGGGCACCTGGACTGTGCTGCCTGCCTGGAGCACCAGGATCCACTGGATCCATCCTGCTGCTCCCACTGGTGCTCAGACACCACCTCAGGGCAGGGAAAACTCCCTGCAGCTGGGACCCCTCTGCTGCTGCTGCTGCCTGCAGGTGGGACCAGGAAAAAGCCTGCAGGGAGAACATCTGGAACTGGACACACAGGTGCTGGCACTTGCAGTTCTGGCTTTCCCCAGGAATTTCTGCTCCCTCCGTGGCACAGAAGAGGCAATCCCCCCTCCCAGCAGCTCTGTGTTCTGCCTCACTGTAACTGGGGAGGTGGGTGACGTTTATTTGTTAAACATTGCCATAAATATTTAGCAGAGCAGGGCTCAGTTGAGAAGAGGACATCGAAACAGATTGCTGGTGAGCTAACCCTTGGAGGTTTTCCAGGTTTCTCTCTCTTCCTCCCCATTTCTTTTTTCTTTATGGAGAAACTAAATGAACATTTGAAAGGAGATGCACGGCTGGAACAAAACCCCCATAAATAATTCAAAGGAAAATTAATAGGATTCAAGATACACTTTCTGATTATCAGCACGGATGCTGCTCTTTATTTTATTTTATTTTTTACAGCAGCAGCCAGCTGGTACAGTGCATCATGCTAATCAAGGAGAGCCTTTCACATTCCTGAAACACTCCTTGGAAACACATCTCCCTCCATCAAACTGCTTTGAAGTTCAATTTTAATTTAGATGCAAACTATCCCAAAAGTCCTGATAGTCTAAAAAGCCCCTCTGGCAGTCCATAATTATGAGGCAATGGAGCTGTCAGCTTTGATTAGGGGGTGGCTGCAGTCACTCAGGCCATGCAGCACCACTTAGCCCCTCCTGATCATTTAAATAACATTTATTATTTCTATATTTATAATATTACAATAAATATATACTAAATAGTATATTTTATATTTTTATTTAATACTTATTATTTTTCTAGTTATTCTTTATCTATTATAAAGAATAAATTAAATATAAAAATAATAATAATTTATTAGAATAATTTATATAATAATTTATTAGAAGCAAAGAGAAAAAATAATAATTTCATTTCTGAGTGTTCATCCTTCAGCCCAAGTGCTCTGAATGCCTAAGTCCTCCCTACACAGGACAGGACTTGGCCAGGGAAGGGGGGCTGTGGGCAGCTGGGGCAGTGATGGACTCATGGAGTTGTTTAGGTTGCAAAGCACCTCTGAGATCATCAAACCCAGCTGTTCATGCCATGCTCTCACCAGAGTCCTGCTCTCCAGGGCTCACTGGGCTGGCAGATAGGGAGAGCAAAATGCAGAATTCCCCCAAGCAGTCAAATGAAACCCTTCCAGTGCAGGATTTACACCCTGTCCCTAAAGCACAGTCCTGGGCACCTCGTTCTAGTTGTGCAGATCCCTCTGGTTCCCACATCACTCTCTGAACTCTGGTGTTTCTTGCCCAGGCTGCCTCCACAAGACAGATGATACCTCTTGAAATAAGTAGAATAAATCATCCCCTGAAAGTCCCTTTCTATTTCCTGACTAGAGGGACTCCAGTTTATTTAGACCAGAAATCTATTTTTCATGTGTCCAAAGTTACGTGATGTCAGCCTGGCCATTTTTTCTACCCTTTTTCTGAAATCTGTCAGCAACCTGGGAAAAACATCTGCAGGGACACTGAGCACATCACCCATTCCTGCTTCACATGCAACTGTACCAACAGCTCACTCTAAGGATCTAAACAGACTTTTACAAGGCAGAGGGTTGGTTTTTAATTATTATTGTTTATTTCTGCTCTAGCTTTCAACACTAGCTTTTTATTTTTCCTATCAGAAATTAAAGGTTCCTGTGAAGCCCAGCTCCAAAGGGAGCTCTATCCAATATCAAAGGCAGTCCTACAAAGCTAGGTTTTTATTTGGCTGGTTTTGAAATAAACAAAGGCAGTTGATTTTCATCTACATTCCAATGGTCTCAATTCTGTGAAGTTTGACAGGAGCAGTCCTGAAACACTCTTATCTGCCAAGGTCCATTTCTATATTGGGCAGATGAAAAAGTCTGCAGCTTCAGAGAGCTGACTGCACTTCTAAATGTCTGAAAACACAGATTTGACAGAATTGAAGCTCTTCACAAACAGATATTGATCTCTCCAAGACTGGAGATAAAAATCTGTTGAATAAGGTTGAAACATTTGTTTGTCTTGAAGCATGAAGTAAATGTTTTAGGTAGCTCTGATTTTTAGATTGTATGCTGAATGATACTTGTCAAAAAGATACAGCTGGAATATGCCAGAAAAACCAAAATTAAATATTTCAGCAAAGTTAGTTATAAGATCTCTGAGACTTCAAAGAAATTCTAGCTTGGTTTTTTTTTTTCCCCTGCATTTGGAACAAACCCAGAGAAAGAGATGGCACATCCTCAAGAGCTGAAATCCCCCTGCAGAGCCAGCTCCCTCCAGGATATCCATGCAAGCACTAAATGCTGTTATCTGCCAGTCCTACAAGGGTCACGTCTTGGAGGAGCAGCAGAGTGAAGACATTACAACATTCTACAACGTTTCAGGGGATTGTTCCTTGTCTTACTCATCTAATTTGCCATTCAGTTGCATTGTGAGTGTGAGTAAGGCTCAGCACAAGGAATCCATTTAACCAGGCGTTGAAGTGAGGGTGTCTAAGCTTTTGAGTCATTCCGATTTCCAGGGAATTATTTGCTGTTTCACTCCTGAAAACTATGGTAATATCACACAAGCAGTTCTTAATGCTCCTTTTCCACATCAAATCCCCCTCTCCTCAGGAGGGCTCGGCCACCAGGTGCTATTTTGATTTAGCATGTACACAGGAGAGATGAAAATGAGTGCAGTGTATTATCTCTGCACGCATTTGTCGCTGACAAAACCTCTTAATTGCACATGGAAATCAATGCAGAGCAGTGGAGCTTTCAACCCAGCTACAGAATTAAATCCAGGCCCTATCAAAGCTGATAATCCCTTCTTGCATCACACACATGGCCGAGGTCACCCAAAAGAAGCAGCCTGTGAAATGTATCAGAGTCAATCCCACACACGACTGTGGGCACTGAACTCTACATCCTGGCATTAAATATGCCCACAACAGACACTGACAGAAAAAAGAAACACTTTCCCTTAGGAATGGGCAGCCTTGAGGAAGGAGGGAAAGAGCCCCACGTGGGACTCATGGAATTAGGGCTCAGTTCTTGGCTCAGCCTTATAATTTGTGCCCATCAGCTCACGTTTGTGTGCTTTGGCTCTGCACCTGGAATCACCCTGGACCCCAATCTTTGCCTCCCCCACGGAGCCCCTCAGCCTGGAGAGCTCCAAGCACTGAGAGTCAGGGACTGGTGGCACCTGTCACCAGGAGGGGCTGGCTCAGCAGTCAGGGCAGGTTTGGAGCAGAAAGCTCTGGCAGGTGATTGCCCATTGCAGAAAACACCAGGCTGCTCCAGCTGAGCATCCCTTTTCCACCCCGGTGTGCAGCAGCTCAGCCAGCACTGATGGGCATGAAGGGGTCACTGCCTGCTCCCTGCTCCACTCCTCACTCAAAATCCTCTCCTCTCTGCTCCTTCCTGCAGCTTCCTCCCTCTGCTCTGCCTGGGAGCCCCAGCTGGTGCCCTGTGGAGGCTGACCCAGAGCAGAGGCTGGACAGAGCTAAAGAATAAAGTCGGGATTTATTGAAAATCCTCAGTGGATGCAGCACAAGAGCCCAGCCAGGGCTGCACCCAGAAATGGTCACAAATTGCACAATCAGGCACGGGGTCTCTCCCTGGGATCAGCTCTGCTCCATTGGCACCTTGCAGTTCCCTGTCCCAGCCCAGCTTTAGCCCAGGCACTCCCACCCTGCTTGTTTTTCTCTCTCCAGCCCACGGGGTTTGTGCTCCTGGGCTGAGATTTGGATCATTTGTCCTTGGTGCCCAGCTGGAGCAGGAATTGTTTTGTCTCCCTGCTCTGTGCACAGAGCTCCCCATCCCCTGATGTGAACCCAGACCCACACCCTAAAGCAGCACAGAACCTGAAAATATAAAAGCTAAACCTGAGGCATCACATCACCTTCCTGCCTCGAGCCCAAAGCCTGGAAGTGCCCAATGCCCCCAGGCCAGAGTGAAAAGCACACCTGTGCTCATCAGCACCTGCTGCTCCTCCTCCTCCTCACCCTTCATCCATCCTGCCTCTGCCTTTGGAAGGGTTTGGGTCAGGGACTGGGTTTTGCTCTCTGGGCTGGGGAAATAAGGAGCTGTTTGCTAATCCTCGGCCGTTCCCGCAGGAATGGCACATTAGAGCTCATCAGCAGCTGATTATCAAGTCCACACCACACTTAAAACAATGCCCAAATGTATCACTTTTAAAACAATGCACAGCTATTCCTTCAGTAATTCTGGCTGCTGCATCCTCAAGTGTTCCTTTGATTTATGAGCCCAGTGTGTTATTAAAATAATGAATTATGTGTTGGTACATTGCATTTAACGCAGCATACACAGGGGCAAGTACATCTGCTACCTATTAATCAAATATTCACTAACAAAGCTTGATTAACAGCATTTTACATATTTACAGCAAGAGTGAAAAGCATAATAGAGCTGCACTGAAGATAAATGGCAATAAATTATTAAAATGCATTTATCTGTGCACTGATTAGTGCGTGGGACAGACAGAACTGCAGGTATGGTTTTCTTCATCTCACAATACCAGCTTTCCACTGAAGCAGACATTTATTTAACACCTTATTTTCAACTTTTCTGGGGTAAAGAAAGCCCCACAAAACCCCTGCAGAGCTGTGCACGTTCCCAGCCCAATTCCAAGCCATGGGATTTCTGTGTCCAGCAGTCCCCTGTTTATGTGTTCCCCTCCTGAGGTGGGGATGTGCAGCTCAGAGCCTGAGAGCCCAAAGCCAGGCTCTGCTGGGGCTCTGGGGGATTCCTTCCAGCTCTCCAGCCCTCTCTGCAAGGCAAGATCTGCCAAGGAAGCACCAACAAAATCCAGAGCCTCTTAAACGGATATTTCACAACTTCTCTCTGCTAGGAGTTGAAATTACAAAACCATATTTATATTTCCTGTGTGGAGAAAAGGCCAGGAGCATTTTCCTGTCACTGGAGCTGAGCTGATTTGCACAGAGCTAAGCCTGGTTCTCCTGCCAAGGCTCAGCTCCCAGCCCTGACAATGGATTAAAGGTCTGGAGTCCATGGAGCCCTGGGAATCCTGCTGCAGTCAGAAATCCCAGGGCTCCCAGGCAGCAGGATTGTTCTCCCCTGCTAATTATTGGCAGCTCCTTTAACCAGACTTCAGAGAAAATTCCCAAATTGCCTTTTTATTGATTTTTGACATACCAGCATCCCAGAAAGCAGAGATGGACTATAAATGAGAGCTCAGACATGCAGTGCACATAGTGTGGAGCAGGGGAGGAAAATGTAGTATGTTAATAAAGCCAGCTAAAAGAATACCAACCAGAAAGTAAATAAACAGATGCAGGAATTACAGGAGCTCTGAATTTGAGTTCAGGGAGAAGAAATTAGGGCTTGCATTACGAAAAAATTACAGTAGAAGGAAAAATATTATGGGAAAAATATTTGCAGCTGGTGTAAATCAATACAGACTCTTCATTTACTCCAGCTGAGAATCTGGTCTGTGCATCTTCAGGTTGGTACAGAGAAAAACAACCCAATTCTTCTCTGTGGAAAATAATTCCATGTGAAAAAAAAAAAAAAAAAACAAACCAGCCCAACTTCTGGCTGATCATTTATGTAAGAGCTCACTTGTAAACCATTCTACTGAGAGTAAATCGCTTCTCAATCTTCTCCATGAAACAAAGGCAGAGGGAGAGCCCTGGCTTTCATCTGCTCTGAGTGGCACTGTGTGGCCAAGAAAGCAATTTATAAATATTGCAATTAAAATGACCTTCAGAGTTTTGTGGTGGAGTCTAAGGAAGCCCAAACTTGAGGAATTTAAACAAGAAGAACATATCAATTATAACCTGCTGGTCTCTTCCAGGTGTTTCAGAGCCTGAGCTCGGTTCCAAGGGCCAGGGCACTGGGTGTGAGTGACAAGGGCTGCCCTGGGGCTTTCCCAGAGGTTAAAAACCTTCTCCTGTATTTCCCTGGGGAGCTGGGATGAGCTGGGTGTGGATCAAAGCCTCATGGCTCTGATCAGCTGTCCCTGGAGCAGCCCAGTGCTCAGGGTGTGCAGCCCCATTTGACAGGTCCCAGAGGGAGAGGGGCCCTGCCCTGGGAGCTGGGCACTCCGTGGGCCAGGGGGACACAGCAGACCCTTCCTCAGGGCTGAGAGCCCCCAGCAAGGGCTCGGCATGGAGCAGAATTCCCTTTGCTTTTCCTGCCCCCGCCTGGCAAGGTCCTGGCAGCTCGGGCACCTCGGCTGCAGGGATGGGCCAGGATGAGCAGGGAGATGGGAGCAGCTGCACTGGAGTGCAGGAGGAGCCTGCTGAGGTCACCCACCCTGCAGCTGCTGGGGAGCTGTGCCAGGAGGGCACAGCAGTGCCCAGGTGCTCTCCAGGTAGAGCTGCTCCCAGCTGAGCAGGTGCCCCCATGGCCTGGCACCATCCCTCAGTGCCCTGGGGTGTGCCAGAGGCAGAGAGGGGGAGCAGAGCTGCCCACACAGCCCCGAGGTGGGAAAAGCCACCCGCCCTCTTTGCCAGGTGGGGTCACCAGCACCTTCTGTCACTTCTTGCAGTAATATTTCTGTAACACTCTCAGTTCAGCTGGCTGCAGCACAGCAACCACTTTGCAGTGCCTGTCCAGCCCTCCCAGGGCCTGCCTGTGATTTGCACCCAGAATTCCTGTGCCCCATCCCTCCCCTCATCCACCCAGGTAACTCAGGCTTGTCAGCAGCCCTGCATCGAGTTCATCCTCGGAGCAGCTCGGTGGGAATCCAATGAAGTTTGTGTTAGAGATGGATTTGGTCCACTGTCTCTTGATTGCTGATATATTGGGATCAAAGCCTTGCCAGGGATCCCACTGAGTAGGAAATGGTTGCATTTGTCAGTGTTCAGGCATCCAGCAAAACACTCCCCACGTTTCCTCCACTCCAGAAAGAAACAAAACACGTTCAATAATGGAAACCTGCACTGAGCAGGAGGAGCTGCAGCAGCAGAAAATGGCCTTGATCATCACCTGAAATGAGTGAAAACCTGACAGAACATCTCTGAAGGGATTGCTTTGCTGGTAATAGGTTTTTATTGTGTTTTCCTTGCATGTAGCTAGACTGGGATACTCTAAACCCAATTTTTAACCTTCCAACTAAAATAAAAAATTTCAGGATTATTTCTAGGGGGATCCTAACCATGCAGGGAACAGAGGGTTATGCTGGCTTGGCAGTAATTAATTTCCCAAGGGCAGGTTCCATCTCCTGTGAGTACCACAGCACCAGTGCTGTCAGTGCTTTCTGAGCACCTGGACATCCCCCAGCCTTCTGTGGTCTGAACAGAATTGCAGCACTTCCCCTGGATTCCAGTGACACCAGTGCATTTTACCTTGTTTCATGTTGGAAAAGGTCACATGAGGTTTTTTTTTTCTGTAACAGTGCTCTCAAAGCAAGCAGAAGGCCCAGAGAAGGCCAAGAACCCACTTGTGTTTCCTTGCCTACACCAACAAAACCTCTGACGAGCTGTAGAACATTCACCCCCTGCTCCAGAGCCCTGGCAGCACCCACAGCTCCACAGACCCACACCAGCAATGCTGGCACGGGAGGTGAGGGTTAAAATGACACCTCAAAGTGGGGATTGCTTTGGCTTTTCATTCTGCAGAGCAGCATTTTAACACATCAGCTACAAGCTCCCTGACTCTCAACATTCCTACCAGCAGGCGAGTGGTGGAATTGTAATTTCTCCTTTATTTCTCCTTTCAAACAGAGAATTTTCTTTCTGGATGTCTTTGAAGAAAAAGAACTTCTTTTTAACCATATGTCTGCTCAGTGTATGCATTGGAGCTGGAAGTGTGTGGTAGCTCACACGAGGAGGAGACATATGTTAAAAGCTGTTCTCTTTCCTCTGTTCTAGAAAATAAAAAGAAATAGCAGTTGCTCCAACAGACACTGAAGTCAGAGCAGTGACAATCAGAGCTGTGCTGCTTCTCCTAAACGAGGTGGGGTGGCTGAGGCTGTGCAGTGCCCTGGGATTTCTCAGGGGGCAGGGAGGAGGGAAGGGGATGCAGCAGAACCAAACTGGATGAAATGGGGGGAAGCAATCCACGTCAACATCATCATAAAAGTCATATCAACGACTTAAACAACTTAAAAACATCCATAAACCCCACAGTGCTGCAGATTAAACCAGAACTACAGATTGAAAAAAAAAAAAAAAATAAAGTCATTAAAGGATGTTTCGAGTGAACCTGTCACTGGTGGTGACACGACTGTAATTTCCCAGACAGGTAACATTTGCTCTCGTGCTGTGCAGCACACACACTGCAGCTCCAGGAATAGCTGCTGCCCTGAATCAGGGCCTGGCTGGTTATTTTAGGAACCCCAGCTCTGTGAATTCAGGCTCCAGGCAGTAATTACACAGCCTGGGACAGGATTAGCAATCCTTAACTGCACGTCCAGGCTGGCTCAGCCCTGTCCCATCCCAGCCCCTCTGCAGGAGAGCATCCCAAGGATGCCACAGGCTCTCTGCTCTGCCCCTCCTTCCTCTCAGAAATGCTGATGTCTCATAGGGAAATTGTTTTGCACCAGGTTATGGCCCCTCAAACTTCTCATTTCAAAAAAAAAAAAAAAAAACCAAAACCAAAAAAAACCACCCCCAAAACAAAACAAAAACCCCAAACTTCTCATTGTCAAAAAGTGAGAAGTGAGCAATAACCTCAGTTTGCTTTCAGGTACAGCCTTGTCACCCCTGCACCTTAATCTTCTTGTGAAATGTTCAGATCCTCCAGGAAAACACTCCTTTTTCACACAAAACAACTATCATTTTTCAATTTTAAAACTCAGAACAGAAAGATTTTCCATTTGCCACATGGCTCTGAAAAGTTAAACACTATCCTTCCACTTTCTTTAAACTTAAATAACAGACAGAAATACCAAATAAACGTGAAAAAGCCCCAGAAGGCAGGTGTACATTTTACAAATTCCCACAGAAAACCAGATTGTTCTGTGGTCAAGCAGCTCTGAGCACCTGCATTCATCTTGCTTTTACTCAGAATTGTGCATTTGTCCAGGGCCAAGGCACATTCTGCCCTCTGGGACAGCCCCCATCCCTCCTGCTTGCCAATGCTCCACTGGCAAGTCCTGCAGGTAATTTTTTTAATCTTCCTGCTCCTAAAATATTTAATCCAAGGTAGAACTTTTCCATTAATGAAATCAAAGGGGCTTGGTGGAAATTTTCTGGAGACTTTTTATCATTAGGCCATTTAAAGAAAATAGTGAGAGGAAAATCAAAACTCTGTGATGTCTGGAGGGGAAAAGTAAGTGAGGAATAATTCAGAGAGAAGATGAAGGGAAGGGAAAATAAAGGCAGTAATGTAAATTTTATTCTGGTTTGCATTCACAGCTCCTAAGTAATTTCTCCCACTTGTGCCCCAAATTATATTGTCTGTGCCCTTAAAAAGCAAATTAACATTTTCAGACCTCTTTTCTCTGGATGTAATAATTTATATCCCTTTCAGAACTGGCTCTGTCAGTTAAACAACAAAAAAAAGTGACAATCTCTCTCGTGCCCAGCTCCCTGTGCACACCCACTGCCCATCCTGAGTCCCCATCAGCCACCTTGAAAAGAGGCTTCTGACACCAGGAGACACCAAACAGCTCAGAGTGCCTGGAAGTGGGAGGCCAGGATAATGGAGGAGGTTTTTTCTGGCATATTTTGTTAAAAATTAAAATCCTGAAGATGAACCCCCCCAGCATCTCTGGCTGGTGGCTGTGCAGAGCTGAGCAGGGCAGGGACAGGGATGTGCTGGATAAAGTCTGAGTTGCACAGGAAATGGAGCATGGTGGAAGATCTGTTCCTTGGAAATAACGAGGGAGAGCCCGAGATTGAGCTGGAATTTGTCCCTGGGGCCCTGAGCTGCTCCTGCTGCTGCTTTCAGGGCTGTAACAAAGAGCCAACAGCTTTTACAGAAGTGCTGCCCTGGGCAGCTCTGGTGAGATCTGGAGCCCTCTCTGGGCTGGAGGATTGTTTGGAGTCATCTCTAAATGACAGCTGATTCACAGAAAATATCCAACAGGAAAAAAGGCATCCAAACAAATGAGGTTGGCATTTCCCTTTGTAGTAACAGTCAAAGTGATTTCAGCTTTCAACGATTTTAGATTTATTTTTTACAGGGAGACCTGGGTGTAAATGAACCCTGCTGAAGGATGGGACTGATGGATTCAGCTGTGTTCCTTAGTTAATGGTGAGACAAGGCAGGTTTCATTTGGCTAATTAGGCTCAAGCATAGCAGAGAAAGATCAGAAAATCTATTTCTTGCCACGTTCAGAGGAGACAGTGACCAGTTAGTTCAGCAGCCTCATCACAGGCAGCATGAGCAGCTCCCTGTGTATCCTTTGTCACCTCTGCCAGTGATGGTCTGGCTCAGGTCACTCCTGTCCCTGCAGGTGCCAGGCTCTGCCCACCTGTGGCACCTCCCTGCCCCTGATTCTGCTACAGAGCTGCTGCTTCTGCAGCCACTGCAAACCCCAAAGCCACCAAAGCCATCCCAGCCTGCAGGGAGCAGGGTCCAGGTCCAGAGGGGAGCCCCCAGGCCAGAACCCTACAAGGAGAAGCAGCCAGGCTGCTCTGCCAAGGAGAAAGCAGCAGCTGCATCCTCACTGTTGTCATGGAAGTTTCTCCCCATTTTGAACTAGTCCAAACAAAAATAAATTTTCAGCAGCTCTATGTAGTCACAATAATCAATATTTAAAGGGTTGTGGAACACTGTAACAAAGGGGTTTGATTTTAGTCCCTGACAACCAGAGAGGTAACTTGATTTAATAAGGGAATGCAGCAGCAGCCACGCTTCTGAGCCATTCTGGCTAATTCTAAAGACCCCATAGTGATAAAAGAACAATAATGACTGAGGACTAATAAAAACAAAATCAGTGAGGGCTTAATCATCAGCAGAAGGACATGAATTGAGTGTTAGAAAACATCTCCTGTTTAGAGAGTTAAGCTGTTATGCACACTGAAGCATAATTTGCTGTCACTCTTTTATTGTCATGCAATATATATTGTAGAGTAATCATTTTAATCTGCATGCAGATTATTAATTAGGGAAATAATAATTTAGCCCAGAGTGAAAGCACAGGCAGGCTGAGGAAGCAGCTGGTTATTTCCCCAACCTTTTCCATTTCAAAAGCTGCTCCATAATGACCCAGCTGCTGTTTGGGGACAATTTTAATGTTAAATTTGTTGTAAAAAACCTGTATTATGTGTGAGGCTGCATTATGAACGTGGCCTTACAAAGACTTTTCTATTCTTTGGGCCAGGCTAAGGAACTACACCTCACCATTGATTTCAGGGCTCATGCACTCTGAAAAGTGCTTTTCTCTCACCAAACTTCCTGGCAGCTCAGGCCTCAGGGGAACAGGCTGTGCCAGAGCCTGCTGGCAAGAAATCAGCACAGGAAGATGCTCCAGGATACTGATAAACAGAGAAACTGATGACAAAATATTAATGGAACTTCATGCACCTCCTTCCACTTGAGCCCAGATCCAGAGCAGAGTGTCCCAAAACAAAAGCCACGACCAGATTCTCCTCTCTTGCCCTGCTTTTCCTCCCTGTGCCACGGTGGCATTCCGAGCGTGGGACCCAAAATCCATTTTGTGCAGAACCCCACCTGCAGGGGGCTCAGAACGAGGCGAGGTTTGATTTCCTGGCAGCTCATTTCCCAGGAGCAGCCTGAGAGTGAAGACAGCACACACAGTGCAGCACAGCTCCTCTGAGAGATTTCCTCCTCAGCCCCAGCCGAGGGAATTTCTGTGCTCAGAGGTGACACTGCCCGGCCAAACCCTTCTCTGCCACTCCAGTTCTGAGGCTCCCCCCCTGCAGCAAAGCCAAATCCTTCAAAGCAGGACAGACAGCTGTGGGCAGCTACAGGCAGCAGAGTAATTAAGGGATTTGCTGGCTTGAGTGAAAGCAAAATGAAATGGAAACCCAATATGAATATATGTGGGAAAATCAATGCACGATGTGCAGGGGGGCTTAAAAAGGCTTAAAGGAAGGATTCCCAAAGCTGGAGGTGTCTCAGGAAGCTTTCATGTTCACCTGGGTCAATACCAGAACACATTCTGAGAGGGAGAAAAGAGTGATCTCCGAGATTGTTGCTGTATCTCAGCCTGGGATTTCTGAGGAATGGATTTTGCCTTCCAAGCAGGCAGTCTGTTCCTTGGCTGGGAATTGTGCCTGGCTGGTGCTTAGCAATCAGATCTCCTTTAATCTGTGTTCCAAAGGAGACAAGATTTGCAGAAGGCTTAGGTGAAAAACCACCCAGTCTGAGGCCTCCTGCCCTGCACATCTTGTGAATGTGCCTTCCCTGCGAGGCTGCTTCTCCTCATCCAGGTGGGCTGAGGTGATGAGGGCCCTGCACGGCTCTGGGAGCTGCAGCACACACCCACGCTCAGCCAGCACTTTGCTAATTATATCAGCAGGTCTGTGAATTGCTGCTGGTTAAAGTCTGGATAAACACCTCTGATGGAGGGGAGCAGGGATGGGGCTCCACCCTCCTCAGACAGCCTGCACAAAGCAGCCACTCTTTGATGGGCTAAAAATAAAAGCCTTCCTCGCCTTAGCAAAGGACTTATTAAGAGACTCCAGAGCTCTGCTGCTTCAGGGCAGAGCAATTGAGGGGGAGAAGGACTGAAAGCTGTTAACATCACAAGTTTGGCTTCAATATATATGGAAAAATAAGGTGGGCTCACACCACTGCCTAGAGTGGTTCGTGTCCAGGAAAAGAAGATTCCTTGGGAGTTTCTCTCTCTTTTTTTTTTTTTTTTTTTTTCTTCAGAGTAAAGCAAAGATTTTCATAATTGAGTCCCAAAAATCTTATTCACAGGAATGTCATTAATTCAAAGCAGAGTCTTTTCTACAGTCAAGGAAATAATCTAAAATTTAAAGTAAACCCATGACAGAGAAAGTCTCATTCTTCTCAGCCTTCTAATTTATGGAAGTTTAGGGGAAGCCAAAGGCTCATTAAACTCATTGACAAGTGGGCAATAACCCTGCATTGCCAGAGAATGCCACTGCACTCAACACTTGTGTTTGAGCAGCTATAGCAGCTCTCTTTTTCAAGAGAAGACACACTACACCCTGAGCTCTGCCCAGAACACTCCAGGATAACACCAGGAATCAGTGGCTCAGGTTCTGTGCAGGCTGGCACTGAATGCTGATCAGAAAAGGGGATCCAACCCCCTCAGGGCTGTCCCCGTGCCAGTCATGTTCCTTCCAGCACCCAGCTGCATTCCTCACTGCCACTGGGGCCTTCCCAGCTGCTAGCCCACCTTTGGAAGAAAGCTGTAACACATCCTGAGCTCAGTGATGGTCACTTTCCATGGCTGAGCTCAGAGATGTTCATTCCCTTTCCATAGCTCAGCACAGAGATGTTCATTCCCTTTCCATGGCTCAGTTCAGAGAGGTTCATTCCCTTTCCATGGCTCAGCTCAGAGATGTTCATTCCCTTTCCATGGCTGAGCTCAGAGATGTTCATTCCCTTTCCATGGCTGAGCCCAGAGATGTTCATTCCCTTTCCATGGCTGAGTTCAGAGATGTTCATTCCCTTTCCATGGCTCAGCTCAGAGATGTTCATTCCCTTTCCATGGCTCAGCTCAGAGATATTTATTATTCCCTTTCCATGGCCCATCCCTGCAGGGGATCCTGGCTGAGCCTCAGGTGCCTGCCCCAGGTGAGCCTGCGTGGGCTGTGTTGGCAGGAGGGGCACTGGTGCCCACCCAAACTGGATCTGTGCTCTGCCACCAGCACAGAGAAGCTGCTGGAGAGCAGCTCTTCAGCAGGGCATAAGTTATTCTGAACCCTCATATTGGAAATTTATAGACAAAACAGTTCATGTAACTGTCACACTTAAAAATTAGCAAAACTCCATTAATGTTCCCTAAAGTTAAGGGGGAAGCAGGCAGGAGATCTGAGCCCATCTGAGGAGCTGACAGCTCAGGGCTATAGATCAGGACAGCACCTTGCTAAGCCAGACATAAATCCCCCCAGTGTTTCAAACAAGAAGATAAATAAGCTATACCCTCAGATCTTTTGGCAATTCTCCTTGCCTGGGATGATATGTAGACAGAGCTTCTTCATCTCCAGAATTTTAAGAAGGGCTCCAAACAAATGACCACATCAGCCAAACACTCTTTTTGCTGAGCTTCTAGAAGCTTCTTTCTGAGCTTGAGCACATTGTTGCTGCTGTGATGGTTAAATAAATTTGGGGGGATCATTGAGGGAGCAGCACCTTCAATCAGGTGAGAATTTGGTTTTCTGGATAGGTGTGGAAGGCATGAAGAAATGGCATGAAGAAATGAAGAAATGGCATGAAGGTGCAGAAGAAATGTCATTCACTGCTGAAATGGAGCCACAGACAAAAAGGAACATCAAATACTGCTACACATTAGGTGGAGCAGGCTCTCCAAAGGCAGGGTCAGACATTCATTTGTGGCTTTGCTCTCAGGCCATGGGGACACTGCTCTGCTCCCCACGTGCCTGCAAGGCACCCAAGCACAGGAGCTCTGCACCCTGGAGCACCTGAAACTCTCTCTCCTGAAATAAGCTGCAGTTTCCATTCACTAATCACTACAGAAAATGGCAGCAGAAGGAAGGTGAAGGATTGGAAGGAATGAATCCTGAAGGAGGAGTGTAAATGGTGCAAAAACTTGATTAACAGAAAAATAAATAGAGAAATGTTTTACTGGGCCAGCAAGGGCCCTTGGGCACTGGGTGAGCTGATGCAGGTCCAGCTGCTGTCACCTGGACACACAGGCAGCTCTGAATGCACCCAAATCCTCCCTGCCACACATCCCTGTGCCCTTTGCAGGGACACAGAGCCAAAGGTCTCCGTGGCCTGAAACTCCTGCTCAGCAGCAGAAGCCCTGGCTAGGATTCTGCCCAGAGCTGGATTAGAGCAGGGCTGAGGTGGAGGCAGGGAAGGGAAGAACAATCAGCCACGGAAACTGCCTGGTTTGAAATGCCCAGCTCACATCCTGGCACAGGACAGGGGAGCAGTCCAGGCTGGGAACCAGAACCCTCCTGAAACACCAAGGGCTGGGGACGTCCTGCAACAGGAAAAGTTGGTATTTCCCCTTTCCCCTGCACTTCTGATGCTTTCAGCAGAATTTCTGTTTGACTCCTCATCTCACAGATCTGGGCACACAGGAGCAGGCTGCCAGGGCTGCTGGATTGATGGAAAGCACCAAGTTTCCCCCAAAATAACTCCCCAGACAGCTGTGGTGAAGCTGCAGGGGAAGAATCCGACCCGGGAAGCTGCAAAGGTATAAACTGCAGAGAAAATGAGGAGCCAAGCTGCTGCAGAGATTGAAGGGCCATTGTTTTTAATCCCTCTCTCCACTGAATGTTCTTCCTACACAGAGTTGCCATAGTTTCAGATTTCTGTGCCTCCCTGGCTGCTGGTTACCAGGACTTTTTTATAAACCCTGATGATTTTATGATGTGTGCAAGGGCTGACTTGGTTTTGCACTCTATATGCCATCACACCTTACATGCTAAAGAGGCTGTAATTATTCTCTGCTCTTAAAATAATCTCTTTTCAGTGTCCTTTTGCAACTTGAAACCTAAAAAAAGGAGCTCAAATTCCTTTTTTAGTTCAAAACCTAGATTTCAAAAAATCTCTTTGAAAACTGTGGCTTAAAGAAAGAAATAATTAAGTTTATATTTTCAGAGTTTTCTCCAAGGCTGCATACTAGAGGGAGCCAGTAGTTGATACCAATACAGAAATTCCTGTACTCTCAGTGGGAAAAAACCCACTGGGAGTTCTGGAATAAAACTTCTTTTCCTGTTATCAATGCACATGTTCTACAGAGCTGCTTAATTATTGGGGTTTTTATCCTTTTTACACATAACCTGGGTATTAGAGGCAGGAAACTAATACCAGGTATTTATGGCTTGTTTGATTTTCAGCACTTCAACTTCCACTCTTGCAGGTGAGAAAACATGGGATTTGGACACTCTCTCCAACCCTGGTTCTTTTCAGCCTCTTGCCCATTTGGGTGGACACTCCAAGCTGGGTTCTGTCACAGAACATTTGCTCTGTCCCTGCTGTCCCCTGGTCTCTGTACAACAATCCTGCATCTCCATTCAGTGACTCTTTCCAAGCCTCTTTTTCCAGTCTCCAGTTCTCCTTTCTTTGTGTCTGCTCTTGGCAAGTTCCCTTTGCACTTCTTTCCCAGCAAGGCCAGGTTTTAGCTTTTTCTCTGCCTCATTTATTCTGCAGCTGCTTTGTTCTCCTGCCCAGGCTATTTAGCAACATGTCCTGTGGAAATGCAAAAATTCCCCCCAACCATCAACATCTCATCCCCCTAATGTGCTTGAATCAGATTTCCAGGCATTTGCACTAATCTATTCCATCCCTCCAAGAAAAAACCAAACAACCCAGGAAGAGCTGGCCAGTTTGGACTGGAAGCACTGGGATTTGGAGAGCCAAGCTCCAGTCCTGGTGCTCCAGAGGCTGCAGAGAGCAGCCACTGCTGTCAGAGGCAGGATGGGCTCCTCTGCAAAATGTTTATTTCTCATCTTGCTTTTCCTGCTGGATTTTTTTCTCTCTGTGGGTTGATGCTATCCACCAGGCACTCTCTTGCTGCAGAGCCCTGCCATGCCCTGATAAAACATCTGGAGGTGGCAGCTCTGCCCTTTCACTGGAGCCTTCCTGTGCCATCCACCCTCAGTCCTCCCTGCCACGAGCCCAGAGATGAAACAGGGACCTGGAGGGGGTCAGGCTGCAGGGGGGTTCAGGAGAACTCAGAAATGGGGACCTGGAGGGGGTCAGGCTGCAGGAGGGCTCAGAAATGGGGACCTGGATCCAGAAACAGGGACCTGGAGGGGGTCAGGCTGCAGGGGGGCTCAGGAGAGCCCAGAAATGGGGACCTGGAGGGGGTCAGGCTGCAGGAGGGTTCAGGAGAGCCTAGAAATGGGGACCTGGATCCAGAGACAGGGACCTGGAGGGGGTCAGGCTGCAGGAGAGCTCAGAAATGGGGACCTGGATCCAGAGACAGGGACCTGGATCAGCTCAGGCTGCAGGAGGGTTCAGGAGAGCCCAGAAATGGGGACCTGGAGGGGGTCAGGCTGCAGGAGGGTTCAGGAGAGCCCAGAAATGGGGACCTGGATCAGCTCAGGCTGCAGGAGGGCTCAGGAGAGCCCAGAAATGGGGACCTGGATCCAGAGACAGGGACCTGGAGGGGGTCAGGCTGCAGGAGGGCTCAGGAGAACTCAGAAATGGGGACCTGGATCCAGAGACAGGGACCTGGAGGGGGTCAGGCTGCAGGAGGATGCTCCTTCAGCAGATCCCAGAGATGGGGACCTGGATCCAGGCACAGAGGATGCTCCTCTCTGCTGGGTTTGCTGCTGTGACTGCAGCTGGGAGTGGAATGCTCAAACCCCCCAGGGCACTGTGAAACCCCCCAGGGCAGAGCTGGTTTTGCTTGGCTGAGCCAGGAGCAGCTGCTGAGTTCCATTAATGCTGCAGTTATTGACCTCTGGCTCCGTGGGTTGGGTTTGTTGTCAGCTGGCTGCCCATAGGAATGCTGATCCCCTTTCCATGCTGATCCCCTTTCCATGCTGATCCCCTTCCCCTGCTGATCCCCTTTCCCCTGATCCCCTGCTGACCCCTCCAGGAGCTGCTGGCATGCAGGGATGACAGCCTGGCCATGACTGGAGGCACAGCTCCATCTTTCCCCCCGGGGTTTGGCTCTCTAGGAGATCCCAGGGCAGGAGGATAAATCACCTCTGCCCACAGCTGGGTGGGTGCCCCCCTTGTGCAGCCTGGTGGGCTGAGCTTGGCCCTGAGCTGGTGATGAGGCTGGCAGGGAAGGGTACCACGGAAGGCTGAAGGAAGGCATGGTGTCTTCATACAGACTGGTTTGACTCCAGAGACAAATCTGCACTGCATCACTGTCTTATTATATCCTTTCCTTACAAATGGAAATTATTGCATTGCTTTTGCCTCATTTAATTCTTTTTAATCGCTTTTCTCTTCTTTTTTTTTTTTTGCCTTCTGGTGATGGCTTTTGCTTACTAATTGTCCAAGGCTGACACCCAATGGGAAGCATTGTGCTCTGGTGCTCACAGAGCCACTTCCACTCCCCAGGAGCTGCTGGGGAAGAAAACCTCAACCACGGAAAAGAATTTTCTTTTTTTCTGTGCTGCTGACAGGCCTAGGGCATTAGCTGGGCTTCCTCTAGGGCAAGTGAACTGGGATTCAGATTTGCTTGCTTTCAGCTGTTGTGTAGAATTTTGGGGTGGGCAGGTGCTCACTGCCACCCCACCCAAAATAACTTAGAGGGTCAATCTGGGGTTCTGACCCCCCACACAAACACTCCTGTAGGAGGGGTCTTCTGCTGGGATAAACATTTCCACCTCTGTCCCAAGGGAATTCTCACTCAGGTTGATTGTGAACTGCAAAAAGGAAATATCCCTTACAGGCCCAAGGAGAACAGAGAAGCCCACTCAGAAAATCCATGGATTGTTATCACCTGACAATCCCAGCAGTGCATTCTCCAGCACACTGGATGGCAAAGTCTGAGTGTGAGATAAAGCACAGGAACTTAAAGATGTTATTAATGCAATTAATTAGTTTTTATTTCTTTGTGCAGTGCTTGAAAAAAAAGAAAAGAAAAGCCAGACAGAACTTTAATATAAAAGAGATCCTCCAGGAGACAAATTAATCAGCATTATGATACCCCAAGTGATTAGGATAAAACACAGGGAGGCATAATGAGAATGTCAGAATTAGTGCAGTCAAAATTTCTCACCCCACCTCAAAGTGTTATTAAAAATGTTAAAATGCATTGGTGTATTTTATTTCAAGGACTTACAGTCCAGATCTAAATATCTTAAAAATTTGGGTTTTCTTCTCCCGCTTGTGTTGCTTGTTTCAAAATGTTTTCCTGAGTTCAGAAATCAGGAGTTTCCTCCTGACAAAGAGCAGAGGATGAAGGTCTGATAGACACCTTTGAAGTGAAAAGACAGATTATCTGATTATCTTCAGCTTCTGAGCTGCTTTATCAGATGGCAAAAGCTGAATTCAGAAACCCCAGAGTTCAAAAAAAAAAAAAAGAAATTCAAATCTATCACTTCTCCATTGGGCAGAAACTGTGCCAAGTCAGGGAGCAAAGTGCAAAAAAGCCAAAATCTGAGCCCAGTTCTGCCCTTGAGCTGAGAACTGAGAGCAGAGGCAGAGCTGCACTCGGGCATCCCCAGCCAGGGTGGGCATCAAATAAACCAGGGGGGACAGGAGGAGAGGCTGGGAATGCACAGAGAGCACCAAATAAACCAGGGGGGGCAGGAGGAGAGGCTGGGAATGCACAGAGAGCATCAAATAAACCAGGGAAGGGCAGGAGGAGAGGCTGGGAATGCACAGAGAGCTCTGAGCACCAAATAAACCAGGGCGGGGGCAGGAGGAGAGGCTGGGAATGCACAGAGAGCATCAAATAAACCAGAGAGGGGCAGGAGGAGAGGCTGGGAATGCACAGAGAGCACCAAATAAACCAGAGAGGGGCAGGAGGAGAGGCTGGGAATGCACAGAGAGCATCAAATAAACCAGGGAAGGGCAGGAGGAGAGGCTGGGAATGCACAGAGAGCACCAAATAAACCAGGGGGGGCAGGAGGAGAGGCTGGGAATGCACAGAGAGCACCAAATAAACCAGGGAAGGGCAGGAGGAGAGGCTGGGAATGCACAGAGAGCACCAAATAAACCAGAGAAGGGCAGGAGGAGAGGCTGGGCATGCACAGAGAGCATCAAATAAACCAGGGAAGGGCAGGAGGAGAGGCTGGGAATGCACAGAGAGCACCAAATAAACCAGGGGGGGCAGGAGGAGGGGCTGGGAATGCACAGAGAGCACCAAATAAACCAGAGAGGGGCAGGAGGAGAGGCTGGGAATGCACAGAGAGCATCAAATAAACCAGGGAAGGGCAGGAGGAGAGGCTGGGAATGCACAGAGAGCACCAAATAAACCAGGGGGGGCAGGAGGAGAGGCTGGGAATGCACAGAGAGCACCAAATAAACCAGGGAAGGGCAGGAGGAGAGGCTGGGAATGCACAGAGAGCACCAAATAAACCAGAGAAGGGCAGGAGGAGAGGCTGGGCATGCACAGAGAGCATCAAATAAACCAGGGAAGGGCAGGAGGAGAGGCTGGGAATGCACAGAGAGCACCAAATAAACCAGGGGGGGCAGGAGGAGAGGCTGGGAATGCACAGAGAGCACCAAATAAACCAGGGAAGGGCAGGAGGAGAGGCTGGGAATGCACAGAGAGCTCTGAGCACCAAATAAACCAGGGAAGGACAGGAGGAGAGGCTGGGAATGCACAGAGAGCATCAAATAAACCAGAGAGGGGCAGGAGGAGAGGCTGGGAATGCACAGAGAGCATCAAATAAACCAGAGAGGGGCAGGAGGAGGAGAGCCTGGGAATGCACAGAGAGCACCAAATAAACCAGGGAAGGGCAGGAGGAGAGGCTGGGAATGCACAGAGAGCACCAAATAAACCAGGGAAGGGCAGGAGGAGAGGCTGGGCATGCACAGAGAGGGGCAGGAGGAGAGGCTGGGCATGCACAGAGAGGGGCAGGAGGAGAGGCTGGGCATGCACAGAGAGGGGCAGGAGGAGAGGCTGGGCATGCACAGAGAGCTCTGAGCACCAAATAAACCAGGGAAGGGCAGGAGGAGAGGCTGGGCATGCACAGAGAGCTCTGAGCACCAAATAAACCAGGGAGGGGCAGGAGGAGAGGCTGGGAATGCACAGAGAGCATCAAATAAACCAGGGGGGGCAGGAGGAGAGGCTGGGAATGCACAGAGAGCATCAAATAAACCAGGGAAGGGCAGGAGGAGAGGCTGGGAATGCACAGAGAGCACCAAATAAACCAGGGAAGGGCAGGAGGAGAGGCTGGGAATGCACAGGGAGGGGCAGGAGGAGAGGCTGGGAATGCACAGGGAGGGGCAGGAGGAGAGGCTGGGAATGCACAGAGAGCACCAAATAAACCAGGGAAGGGCAGGAGGAGAGGCTGGGCATGCACAGATATCTCCCTGTCCTCCCCACAATCCTGCCAGGCACCAGAACTAAGCCTGCCCTCAGATCTCTCCTCATCATGGCAAAGCACACACAGCAAGTTTTCAGGAAGCTCAGAGAGGAGATGGATAGGAAGCACAGCAGATGTTGCTGTTTTCATGGAGAGCAAGAGGGGGACAAAGAAAAGCTCCTGTGCACACCGGGGCTGAGGCTGCAGAGGTGGATTTTCATTAAAGCCCTGGTGCAGTCGGGCTGTCCCCAAACAGCAGCAAGGCTCTGCCTGCTGCAGGGCTGCAGGAGCTGCACTGGATGGAACACGAGGCCATTCCCTCCTTTGGAAATTGCCACGTAATAACAAAGGAGGAAAGAGCTCTGCAGCTGCCTTCAAGAGTCTGATAACAGAGGAGGACTCCTCATAAAACACCTTTTTAACCTGAGCACCCAGGGGGGAGAGCTGCCCTGTGATCCCACTCCGACCTTTGCTGCCAAATGTGAATGATCTCCACAGAGCACTGCTCTGCTCACTGCACTTATTGCTTTTATTTTTTAACAAATCACTTTGTGGGGGGTTCTAAAACTTATTAATGCTTTATTCTTTTATCTGTTGCTTCTGAAAATTTATCTTTGTGGTTCAGGGGTTTTCCTCTGGAATGGCAAAGGAAAGATTGTTCAAATGCATGAACAAGTGTCAGCCAAAGCCCACAGGCTGTAAGACTGTACCAGCTCTGGATAAATCCATTTTTTCCTGGCTATCATGACAGAGACTCATCCCAGCAGAGTTTTGCTTTACAAATAAAGAAAAACAACTCAGAGCTTTGCTGCCACCCACTCTGAATGAGCCAGGAGTGACAACCCAAACAGGCCTGACACCTTTTAGTGGCAGACTCTAATGAAGCTGCTGAGCCAGAAAAGGCAGCCCAGGATTGTGCCGAGCTCTGAGGTGGCTGTGGGGCAGAGCAGAGGGGGTGGCTGTGCCCCCAGGGCACCTCTGGGACAGCTTTGGCCCCTGAGGTGGCCTGGCTGGAGGCTTTGGGGGCAGCTCCTTGGGAAGGTCTTGCTTCATGTTCAGCCCTTTTCTATGAAGAACTCCACAGAGTTTTTTAGGTTTTGTTGGCAGCAGCTGGACAAATTTAACCCAGTCACAGCATCAGGGAAGAGCAGAGCCTCCAGCCAGCCTCTCCTTCCTCTGAGGCAAGGGAAGCTGCACTTTTCATCTCATTCCTTCTCATTTCTGAGCACCTCCCATGCAGTGAGGAGGGGACAGAGAGGGAGGGGCACAGGCAGAGCAGGAGCAAGGGCTGGCTCTCAGGCTGGGAGCATTTCCATCTCCCCCGGGTGTGGCTTTCCAGCAGGAGCAGCCCAGTGGTGGAGTTTTATTTGCCTGTGTTGACAGGTGATGGCAAGAAGAACTCCTGTAGCTGTGACACAGCTCAGCTGTGAGCTGTAACTGCACCCACCAATTAACAGGGACACGCTGCAATTACTGCTGCCTCTGCTCTGGAGCTTGTCAAGCTCAGGATTTACACACTGGGCCAAATTCTGCTGGAGTTACACAGGTTTAGAATGAGAGGGAAACAAAGAACAGCCTGGAGAAATCCCTTCTAAGGGACAGCAATCCCATGAGAAGCTGCCTGGAGGAGGAAGGGGTTATTTTGTCAGGCACTGAGGTAATTCTGGAGAGCCCCAGATTGCTGAAGATCCTGAAGTGAGGCTGTGTTCAAGGCTCTGGGGGAGCAGCCAGGCCAGCTGAAGCCTCCCACTGCTCTGGGAAGGGCAGGCACCCCCAGGAGGAGAAGCTCAGCATTTAACATCCTGCTGGGTTTGTGTGCCCTCGGGGCTGTTTCCTTCAGAGAACACTTCTAGAGGCCAAGGAAAAGCTGCCCTGCAAGCACCCAACCCACCTGAGCTCACTTCCCTTCAGGACTGGGCTCTGCTCCCTCATTGCAGCAGGATGATTTCCATATTTCCACTGATGTGCAATGTCAGAGTACAGGAATCCCCTTCTCAAACCCTGAGGAGGAGAACAAGCTGATCCCAAGGAGGAATTGTGAGCTCCTGTGGTGGCCCTGGACATCTCTCACCCCTCAGCACCAACAATCAGTCTCTGGCAGAGCCAAATACGGGGCTAAATGAAGACATTTCCCTCTTTGAGGTGAATTCTATTTATTCCTAAACTCTGCTGATTTATAAAGGCATTTTTGGGGCTGACTGCTGTGGTGTGCAGGTGACTGCTCTGTGCTCAGCCTCCTCTTACACACTGGGGAGCCTCAGCAGCAAAACTCCTGTGTGGCCACTGAACCAGGAGTTAAACTAGGAATTAAGCCAGGAGTTGGTTCCATCACAGCATCACCTTAAAATTCTGCAGGTGAGCTGGAGAAAGCAGCAGCTCTTGTGCCCCAAAAGGCCACACAGATCATCCTTGACTGGAACTCTTCCCTTAAAACAAGACTGTGCTTAGGAGAAGCACTAAGCATGCATCACAGGTGGAGGCTCAGAGTTAAGCTGAGCCTTGCACTGAGCCCTGCTGGAGCTGCCCTTCACCCTGATGAACTGCTCCCCTGCTCTGCTTATTGTTTGCATCCAAATGAAATTAAGAGAGGAGTGGAAACAGCAAGAGCAGTATTACAAGAATGCCTGGCTGGGGGAGCAGGAGAAATAACTCAAGCACTTGTGATCACTGATTATTACATTTCAGGGCTGCTGAAGGGAATTTTTGAAGTATGTTTACAATCATCTCCAAGTTCTATAAATATTGCTTTGTTATTGACTTTGTGCCATGAATCCAGTGCTGATGAAAATATTCCCCCTTCCCCCTGCCAATGGCAAATCAGCACTCTTGCTCTGCTTGGCCTCTGTGCAGCTCCAGAATTTGTGGGAATGAGAGTTCAATGGCTTAAAAATAATGAAAAGAGTGTGAAGAAAACAACTTCTGCCAGGATGAAAGAATAGCACGAGATTTAAGTGCTAGGTGGTGTTTACATAAGAGCCCAGAAAGAACACAGCTCCCAGTATTGCAGCTGTTTGAAAACTGCCACTAGTAAAGGGAAAATCTTGTTAAATATGGCCATGCAGGAAAAAAAAAATCTTTACCTGTTCATCATAATCACACACACACACACAAATTTAAAAATACTTGTTAGGATGCATTGAAATGCTCAGTTGATATTGCTTTTAAAGAAGGAATACAAAATATAAACCAAAAGGTTTTTATAAACAGGGTGGGAATGTGTTTGCCACAGCCACATTTCCCCTTAGCAACAGAATGCCATAAACCCCTCTGGGACAGAACTGAAAATATTCCAGGGAACTCCAGAGGGGAGAGCAGCACTGCTGGGATCCCTGGAACTCCTGAAACTGGGGCTGCCCTTGGACCCTGCCCAGGAGTCCAGGCCTGACTGCAGGCACAGTCACCTCCTTCTGCCCCAGATTCTGATTCCTGACAGGAACAGATCCAATACATTAGAAATGCCAATAATTACAGAAACCATGAAGGGCCAAAGTCTTTCAAACCATTTAAGTCATTTCAATTCCATACAGAATTGAACAGGGATGGAACATCAAAAACTCCCAGTTCCTTCTGCAGTTTTATAAATGGATCTGAATGGAAACATTTCTTCTGCAAGGACTGGAGGAGCAAAGCACAGCTGTTGGAGCTGCTCTGGTGATAAAATTGCTGTCTCCTGCTCTCAGGTGGTTCCAGCCCCACAGCCCATGAACCCCAGCCCATCTTTTTTCCACAGCAGCAGAGCTCCTCTGGAAGAGCTGGGGCCAGCAGCTGTGCCCAGGTGATGGGGAGGCAGGGCAGGGTGCCAGGGGACCATCATCCCACCCTGGGGAAGCTGATGCAGAGGTGGCAGCAGCTGGAACCAGAGCCTTAATGCAAATTTGAGAAGGCTGGAGCTGAATATTCTGTTCAATTCCTGCTCCTGCCTCATTAACAAAGCCAAGGCCAGCAAAGGGGGAGGTGCTGATAATGATGGGCTGAGCTACCCTGGGAAGACTTTGATTATCCCTGGGAAGACATTGATTATCCCTGGGAAGACATTGGTTATCCCTGGGTAAACATTGGTTATCCCTGCTGTGATCTGCTGACCAGCTCCTAAAGGCCACGTTTCCCTTGCCCCAGTGACTGAGGCACCATGACTGAAGATTGCCAGGGGTGGGATTGTGTCTGGGTACAAAACACAGCAGAGAGGACAGAACAGACACAGGGAGGAGCCTCCCTCTGCTGCTCCCAGCCCAGTCCAGGTGCTCTCCAGGGCTGGCAGTGAGGGGAGGGAGGATCTGAGGGACCAGCAGGGCTTTGCAGTGCCTGTGTCTCCCTGCAGAGCCTGGATTTCCATCTCACCCCGGGCTCAGGCAGCAGAGGCAAACGCTTCCAAGGAGCTCAGTGCCAGCACAAGGCAAACAGAGACGGAGGCACAGCCAGAAAACTTTGGGCTTGGCTCCTGGATTATTCAATGCATGAAGCTGAGGCTCAGCTGAGCTTGGGATAAATGTGAGAGGCAGTTCAAGGACAGAAATGCTGTGTGCAGTGGCCTGGCTCCAGTTAACCCTTCCCCTCCAGGAGGAGTGATGCCTGTTTGAGTTTTGCAGCAGAGCTACAGTGGACACAGGGTTCTCACCATGGACTGCAGGAAAATACAGCCCAGCTGTACTTGGAGGCTCTTGGTGGGAAGGCTTTTATTTTTTAAAGAAGTCTTTTCTCATGGGAAGGTTTCTGCAGGTCCCCCTGAGTTTCCTATTTCTTGCCCAGGAGCAGAGAGCAGCAGAGCAGAGCTCAGGCACTTTAAAGCAGAGTTTTGGTGAATTGAGAGGTTGATGTCAATTTGATGCTAAGCTTAATTTACCTTAATTATCCCTCTAAAAATGAAGCTGAATGAATTCCTTTTCAGTTTACTAGGAACTTGTACAATCTGCTGCCTTTGCTCAGAGCCATGCCAGCACATCCATCCCCTTATGGGGGAGAAGGAAAACAAAGATTATCCCCAGTCACTCACCTGCCCTTGCACCCCTCTACACTGGATCCACCAAAGAGCATTGAACCAACCCCAGGGACACGAGGACATGGCAAAGGGTCCTTTGAGCCAGAGCCCTGAAGGGTGGGGATTCTCAGTGGGTTTTTTTTCCATTTCAGTGTCTGGATAAGGCTCTCCCCACCATCCCAGGAATCCTCCTTCCCCCAGCACTCCCCACACACAGACCCCCTGGTTCCTCTCTTTAACACCTATCCTCTCTGCCTTTTGCTGCATTTAGTTCAAGGCTGCATGTTTCCCCAAAGATCTCCTGTTTCTGTGGCCATGCATCTTCACCTGGCAGCTCTGCCTTTGACCTCACCCTGGATCCTTTGTCACAGCCCACTGCTGCTTTTGGGGCTGTCACCTTGAATATCAACCTTCATTCAGTAACTACAAAAGGAAATCAGAAATGGCTTGGCTGCCTCAAAGCACAGCACAAGAAAAAGCACCCAGCTTCATCATTTAGCTTCATGTAATTAAGATTTCTGATCATTGTTTCTAAAGAAGAATGTTACCAAATGCTATTAGGAGCTTGTAAGATACACTAAATTTAAGCAACCTCACTGAGAACTCAATGGAGCAATCAGAATCATCTAAAATAAGGGAGTAACATTAGAAACCAAAGCAGCACCCATGAAAATGATGGTTGTGTGAGTGCTGGGTCATGTCACAGGGCTATGGCTTGTCCTGAAGACAGATGAACCTCTGATCTCTGAGAAGCCTGAACCAACTTCCTGAAGCTGACTCCTCATTAATTACCACAAAGCCACAGCAAGGAAAAAAAGTCACAGGAGGAAGTTTACATCGAGAGAAACCTCAGTGTATGAGAGCAAAACCCCAGCAGTGTGTGATGGGCTGAGTGGCTCGGGAAGCAGAGGGAAGCTGCTGACAGCTCAGCCTGATCTCTGCAGCATGCACAGCCCAGTCTGGTGGCAGATGGGAGAGGGGAAAGCTAATGACAGACGAGATGGATCAGCTCTGCTTGAGGAGCTGCTGCTCCATCATGTGAGAGACTGAAGCTCCCAGCCAAGGATAAGCAGGAAAAAACCACTTCATTAGGGGGGAAAAGGAAAAAAACCCTCAATGTGGGAGAAAATTAATTCAATAGATTTTGCTGATTGCCCTTTGCTCATTCAAAGTGGATCATCTGAGTTTTTCCCTCAGAGAGCATTTTGGCAGAGGTGTGACACAACTCCCCACTCCTCTCCCTACAGAACACTGCTCCTGGTGCTCACTGTCATCAGCTCAGCAGCAGGGAAAGGAGTGGGACCAGCCTGTTAGGGAGAGCAGGATGGCTCACAGCTGAGTGACAAAACCCAGCTCCTGTCCCAGGAGTCCCACTGCAGAACATGCAAACCATGCAAGAGGTCAGGAATTAAAACTCGCCTTTTAGCATCCCTGAATTCCACTGGTTTCAAACTGGTTTGCAATTTCCTGGAGTTTTTAACACTTGCTTTCTGAAGTGACCCAGGGGGGCAAGTTTAACGTGCATCATGGTGATGGACACAGCCCTGGTTTCACTTGCTGGTGGTCCAGGTGTGGTATTCTTGGGGAGGAATGATGAATCTGGCTCCATGTTCTCAGAAGGCTAATTTATTATTTTATGATCTGTATTATATTAAAGAATGCTATACTAAACTATACTAGAGAATACAGAAAGGATACAGACTGAAGCTAAAAGATGATAATGAAAACTTGTGACTCTCTCCAGAGTCCTGAGACAGCCTGACCTTGATTGGCCATTGAGTCAAAACAATTCACATGAAACCAATGAAACAATCTCCAAACACATTCCACATGTGAGCACAGCACAGGAGAAACAAATCAGATAATTATTGTTTTCCTTTTTCTCTGAGGTGTCTCAGCTTCCCAGGAGCAAAATCCTGGGCAAAGGGATATTTCAGAAAATCTGACTGCCACAGGCATTTGCTGAGTTGAGCAGGCTGCAATGACTCAAAATTCAGAAGTGGCATTTGTTAATAAAAACACTGAGCTTCCTTTGCATCACTGAGCACAACAGGAGCAGCCCCTGAGCTCTTCTGTACAAACCTGACATCCACAACAGCCCCCAAACAAACTCCCTCCCACCATTTTTATTCCAAGTGCTCCGAGGGGTTGCAGCACAATCCAGGGAGGCACTGGGGGCACTCTGTGTGCCCAGAGCACAGTGTTAGAAACAAGGGCAGAGGGAATGGGGCAGGGGGGACAGGCAGGAGACAAATGTGTCCCCTGGCTCTCTGGGAACACCAGGAATTCATTCCCAGTGAGGAATGGAAGGAGTGCCCCACAGCACACCTCCGTGCCCAGCTGTGTGGCCCCACTGCCCTCACTCCTTTCAAACACATTTTTCCATCACCACCAGGACCTTGCCCAGGCAGCCCAGCACTCCTTCCCAAGCCTCCCTCCCCATTAATTTACATTTTAAAAAGGAGTTGCAGCATAGGAATGAGGGATTTGCTGCTGCTAAGAGCCTACAAGAGAGCAGAGCCCTGCAAGCAGCTGTGCCAGCCTCCCCAGGTGCTGCCCACTCTCCCAGCCCTGCTCCTTCCCCTCTCTCACTGCTCTACAGAAATATCCACATTTCCCCCCTACTCATGCATGGATTCCCCAATGCTGCTGACCTAAAGGCAGCCCCATCCTTTACCACAGGAATCATTTTATGGAACAAGTTGTGAGGAGCTTCTGAAACTGGTAGAGTTACCAAGTGGCTCAGTCTCAATTCTGGAGTTTTTCAGTTCCATATGTTCTTAATAACTGCATTTCCACGCCAGCTGATAGTTGGTTGCTGCAACTCATTTGCAAGCATGATTAAAAATTCAGCCAAGATTAATCTTTATTTTTCACTCAACTACCTTCAAACAAAATCACCTGCAGCGATGTGTAATCAACCCACACTAAAAAGCTTAGAAATGGGGAAAAAACATGAGTAAAGGGTAAAGTTATTAAAATTTGAATTATTTCTTTTCTACAAAGTTTTGAGATAGTGCTCTTTAACTTTGGATATGGCAATTCCTCTGCTCTGCTCCTCCTGAGGTGAATAAATAATTGACAATGATTTGGCAGCCCTTTAGAAGCAGCCCATGAAATGTATAAATAAGATGTTCCAGGGTAACAGGGAGCCTCCATCCCACAGACAACAAAGAGAATTGCCTTTCAGTCTGTATTGCAGAGGCTGTGCTGTGTTTGAGATCACCTCAGGGAAATACTGGGACAGCCAGATTGCCTGGGGAGTGCAGGCAGAGCCAGCAGCCCCTGCCTGGAGCAGCCTTTCCCCAGGGAGAGCTGGGGCAGGAGAGGGGCCAGTGCCCCCCCAGGCACCTGGAGAGGCTCCCTGGAACAGAGGCTGGGCAGAGTTACAGGAATAAGGGATAAAGGGACAGGGATTTATGAAAAGGCCTTCAAAGGAGGCACCTTGGGCAGTGCAAGAGCCCAGCCAGGGCTCCACCCAACATGGACAATGGTCATGAGTTCTCACATTTTGATAACTTTTGGTCCATGTCCATACTGGGTTCAGTGTCCAATTCCTGCTCAGGCTCTGCAGTCCCACCCTCCCAGGCTGCTCTCCTCCACTCCCTGTTTACACTTTCTGGGCTGATGCAGAGATGTTTGCACTTGGTTCTGGGGCTGGAAAAGGATTGTTCTGTGTGCCTGGGGAGAGGGAAAGGATTGTTCTGTGGGACTGGGGAGAGGGAAAGGATTGTTCTGTGGGACTGGGGAGAGGGAAAGGATTGTTCTGTGGGACTGGGGAGAGGAAAAGGATTGTTCTGTGGGATTGAGGAGAGGGAAAGGATTGTTCTGTGGGACTGAGCAGTGAGGAAAAGGATTGTTCTGTGGGACTGAGCTGTGAGGAGAACTTGCTGACACTTTCTATGGAGTTCAGAGTCACACACCACTGCAGTACAAAATCTGGAAATGTGCAAGTTGGAACTGAAGGCACCAACCCCCCCCTCACAGCTGTCCTGCTGCAGGAAGATGAGTTCTTGCTTTAAACCCCCCAGAATTGTCTCAGACCCTGAAGAACACCCCGTGCAGGGGTCTGAGGGCCAGGGCAGCTCCTCCAGTGAGCCAGCAGCACCTGCAGGGCACCCAGAGAGCCCCAGGATGGCCCTGTCCCTTCTCCTTTGGATGGGAACTGAACGTGATGCTGCTTCAGAAGGGATCAGGATCAGAGAGGGGCAGCGAGGGGAAGATGAGATGTGACTCCCTGACTTGTTCAGGCTGGAATATCCTATTGATTCCCCTTTCATCACAGACAGCCCATCTGTGCTCAGCTGAGCCTGGGTCAAAGCATCTGCAAGCCTTTCATGATTCAGACAAGTTAACCCACTTAAACAAAGCCATGATCAGCCATGGCAGGGTGATTTGAGACGACACAAATCCTCCAAACACTGAGCAAACAATGACAAAAAGCAGACCCTGCTGGTAATAAGTGTGCAGCATCAAAAGCCTTTCAACAGCAGCCACCATTTATTATAAATTATTTGCTGCATCATCTACTAACGTGGACAGGAACACATCATCAGCAATTGTTGCCTTGGGAGTTGGGAACTGCTGCATCTTCCAATTTGCAAGGCTCAGAGTTGTGCAGCTGTGGAGCAGAGCCTGGATAATGAATTTCAGTCTGCCAGGGATGGCCCAGATTTAGTCTGGTCTCACACAGACACTTGAGAAGGACTCTCACACCCACTGTGACCTGCAGACCAGAGCTGGGAACCTGCCCAGCTCCCTGGCTCTGACTAAACCTGAGAGGGAAAAGGAATTCCTATTTCCAGGGGAATAAAATTAATTTCCAACTCTGTTCTGTAGACGAAATATACAAAAATAAGTTGGAATTTTTCAGTTGAATCAAGATATTTTATGACAATTTTGACTTTTTTTCAATATAGAAAAGAATATCCATTGAAAGATCATTTCAAAATAAACTTCTAATGCTGTTTTCCCACATACCTACAACACTCCCTTTGATCTGTGACTAATCACAACAAAATAAAATAAAAAATAAAATAGGTGTTCCATGAAACACCCAAATTCTGGAAAAAGTGAGAGTCTGGCAGATGCTAGGAAAAGATCTTTAATAAGCTCTGATGTACTGAGTAAAAATCACCTTTTCACAGCCAACTAAGCCAGCAACTTGTCAAGAGGATGAATTTGTAGAAATACGAAAGCTTCCAAAAAGAACTGAAGCAAGACATCCAGAAAATGCCCATAAATCCTGCTTAAAAATTCCAGGGTGGAATCCCAGAGCAAATATTGATGGAGAAGACCCCAGGCTGGGGTTCTGGGATGAAATGGGCATTCAGACAGAAACCAATTAAGGTTTGCAGAGTTGAGATAAAAGTTTTTGTCACACTTGAACCTCAGATATAAAAATGCAGAAAGTGATAATGGCTTACTTTAATGTAATAAAGAGCATAAAGTTTCCTACTAATTGAGCAGGAAGAGCAATTAACCTCGTGGTGCATCAATACGTCAGCCCTGATTTATTTGTAAATTAGGTAATTAGGATGCTTTAGGTTTTATACAGCAGCCAAGTGAGCCTGGCTTTCCCAGGAGTCTTGCAGAGGGAAGAATCTTCAGGAATTTTAAGTTCACTGATGCTACAGAAGTTTGGGGCACACCTTCTGTTAGCCAGAAAAATAACACACCCTAATTAGTGCAGCTTGCAGAGACACAGGACAAGCTGGGTTTGCAGAGTTTTTTGTCAAAGGTGGGTCTTTAATGCAGGTTTTTCCAACACACACTATTTCCTCTACTAAAAGGAAGTTCTATTCAATGAAAGGAAAATCCAAGTAGAGCAAAGCCAACTCTAGCTCGACCTCCTTCCACCTGGGAAAAACGGGCAGGGACAAAGAAATCCAAACCTTTCTGAAAGAGGAACATTCCTGTGCTAGCCTGCTGTGGTGCCCAGGCACAGAGAGCTGCCCTGGCATCCTCTGTGCCCTGCTGGACTGGCCTTTTGCAGGGCAAATCCTGCTGGGCTGGCCCTTTGCAGGGCAAATAGGCAGAGCACTAGGAAAAAAAAATAATTACTGATATTTTCTGATGGTTTAAGAGGACTTTGCCCAAGTTAAGTGCCTCAGTGCATGCAAGAAAATGATTTAAAGGCCATAGATTTAAAGGCCACAGGGGAATGATTTAATCTGAATACCAGTCTTCATATTTCACTTAAATAAAATCACTTAGTATCTGACTCTGATAGCTAAGGTGACTTTTTCCCTCCCTTATCCAAGTCAATGAAAGGGTCCCTTGGGTATTTTTATACTCCCAGGTGCCTTTGTTAATTGGGTAATTCGTGTGCTGTTGTTGCTCCTGCACCACAAAAGCATTTAACCACTTGAACATTGCTGCAGGACCTGCTCCTGAAAATGCCAGTTACTACCCAAAGATCTGAGCAGCAAGAAAACCACCAGCCAACTGAAGTTAAACACAAAGTCTGTGAAATCCATATAAAATAAATATGTATGTAAATAAAGAATTTCCTGCAGGGAGAAATGGAGTCCCCTGTGCTCTCCTGCAGCAGGCTCAGCACAAGGGACCCTCGGTGGGGCTGCAGGGCCAGCCTGGAGCCCTGGGCACTGCTCCTGCTCAGCAGCACGTCCTGCAGCATCTCCTCCTCCCTGCCCAGATTTCTCCAGCAGATCTGCATGTGAGGGCCATCAGATCATTGCTTTCCTGACAAATGGAACAGCAGATCACTTTCTAAATATAGCAGAGGCACTGGTGTAGCACAGAGCAGCCTGCTCCACGCTCCTGTAAACACTTCCATGGCAAGGGAGGATGTGGAGGGAAAATGATGTCCAGCACTGTGCTGGATTTGTTGGTACAGTTATCTCTGCACGGTCAGCAGAGGGAAATGAGTTGACATTTTAGCTCCCCATCAGCCAGCAGATCCCTGTCCCTTTGAATCCCCAAACCTTGCATGAGATGAGCTGACTGATTTCCCAGCTTTTGAACTGGCACTGCTCCCGAGGCAGGGCAAGAGAAGAGAGAAATTGGTTTAATACAGAGAAGTTTCTCAGAGAGAATGGACAAAAAAAGGAAATGTCACTGCCACAAGCTGGCAGAGCACTACTTTAACATGGCACCTAATCCCAGGGGTCAGGTAAATTTGCTGTTCTACCAGAAAACCCATTAGCAGAGACAGCCCCTCAGTCCATCCACAGAGAGGGTTAATGAGCTTCCTTAATTAGCTACAACGGAGAGGGGATTCTGGAATTTCACATTTCAGCTCTGCAGTCAAACAAGACCTTCCCACCCTCGGGGCATTGTCTTTAACAAGAGCCAGCAATGTGAATAAATCGTGAATAAATCCAGAAGCACAGGCAGGAGAGACCAGACCCGGCTGGTTTGGAAGGCACCATTTACAGTCTGCAGCCCCAGCTCTGCCAGAACTCATCTTCACATCCCTGTGAGCCCTGAATTCCCCTCCCTGGGCTGCCTGTCCCCAGCCTGGCAGGGGCTCCGTGCCCAGGGCCCAGCAGGACGTGGCTGGATGTGGTGGGAGAGGGCAGACATCCCTCTCTCCTGCCACAGGGCTGGCTGCAGGACATGCAGGCTGTGGATCCTCACAGGAACAGAGCAAAGCTGTCCCAGACCCTGGGATCTGCAGCAGGACAGAGGTGCCAGAGCTCCCTGCAAAGCTCCTGTTCCACCTTTCCCTGCTCCACCTCTCACAGGAGTGAGAAACTCTAATTCAATGTGGCAGAGCACTGGTTTGAAAGAGTTCTCAGCAGTTCAGAGTACATTCCCTGCTGTCCTACAATCACTGGGGTTTCCAATCTGTTTTGACCCAGATCCTACATTGATGTTTCTCAACTCACTTCAAAAGAAAGGAGATCTGAGAGTGGTCAAGCACCTCAGAAATTGGAGTGAATTCTTAACTGCTGCCTCGGCCAGGGCTCAGGCATCACCCTGCTTCTGAGGGAGGTGGATGGAGGCACTCTTTTGTAATATGAAGGCAAAAGGATTTTCTTTTCACAAAATGATGCAATAAATAAAACAAAGGGCAGAGTATGATGCAGAAAAAAAAAATTCTTCTGAAGGTGAAGCATATGGAGAAGTTGTAAATAGAGAAGAACAGAAGAAAGGTTTTGTGTTAACTCATGTTCTGGTAATACCAAGTGGGGAAAAAACCCAACCCAAAACTCAACAAGTGTGAGACAAACTTGATTTGTACCCTAACCCCATATCAACCTAGGTCTGCCTGTTCTCTGCTCCATTTGGGGCAGCATTCCAAATTCTGCCAGAAGCTCTCATTTCTTCCTGCAGTGAGCAGAAGGGGAGTGCAGAGTCAGCCTGGCCACCAAACTGCCAGCACAGGAATAAAGATAAGTTTGGCTCCTTTAGTCCTTTGCAGTGCTTAAATGATGATAAATGCAATGCCATAACACAGCATCTAGCTGGATGTAATTGCTTTGACTAAGTCTAGAAAGAAATTCATTTACTCCAAATGAAATGATTCTGAGGACTTCAGGGGAGTGTTTTTATCAGGGAGCTGCTGAATCCCAGTCCTGCAGTGCCTGTGAGTGTGGAGTGGGAGCCCAGGGAAGGCTCAGCCCTGGGACTGCTCTGGTAGCAGCTCCCAGCAGGGACTGCCAGGCACCTGCACCAGGCAGCATTTATCCCAGAAATTCCTGCAGCTCCAAACACACAAACCCAGCCTTCTGCACCCAGCAGATCTGCAGGGCTTTTGTAAGATTTTACAAGAATTTTAGTAAGTGAGGGAAGTGTTCCATGAGCCAGGCACAGAGAGGGGAGTTTGCCTGCCTGGCTGCAGGTTCAGAGATTTCATAGATAAATTTTATTATTTTGCTATTAGTTAAAACCTCCTGCTAGAAGTACCTGCTTCAGAGCCCTGCTCCTGTGAATAACAAAAAAAAATAAAGAGGATGGGCTCGATCTTGAAGGTCTCTTCCAACCTTGTGATTCTGGAAATGATCTCACCTCACTATGGGCCCAGAGTTCAGTGGCAGACAGGTTTCTGTGAGAAAAGCAAGAGGCTGCCAGCAAGCAGCCTCAAGTGGCTTTTTCTCCCATTCTTGCCAGGAAGTTTGAAGCTTTACTGTCTTCTAATCTCATTTATTAGTGATTTTATTTTTTTATGTATTGCTTGAGTGGATAACAATTAACCTGAAGGCATTTCCTTTGATCAACAACCAGAGTCTTGGAATGCTGAATCAAAAACGTGAAAATATATTCCAAAGCCTTCACAAACAACAAGGAAAAAAACCAACCACAAAAAACCCCAAACACAAACCAGTACTGCCTTCTTCAGAAGGAGCTGTGCAAAAATCCAGAGGAGTCAGGAACTGATGCAGGAAATGTAATCCCCTCTGAGCCTCCTTTGTGTGTGTATTATGTTTGTGCACACAGTTTATCTCAGTTGTTCTGCTCTTAAGGACCATTAGCAAATTTCTAGAAAGAATCCAAAGGTCTGGCACAAAAAGAAATTCTTAGAAGTTCCCAAAAATGATGTGGTCTCATGAGAAAAAACCACCCAGCCCAACTCTGAGATGAGAAGGGATCCCCAAAGCTGTCCCAAAGCATCAATAATGTGCTAAACCAGAACCAGGGCAGGGCCACTGCCTCCCTCTGCTCCTCAAGTGAGCATCTGATAGCCCTGAGGGGTTTCTGGTACAGTCCAGCAATTCTTATCATATTTAATTCAGTTTCTCTCAAGAGAGCTGCAGGGAGAAGTGGTGATAGCTCAGCAGATAATTCCCCAAGTGAGAAAACAACATTTCTCTCCATCACATCCCGAGCTCTGGGCACAGCTGTGCTCAGAGGAACACACACACGAGATCCCAGGGCTTCTTCTGAGTGGGGATCTTCAGGATGGGGTAAAAAGTTTTTTATTTCTGATCCTGTCCTGCCAGGATCCCTGGGTAGCTGACAGGTCCTCAACTTGAATCCCAGAGGATGATGATGGCCTGGATGCCTCTGGGGGAATGAAAGCATGGCAGGGAGATGTCCACAGGAGAAATAACATTGCTGCCCTCGTTCCCAGAGACCACCTGCCACAGCATTTGCTTGCTCATGAAGGATTTAATGGGATTTATCGATTATAATATATATATATTATTATAAATTAGATTGGAAGGAGCTAATTCTCATCCATAGAGCTAATTCTGATCCACACAGCTAATTCTGATCCATGGATCAGGGAAAACACCCTGATACAACACAGAGATAAATCAGAAGCAATGAAAAATGCCCTAAAACTTGAGGGTTTGTTTTTTTTTTTTTTTTTTTTTTTTGTAAACTACATCAGCCTGAGCTTTTGCTCAGCCCTGACCAGCTTGGCTTAACTTTGCCCCTCTCCAAGGAAGCTGGCTGCTTCCTCCTCACCGTGCAGGATGCTGTGCTGGAGCCTGGGAGCAGCAGCAGGCAGGGGTGAGTTCCAGCAGGGAGCTGAGTCAAGGAAAAGCTCCTCACAGCCAGGGGGAGCAGAGCAGGAGCCAGAACTTACACGGAAATCAAGAGGATCACAAAGTGCAGCCAATTCCAGCAAGGTCAAAAGGCATTAGCAAACTTCAGAGGAGCTTCTGTGCTTGCAGCTGCCAGCATTCCTTCCTTCATCCCTGCTCTTGATGTGCCCACCACCCTGGGCCAGGCTGCTCCTGGTGCTGAGCCCGTTTGAAGTTTGCCTTTCACAAACACTCCCGTGGCAAAGGTGGATGACAGAGCTGTTGCCTTGGCTCTTTCTCTGTACAAATGGGCTTTGAGAAACATTTAGAGCTTCTCTCTAGCCCCTAGCACCTCCTCCTTCTTCAATAACTCTCTGAAATATAACTCTCTTTTAATTAAGGTCTCAGCCTTTGCTTCTTGCTTTCATCATGTCTCAGTCTGGTGCTTAAAACTAAATCCTGTTCTTGTCCTACAAAGGGCCACAGGCCCTAAAGGAAAGTCTGTAATGATGAACAAAAAGTACTTAATGCTGTATTAGCAATTAGATTAAAACTCAGCAAAACTTTGCAAAAGCAACAGCTGACAGTGTGTTTCTGTGAATTAATCTTTCACAGCCATGAACCCAGAGCAGGGCTGTTCCTGGAGCAGCAGTGTATCCCTCACCCTTGCAGGATCAAGCACAGGGACTCGAGGAACAGGAATATTTAGAGAGTTGGAAGAGCCTCGAGGCAGCCTGAACTCTTGCCTTCATTTGTGAAGGTACAACTCCTGTCCAGCCACCCCAGAACTGTTCCAAAATGAACATCTCTACAATTCCTCAAAGTTTCTGCACTAATCCTGGAGCAAGGATGTCAAGATGCCAAATTCCACCTGCTCTCCACCCCAGCATTTGCAAACACTCCACTGCTGCTACAAAAAGCCATCCCTTATTTACTCAGAGTTTCAAACAGGAGGTGAGAAGGGCCACAAAGCTGCCAGGCAGTTCTCACAGGCCCTGCTTGCTCCAGGATTAGTTCCATGAGCCAGTCACAGAGAGGAGAGTTTGTCTGGCTGGCTGCAGGTTCAGAGATTTCAGAGATTTCAATTAATTGCAATAATGAGTGTGAGCTGCTGTGCTGTTCTGGGGCCACATCAGGGACAGGATGGGCTCTGCTCCTCAGGATCTGCTTGGCTGCTGACTGACAGCCACAAGAAGCACATCAAGGCTTTCCAAATAGCAAAAATGGTGTGACAAGCTCTGGAGATTTCAGAAAGTTGTGCCTTTTTTACCAGCTGTTGCAGACTAACACAAAGACTGGTGTTTCTGGATGTGTATTTCCTATTTCCCTCCCTTCTCTTGAGAACTTGCTACTTCAAAAAACAAACCAAAGGGAGAAAGGGAAGCATATCTTCTGAAAAATAAAATAAATACACTCTTTAGAGACTGGAAGGCCATCCCTGAAGATGCAGGTTTCTGGTGCTGGGGAGTTCTCTGGGCAGGAGCAGAGCTCAGCTGGACTCTGGGACACAGCTGCACTCCAGTGAGACTTGATTGAAATACAGAGCAGGGAAGGCCCTTCAGGGCAGGGGAAAGGAGACCACGAGTCAGCACAGAGTGAGAAAAGCATTGAGAAAATCCCAGCTAATCACCAGCTAGCTGATGGGGCAATAAACAACTGTGGCAATCCGGGAGGGAGCCCAGACAGCGACCTTGGAGAAGGGGAGGCTGGAGGCAGCCCCACCCGTCTGACAGAGGTGTCCTGGGTGATAGATTGGCTCTCAGGACATAATTGAGATTCATGGAGCAGAGGGGAGGGCTCCACTCTGCTGCAGGGATTGGGTTTTCAGGTGGAACCAACCTGCCAGGCCCTGCATTAATTGGAGCCATCAAACTCCATCTCTGAGCCCAGACTGCTCTCCCCTCTGAAAAGTCTTGTTAAAGCCTGGGCTTGCTCTCAGGCAGGCAGTGAGCTGGCACTGAAAACACTCACTCCAGCCTTGGGAACTGGGGCCAGGAGCAGGCAGGGAGCCCTGGCCAGCAGCTTCTCACCCAGGCTCAGCTTGCAGAGCGAGCATTTGAAGCTGCAGGAGTGAGCAGGGAGGTGAGCACTGCCCTTCCTCACCCAGCCCTCAGATCAGCCTCAGCACCTGGGAATCCAATTCAGCCTCACTTCACCCAGAAAACTTCTTGCAGCTGGGGGTGATGGCAAACTCTTTGTGGCAGGCACGAACACAATTCCTACCAAGCAAAGTGAGAAGTGCTCCAACTCACTGGATGAATAGACTCCATCATCATCATCATCATGCTTTGTCTTTGACACCTGAGTAACTGACCCTGTCCTGACTGTATTTTAATTTTTAATGTGCTAGCAGTATTAAAATCCTAAACAGAGTCCTGTAAATCTATTTAGAAGCATAAGGAAACCATTTCCAAGTCAATAGAATTGAATAGAGAATGGAAGAATAGAGAATGCATTGATTTTCTATGTCAGAAATGAAGCAATTTAGCATTTCTTTAACTCAAGGTTCCTCTGTTCTGTGCCAGCACTAATTAAATCTAATGTTTTCTGAGCACAGAAATGATGTTGCCTCATAGAGGAGTAACAATATCAAATTGATGGGCAGAGACATTAATGGCCAATTGGTTCCATTAATGTAACTCAGCACTCCTTCTCCTTGCAGAAGTAAGTTTTCCAGCAGAATTTACACTTTTGTGAAATGGTTTTAAAAATAGGCTGCTCAGTTTAGGGGATAGGAGTAGGAGTTAAGTATTTTGCAACTCCAGAATTAGGAACTGCAGAAAAAGAAACTGAAAATTGTTTGGAGGTTTAAAACTAAATTAAAAATAAAAATCACAGGACAGAAGAAGTGACTGGAGCTGGGCTTGTTCTCCTTTGCAGGTGCAACTGGCTGCTGACAGCCCTGTGAAACTGAAGGCTCTGCTCCTCCAGGAGGGATAAAGTCACCCAAAGCTGGGTCTGGCTGTGCTGCTCACACTCCCAGAGCAGCACGGGCTGCCAGGGCTCTGGACTGCAGAGTGCCAAGGAGTGGAACCAAAGTGTGGAGGGTAAAGAGCCAATTTCATTCAATTCATCAATCTGAGGAGCATCTGCACTTGTTGCAATCTCCCAGCTGAGATGCTTTAAATTAAAAAATCCAGCATGAAGGGTTACTTGCAGAAAAGAAAGCCTTGAATTTAACCACAATTATTTCAACTGGCTATCTGTTCTTTTAGCTCCTTTAATAAAAACACAAATCCAGAGAGAACAGGATCAGGATTTGTATTCATTACTTCTCTTCTTGATTGAGGGTAAGAAAAATAATGAAATGTGAGAATTTGCCACATGACAAAAAAAAGATATTCCCACTTGGGTTTTAATAATAGCCTGTACCAACTCCCTGAAGGTGTGATCAAAAGGATCAGATCACTTTTAATTAGTTGTGAGCTGGTCTGTGGGTAAGAAACCTTCCTGCCTTACCTCAGGCAAACCTCTCTGTGGTGAGGGAAACCTGTGGGGCCCCCCTTGGCCTTTCTTTGGTTCCAGAAGGCCAAAGAGAGCCAGGAAGGAAAAATCATCTTTTGGATGATGCTGTTCTCCCTGCAGGGTCCAGATCCAGCTGACATCCCCAAATCCCAGCTTGCTCCAGGGAAGCCCTCTACCTGTGCCACAGGGGGATTTTGTGCCAAGCTCAGAGAATGTCCTTGCAGATGGAATTGTCACCCCCTTCTCCCCGGCTGAGCCAGCCCTGTCCTGCTCACCAGAGGGGCTCTGGGTTTGGAACTCCTGCTCAGAGCCCTGCCATGGGTCCCTGCAGGGATCCAGCCAGCCAAGGGCTGCCAGGACCGCAGCACTGCTCTCTGCAGGGAGCAGCACAGGGGGAGCTCACCTGGGCTGGGAGAGATCCTCAAAATCCTTCAAAGGCAGTTCTTCAGCTCCTGCTGTCAGTGGGAAATGGGGTTAGGTAACTTGAACCAGCATTCCTCATTTCAAAGGCCCAGACTGCTTCAACAGCTTATTTTGGAGATCACAAGCCTGTGCCTCAGTTTACCTATGTGTAAACAGGTAAAAAAGAGAAATACCTGCCTATTACCTATACCTGCAGGGCTCTGCCTACTCCTAACATTTCTACACTTGAACTACACATTCCTGGACCAGAATTAGCTGTAGAGGGGCCCAGCAGCAGCTGCTGAGGAAACCTGGAGGAGATGGATGAGAGCAGGGCTGGGGAGCAGAGGGACACTCGTGTCACCTCAGACAGGTGGCTCTGCCAGCAGCATTGTGTCCTGGCTGTCACACAGCCTGGGCTCTGCAGCCACATGTGGGAGCACCCACAGACACCAGCCTGGCTGGGAGACCCCACCATCCATCATCCTGGCACCCACTTAAAGCCCAGTTCTGAGGTGAGAGGACACAGCTTCATCACCATTTGCCCCAGCTCCTGCAATCCCAGACCCATCAAGGAATCCCAAATTGCTTAAAACCTTCAGGAGATCCCATATTCCCAGCACCCACACTTCACTGTGACCCTGTGCCTCACCCACATCCCACAGAGGAGGATGAGCTGTCCCTTCCAAGCCTCTGCAGTTCTACCTTGCCTCAACACTCACCTCATTAAGCTCCACAAAGAACAACCTCCTAAGGTGCTGCAGTAACCAGGGTTAAACTATTGGGACTCTTTCAGCTCTTCCTTGCTGGTTTATTCACTTAAAAAAAGTAAAAATCCTCCCAAGTTTCCTGTCGTGTTGAGGATATAATTTTGCCCTGGGTCTGGAGGCAGTCATGGCATTTTCTGACTGGCAGTGGAGGATTTTGGTCCTCCAGCAGCACATTCTCTTCCTCTGAGGAACAACCTTGAGATTTTTTAACTCCAAAATTAGAATTCTGAACTTGCTCTGGAGTGCCTCAAAAAAAGCTCTGTGTGAAATAGCTGTTCCTTGTCAGGCTCCTAAAATCCCTGGCGGTTAAACGTAATTTTTTAAAGGCTTTATTTGCTATCAAGCACCTGAATCCTGTATATTTCACCAGTTAATGAGCTCGTTTTTGAGGAGAAAATGTAGCTGTTAGGAATATTAACTGAAGTTATGCTTACTGCTGGAGCGTGTGTAGGGTGAGTGTAAAAATCCTGCTTTAATGTCTCATCTTGGAGTAAGTCCCAGAAGAGATTGATTCAATTTCCATTCATTATGGGAGCAAAACTTAAAATTACCCCCATGTACAGACACTCACTGCTGGCAGCACCTTCCAGGCACAGGGATCAGGGATGGGTGGCAGGGAAACCCTTCAAGGGCTGGGTAAAACCAAGGCTGGGAATGGGAAGCTCCAGGGTTGGGGTTGGGTTTTCCAGGGGGAGCTCTGGCAGTGACAGATTCCCTTTCTTAGGAAAGGCTGCTTAGATGATAATTCCTGCTTTGTGCTGCCCTGGGAGCCAAAGCACGAGTTCTGAATAAAAATATTATCACTTTAAATATATTGATATATTTTGTCAAATACTCAGAATATTTACCCATCATCAGGTTTCATATTTGCCTTGAAGGTTCTTCTCTATCCCTGACCTTTGTGGGGTTGAGGCAAGTTCTGTAAACCAGAAAAACTACAGGGACTGGGAAAGAAGGTGATCTTTAAGAAGCTTAATAGACTGAGGGACCAAATTCTGCAGCCACAAAGAGACAAAACCAAAACCTCTTGGAAATGTTCATGAAATTCATCTTGCTAAAGTGTGAAATCATGATTGTATGTGGCAGTGGCTGTGTTCTTGGTTTTAAGAGAGTTTTAAAAACAACAAAAATTTTATGTGGTGATCAACCTGTGGGGTATATCAAATATATATAAAATCTCAAATAAGCATAAATGAAAATACAGTTTCAGCTCAGTTCATGATCAGCAGTGGGAAAGGACCAGAGTCAGGGCTGGGCTCACTAATTATGGGCACTTCTCTGGGCATGTTCAGAGGTTTATTCAGCCTTTAATGCAGAATATTTGTCCTTGAATCAAATTTACTCCTCAGTGCCATTTTCCACTTTGCCTGTTGCACAGCTACTTCTGTGCCACAGGCTTGATGAGTCTTTTGGCTAAAGATTCTGGATTTCTAGCAACTGTTGTTGTAGTTTTTGGAGAAAAGGGCCCTGAGAGCCCCAGCTCCTCCCCCTTGCTGTGACACTGTGCTGCCAAAATGCAAAGTTCTGCTAGGGTTAGCCATGAAGGAAACACCAGAGCAGTGATGTGAGATTTACAGGAGTGCCAGGACACACCACAGCTCACATTTACCCCTGTGCTCATTTATTTTGTGCTAAAACACTCCTCCTGTCTATTAGTGCCACACAGACTGGGGTGTCACTCCTGCTCAGCCAAAGACAGCAAAGGCTCTGCATGAAGGAGAGAACCTTTCTAGAACCCAAAGATTTATCTACTAAATTAAGTTTTAAATGCTTAAACTCACTCAGAACACGGACATTTTGTTTTGCCTGTTTATAAAAGGATTTTGCAGAGAGCACAGAGGGGATGTGCCCGAGGGTCAGACACAATTTGGGTTCAAATGCCCAAACCCAGGGTTTAGTCACCCCCCACGACATGGGTGTTTTATCCCCACATTGAATTTCTGCAGTGTGTTACATCCTCTATTCCTGGTCTCTCCAAACTCTCAGAAAGGAAACACACCTGTGCTGCCAGCCCCAGAAATTGCCAGAAACTCAGAAATGGCACAAAGTGGCTGTGGCAGAACACGGAGCCAGGGCTGCACAAAGCACCTCCAAACATTAAATCATCAGCAGGACAGCAGTGTGTGACTCTGAAGGGTTTATTACCCTAAATGCTATTGATTAGCAATAAACCACTGCATTTCCTCATTTACCACCCAGGGAATCAGTTCCTGACCCTGCCCCAGCCCTGCAGGAGCTGGCAGGTGTGACACAGCTCTGGCTACCTGCACAAGGCTGCCCACTCACCTGAGCGTCCCTGGGGAAGGGAATTCCCAATTCCCAGGACATCCCTGACAGAAATCTTTGGTTGAACACCACTTGGTACTTCCACCACATGAACTGTCACCAACACTTTGGGAGTTTTCTCCACCCACCCCCAAAATGACGAGCTTAGGCTCCACACACATCCTTTAATTTCAGCTGGGCTAACCAGGAAAGGGAGGAATTGCTGCTCCTGGAGAACACCCAGGGGCACCTCTCAAACACGTCCCTCCCCTGCTGTCACCCTCTGCATGTCACAAACCTCCCAGCTGGGTTTTGGGGCAGGTTTTTGTTGCTTTGTGCTATTGCATTTGCAGTTCTTATCACCAGTTACATGGGCAGAGTTGCTTCCTCACAGGATTTTTCTGACTGGCATCAAATCCTACCACACAGGAGGAAATGTTATCAATCCTGCTATTGACAGGGTTGTAAAAGAAGACTGAAGACTTGAGAGCCAATTAAGTGATCAAGAATCTCCTAATTGCAAGAGTATCAGGTGGAATCCCAAGTAAAGACAAAGGATTAAGAATTTAACACCCCAAGGTCATTTTCCTTTTATCTTATTTACTTTCTTCAGCCCCAGAGGGGCAATTTGTGGCAGTGGGGTGTTGTACATCCTCAGATCCCACCTGGGAAAGTGGTTTTAGGAATAATTTAAGTGGTTTTAGGAATAATTTAAGTGGTTTTAAGAATAATTTCCCTGTTTCCAGTTTGTGGGAGTGCCACCATTGTTTGCAGATTTACTGCAAAGACTATGATTACAAAATCAAGTGCTGCCTGTAAAACAAGGCTAAATCAGCAGCATCAGTGGACAGCTGAATTAAGAGTTCATTTTTTGGTTAGCATGTGCTTTGCTCACAAGGAGATTGTTTCCCAGCACAATCTATCACAATTACTCCACATCATCTCTACAGTTTGCCCACTGCACCAAAATTCCATGCTGTGCTCTAAAAGCCTCCACCCTGCAAGAGAACCTGCAGGCAGGCTGAGCAGGCTTCCCAAGGAGATGCACTCACTCCATCCTTGGTGATTTCTGAGCAGTAGAAATTAGAGAATAGAATGGAGCAATAGAAATCTGTATTTTTCAATCGAGCCTGACATTACATCTCAGGATAAGGGAGGGTCCTGCTGAGCTCCTACCTTTGGCTGGGCATGATGGAATGGAGTTATTTGGGCAAGGCTGGATGGGCTTCCTCTGCCTGTTCTGGGTAGAACAGCCAGAAAGGGGTTTTTTGTACGTTTTTGTACAAAATAAGCACATTTTTGGCAGCCCAGGTAAGAGTCAGTGACTTTCCCAGCCACTCTGTGCCCCGTGCAAAACTCTGCCCTGCTCCACTGGGCAGAGCTCATCAATGTGGCTTTGACAGCCAGAACACCAGAGGGGCCCTTTCAAACCCAGAAAGCAAAGATCTTTATCTGAGACCCAGAGCTGAAACACCAGCTCACAACTGAATGCTTTTGCAATCTTTTCTTGGACATTTCTGAATGCTTGGGTGCAACACGTGGTTGTGACTTTTTTTTTTAAGGTTAGAAAGAAGCCCTACTGATTAATTATTTTAAAAGTAAATTTCTGAAGAACATTAAACCCAGAATTAATTATTAAAATTCTAGGGTGCAAATCAAGCATTCAGACTCTAGGATACTTCAAACCTTGAGTTTCCATCAGTTTAATCAATTCAGCCACCATGAAGATGGTGTTTGTTGATGTCCTGAGCACTCAGGCCATTGGAATGTGTCTCTCAATACAGAAATTAGAGGATGAAGTGCTTTATTATCCACCCATGCTGCCTAAGCTGTGAGGGCCTCCTCCCCAACATCTCTGGAATCCAAATCCTGCAGGTTCTTCCCTTCCCTCCCCTCCCTGGGTGTCTCCTTTGCCAGGGGCTGGGGCAGAGGGGAAGGTACAAACCCCAACCCCTCAGCCTGTGTAGCACAGGAAACATTCCTTACAGCAAACAAACAAAAGCACAAACACAAGCTGACAGGTTTCCCCACACAGCTTGAGCTACAGATTTGTCTCGTTGGTTTTGTTTGGGTTTTTTTTAAATCTAGAATTTCTGGAGAGCCCACAGAGACATCTTGTGCCTGGATGACACATAGCAAGTCAGCAGTGCAGGAGGGGTCATGCTGGGTGTTTTGGAAGGAATTTTCTATGAGGTGGAGACTTCAGGAGAGGATGAAGTCACCTGTTGCTCTCTGAACAGGTAAACTGTTCTTACAGGAAAATATCAGTGCTGAGAGCAGCACAGCTCTGGGTACTCCAGCAGCTCTGCTTGTTTGCCACTTGTCTTTGCAGTGCTCTTGGTGATGCAGGAGGGGACCCAAAAATCCAGCAGGCTGTCTCTGCAGATTATTTTGCTCTTGTCCTTGGGCACTGACAACCTGCTCTGCACCCAGCAATCAAAACCTCTGGGCCTCCCCTTTCAGTGCTTTTACATTCATGAAGGGTTCTGGCTTTTGGAGATAATGTGCCTGGCCAAAAACCTGCCTGGACATTCCACCTGCCTGAGCATCCCCAGCCTGGCTGGCTCAGAGCCCCAGGGGCTGGGCAGCCCAGAGGAGCTCCAGCCACAGCTCCAGTCCCACCCAGGGAGGACTCTGGACTGCAAGGAGACACTTTTCTAAAGATCAGTGTTTAACTCCTCCCGGGGAAACAGCTCTGACAGCACTTGCTGCAAGTAGGGCAGCCCTGAAATATCTCAGCAGCTACAACAGGCAAGGTGGGAAACTCATAACACGACGAGAAAAGGCTTTGAAATGAGGTAAATGAGTATTTTAGGCAAGTAAGCAGGGGGAGAGCCAAGTAAGAGCCCAGCAGGCTGCTGTTGTCAGGAGCAACCCCACTTCCCCCACAGGCAGCCGTGCCCCAGGGCTCCCAGTTTCTCTCCTCCCTCCCTCCCTCCCTCCCGTGTGTCCCACTCTGTTTGCTGGCACCACGGAGATTACAGAATGTGCTGACGTACATGAAATGACTTCTGTCCAAAACCAAAACTCCAGCATTTACAAATGCAAGAGACAGAATTCTGAGAACATGGAGAAAGATGGGAAACAAATTCTGATGGCAGATCCTAGCTGTGTTTAGAGCCCAAATCTCAGAGTTCTGGTCTCTTCAAGTTCCTCGATTCCCAGTAGTTAACACCCACATACTCCATTCACAGGAAGAGACTTTAACTGTAGACATTCTGTAATCCCCAAGAGCCTCTCCCCCAAGCCCAGAGGAAATCAGCAGATATTAAATTAGCTGACACTCCTGTTCATTCCCTCAACCCCACATTTGGAGCCACAGCTGGCTGGAATGTTCTGCTGGTCGATGCATTCCTCTCTAGTACTTTCCACCTCTTGCACATGGAATAAAAGGCTACAAAGTGCAGACATCAAGGAGAAAAATCCCAGTTCCAGGACATTAACTAAAGCTGCCTACTATTGAGAGCAGTGATAGGTAATCTATAAAATAATTTCCACAACCCCACCATAAAAGAATGCCATTGTCAGTGCAATCCAATAGTACCAGTGGCTGGAAGGGAATTTATTCTACAATGAAAGTTACTCCACATGAAACAAACAAACAAACATGTTTTTATCTTGTAAACCACGTGTGTTTATGATGGGTAGAGCAGCATCTCTGGAAATCACTGGGCATGAACTAAGGAAGCTTCTATCAGGATCAAAACTTGGGTGACAGCACAAAGATCTGAAGACTACAACTGTCTGTAAACAAAAGGAACAATGGTAAAACCAAATTTAATCCCAGTTTGACAAGCAGGCTGGATGAGGAGCCCAGCTTACTTAACCTCCTGCCATCCTCCAAACCAGGTCCAATTCTTTATTCCCTCTTATAAAACACATCCAGAAATCCAGAACTCAGTTCTTCATCCCTGGTAAAACTCTCCACATCTCTGCACCTTTTCACATTTGGTGCCCTTGGGAGCCAGGCTGGCTGGGCAGAGGCAGCACAGATGTGCCCCTCACACTTCCAAGCCAGAGCATACCCAGTGCCAGCTCTGTGCTGCCCAGCTCCCCTTCTGGCAGCACATTCCCAGGTCAGAGGTGCCATGCAGATTTTTTGGGATGCAGAGCCAATACAGAAACCTTCCCAGAGAGCTCCAAACCCTGCCCTCTCTCTGTTACTTGGTCAACTGGGATTTCCTCTGTGTGCTGCCCAATCTCTTGGATTAAAGGGACTGCAGCACCTTTGTCAAGCTTGCAGCTGATCTTTCTGGTCAAGCCTGTGTGCACCCCCAAAGGGCAGCAGGACCCTGCTCCCCACCTCACAGAAATGAACACCAGGGGAGGAATAAGAGTCAGAGATGAAGGCAGCTGCTCCACCTCATTTCTGCTCCTCCTGACCCACCCCAAGGCTCAGGGCAGGCAAATGGAAGCAGCACGGGCTGATTCCAGCTGAGAGGAGGTGGGGCTGAGCCTCCCATCCTGAACTCTTTCCATGCTCTGCCCTCTCCCATCTGCTTTCCTCCTGCACCCCCAGCTCTGGGCAGCGCAGGTTTGGTGGGGCTGGGGCAGGGGGAGCCATGGCAAAGCAATAACAAACACCTCAGCTAGCAAATGTGAAGCTTATGAGGATTTTATCTGGCCAAACCTACTCCATTTCCAGCAAAAAGCCAATCCACCAGCCAGTCCAGTGCAGCAGGAACCCAGCCCTCTGCTTCCCCAGCTGAGGCTCTGCAGAGTCAAACATTAAAATGATTCAAGGCAGAGATAACACAGCTCCAGTCCCTGGCACAGCCTCTTCAGCTGCTCATCATTCAGTATATTTTTGAATTCCTGAGCAGTGGAGGAAGCAGCAGTAAATGCAGTTTATGCCTGGCCCAGCTACAAATGGAGACAAGCTATTATTTGCTCTTTCCAAGAACTCATTCAATCGAATCCAATTTTGAAAGCTTTGGAGAATAATTTGAAATATCAGGAATTCTGGGTTCCTTCTGAGCCTCCACAGCGCCTTGACACTTCTCAGTGGCTTGGAGGGTACAAATCCAAGTAGAACTAATGGCAAAACAGCTTCTTTGATTCCATTGTGAAGGTGCAGCTTGTGTAAGCAAATATCTGTCAAACAGTCCCACCTCTATGAAGCTCCTGCAGATACTTACTTCAAGTGGAAGTATTTTTAGTATAATTGCCATTAAATGAATTATAGGAAGCCAATATAATTTTACAACTGATGAAAAATATTGCCACTTTCCATCATTAAAACGATTTTTAGAACTGCTGCGATCGCATTTTGCCCAGATATTGTCTGTCAATAGAGCTGAGATTCATAAAAGCAGGCCAGCTTTACAGAACACTTGAAATGCACTTTATGTGCAGCCAGAGACACTTTATAGTGAGCAAGATGTGCTTGCCACTCTCCAGACTGGAGGTGCAGAGCTTTCCCTGTGCTCCCACCATGTCCCCTGGCAGTGACACTGCCCCAGCCTTGCAGACAGTCCCAAAGAGGACACTCAGCCACACCTGGACATGGTGTCTCCTGCAGCCACAGGTGACTTTCCCAGCACAAACAGTTGTGTTTCCCAGGAGGGCAGAGCAGGAATTGCACCCCCAGAGCCCTGCCCTGCTGCTCCAGCAAGAACCAGCCCCTCAGAAGGAGCAGGAGAAAGAGAAACCCCCATCAGGCACTGCCCACTGCTCTGGCAGCCAGAGCTGACCCCTAACTCTGCTTAGGAACCATGCAGAACTTATTTTCTGCTGTGTTTTCAGACTGTTGGCTCAATAATTTTACAGTTTAATTCCCAGAGAAAAGGGAGGCAGAGGAGCCCAGGAGAGCAGGGATGAGTGCTGGAGGACTCAGGATTTGGATGAGTGGCCCATCATTGCCCTTGGCAAAAACCAACCTCGACAAAGAGGCAGAATCCAATCCTCAACACTGAACAGAGCAAGAAAAAGAAATGCATTGCTGTTCTTCTGCAGAATCAAATGCTTTAACAACCAACTGTAATGGGAGCTCAGCAGTGATGGCTGGGTTTGCATTTGGGCTGTTTCAGTGGGGAGAAATCTTCTTCTGCTTGAGCAGAGCTTTGGCTGACCACTGTCACTGCTGGGGTAAATAACCAGGACTGTAGAGATGCACAAAAGAGGGACAGCAGCAGAAGAAGAAAGGCCCAAGCCCCATCCATGGAATCAACAATCAAAAAAAACCCCAACCAAACACCCAGCATCCTTCCCCCAAACCGAGCTCCTGAGAAAAGCCACAGTGCATGTTTTTAAATGAATTAATTCTCTTCCCTGCTGCTGATTTCCTCTTTGGCTCTGCAGTGATTCTGCTATCAGGCTTCCCTAATGACACAGAAAAATAAATTCTAGTTTGCCATTCTTTTCCTTCAGATAATCTGCTCTAATTGAGTGTTTTACTGAGCAATCAATTGCACTTCACTCACTTTCCTAGGCTCGAATTACAGAATTAGAAGGGAAAAGCTTGCTTGTACAGACCACACTGCTGTGATCCTGGTGTTAGGATGGAGTTCACCATTGGCTGAGCATTCCTGTGCAACACTGAACCCCTGCTCTGAGCAGGTAAAAGGAGACCTCGTGCTCACCTGCTGGATTTGGGCAGAGTTTGGGAGGAGTCAGCACCATCCCTTGGGATGGCAGCTCCCACTGAAGCCCTCAGCACCTCTCCCAGGATTTAAATCTCCAGGGCTGAATGTCTCTGCTAAATAGTATTTAAAGGTGGGGGTAAGGAGGAACAAAATCTTGTCCCAGCCTGGTTCTTTCACTCTTTCCAGCCCCTGCAAACCCCTGAGGAAGAGCAGTGCCAGAGAGGGAAGGAATGGCTGGAGGCAAACAGAGCATTGCTCTGTAATTGATACACAACAGGCATCACACAGAAGATGCCATATTCCTGATTTAATACTCTGCTATGCAAAAGTTGGAATTAGCTTCCAATGCATCCTATTAGCGAGGCTGCAATGTGTTAACTTAATGTGTGAAGGCATTTTTAATATTAGCTCTGGCTACAATTTCCCATCTAATTGAATGGAGAGGAGGAGAAAAAAAAGGAGTTTGTAAATCTGCCACTGCAATGGCCAGTTACAAGGTTTTTTATGGCTCCCTTGTAATGGAAACATCAAGTCCACAGGTAAGCACTGTAACTGTGGGTAAAAGACATCAGTTTATTAGAGGATGTAAAGAACCAGAACAAGCTCCTTGGTCTCACCCCATCCCAGTTCTTTATTGTAGCAGAGCAGCACAAAGGGATGGCTTTGGCCTTTATGGAATGTGCAGTACAAGCTGATGACTGAAATTTGTCTCTCGCTGGTGCTGGCAGGCAGCCAGCCTTGGGAATGCCAGTTCAAACCTTTGCCTGGAAAACCCTTGTAAAGCACAATGTGGGGCTGTGTTTGCACATGCAGACCAAGTGCCCCCACGACTGGATGATCAGAAGTTAAAGTGTATGCAGATAAGAAGGTTGTGGGGGTTTTGTCTCAGTTACAGGAAAAGCCACAGAAAGGCAGCCTAGAAAAGTAAATATTCCATCAAATGTACCAGCATGAGGCTCAGCTTGGGATGCCCATCATTCTGATGGTGTGCACCCTCACCTGAAAGATCCAGTGTGCTGTTTATTGTCTGACTGTCAGCTCTGGAACACAACCATCGAGCAGACTCACAACTGCTGCCTCATTATGTATTTTTCCATTACAGGGAAAGCATATTTAATTTATTTCATTCAGTCCTTCTGCTTCAGGATCTTTGAAGCTCCAAGTGAATGGGAAGGTCCAAGAATGATGGCATTTGCTCTGCAAACAGCAGAGTTGAATGGTTAAATGGTGTGAAAATAATTTACAGTCTATTTTTTTCTTCCTTATGCCTGGATCCCCTGTTACTGGGAGTCCTTTCAGACATGGACTGTTCCTCACCATGGGGTCTACTGCAAAATAACAGAGCTGGGAAAGGCACCAGGTGCAGCAGGCTCTCCAACACTCTGCCCCCTCTCTGGGCTTTAATTCCAGGGTTGGACATCTCTAATAAATAATATTTCAAGGTGGTAAGGAGGAGCAAAAGCAGGAGAGATTTTGCTTGAGAGACAGCAAAGGACAATTCCCTCCTTCTCAAAGCAGGTATGGTGAAGTGATACCTGCTCTGGCTCTGGGCCAAGCTGCTTTGCAGACTCATTTAAAAGGAACAAGCCATTTTAATTAGCTCTCCCTGGACTCGGGGACATGTGGGTCCCAGGTGAGGGGGGAGCAGAGAGAAATAAATATATATATACACTTAAATGGAGAGCAGGCCCGCCTTGCTGCCAGCTCTCCCAGCTCTGCCTTAATCACTTTGAAGAATACAAGTCCACAGTGACCTCTGTTGTTCCTTTCATATTGGAGATTAAAAGATGAAGCACTGGTTCTGCAGCTGGTGAACACACAGAGAGGAAATCAATGACTCTTTCAGACAGGTCCCTGTGCAAAAAGGGTTACTGCAGACATGAAATAATTACTTTTAATTCAACTGTTTAAAAATAGATGCTACAGAAAGAGAAATGGCCTTTCTTTCTAAAAAAACAAGGCAAATGGATTTTTTTTTTCCAGAAGCCAGAAAATCAGATGCCTCTCATTTTAGAATAGACCTTCAATCATATATTTTCCTCCACTTCTCATCTTTGCTTTCAGGCAGTAAATCTGCTGGAGGAGAACATCAGGCAGTGCCCTGGATGCTCTCAGGGCTCCCTGTCACCATCACAAAGCTGTGAGCAGCAGGGGCTCAGGAACCTGGGCAAGGGCAGGGTCAGCACAGATACTCCTGGTGTGTCAAACAGCCAGATATTCCACCAGCACAGCCAGATATTCCACCAGCACAGCCAGATATTCCACCAGCACAGCCAGATATTCCACCAGCACAGCCAGATATTCCACCAGCACAGCCAGATATTCCACCAGCACAGCCAGATATTCCACCAGCACCTGCAGCTTGTGCTGTGGCTGCAGCCAGGAAAGCACAGAGCCCTGTCCCAGCCCACGGGGACAGTGCAGAGCCACCTCCCACTGTCCTGTGCAGGGAACAGAGGGCACAGAACCCCGGAGCTGCCCTGCCTGCACACCCCAGCCGTGCCCTGGGGACACAGGGTGGTCTCAGCCCTGGGCTGGACCCTGCTTTTCCCCCAGGCTGCCCCCTCCCGTGTGGCTGAGGTTGAAGAGGCAGCACCAGCTGAACTTGGAGCTGGACCAAAGTCATTGCAATGCTCCAGCCCTGCAAGGGGAGCCTTTGAAGGCTTTGTTGCCTTCTGTGCCACCCCAAGCTGCTCGGGAGCGATAAGCAATTCCACATGAAAAGGAGCTCAAGACACTATTTATTTTTCCTTCATGTGTAACAACAGCAAACTGTATATTGATCCCTTTTGCTGGAAAACAGCCTCCATTCGTGGCTCAGGAATTGCAGCCAGGTTAATTGCATGGTGCAGTTTGCTGTTTGACCTTCTATTTTTATCTTCCCTGGCCATTTCCACAGCTCCTCCAGGGAGCACCAGATGTTTGAGTGGATGTTGCCACACAGCTGGAGAGAGAGGAGCAAGCAGCCATGAACTTCTGCAAACACTGAGCAATGTGAGATTTACCAGCAGTGCTCAGGCTGGCTCTCACATGGCCAGAGCACAGTTTATTCCTTTAAACACAGAAACAAAGCCAAGCCAAGCAAAATGCCACAGAGGAGCTGCTGTATGAGTGAAAGTCACACTGAGCACAGCCAGCCCCAGTTCTGGGAGCTCCTGCCTGGAGTGGAAATAAACCCTCCTGTTCCTGCCACAGGGCCTGGGGCCCCCAGGCCAGCTGGGGTGAAGCCCCCATGGATGCAGCACATGCTCCCTAAACCCATCAACCCTGCCCCTCACCATCCCACCTGGCTGCATTTACCAGGCACTTCTTCCCACTTGGAAGTTATCCAAAGGTTTGGGTTTTCCCACATTTGCTCTGCTGTTCAGGAGTCCCCAGGCCCCTTTTCCTGCAGCTCTGGATGTGATGCTCCTTGCCTGACCCCTCTCTGGGGCACAAACTGTTCTGTGAACACGAGGACAGAGCTGGTGGAGTGCTGTAACTGATCATGGGAGAGTGTCTGGCACCAACTACTGCTCAAACCCAGTTACAGAAGACTCTGAGGTATTCAGAAGAGCTAAAATTACCCCCTCCTCCAGCTGGCTCCTCTCTGAACCCTCATCTGGCAGCATGATGACAATGGAGGGGCAGAAGCTGCTGGCAGGCACAGCCTGGGTGGAGAGGGAGGCTACAAAACCCTTTCCCAGCAGCACTGCTGCACACTGGAGTGAACAGGCCACTCAGAAAATTACATGTATAAATGTATTTTTATGTCATTATAAATTCATCATTCTAAATTAGATGTTTAGAATACATTTATAAATAATTACATTGTTTATGTATAAATATATATATAATTTAATATATATATTAAAAATTACCAATTCATTGCTGGGGTTTGCACACTGACTGACCAAGGCAATGAAAGCTTGGCACTGCCTGGAACGGCTCCTGCTCTGGGATACAACACCCAGAGTCAGCCCAGGCAAATCCCCCAGGAATTAATGCTACTGCAGCTTGCAGGAATGGCACTCACTGTATTTCAGCCTCTAGAAAAGTTAAACTAATTCAAGAACCCAGGCCCCTTGTTGGTCATTCCCCACCAGCACTGCTTGCTCCTGCCCTGCTTTCATGGAGGTTTGGAGCTGCTGTGCCCAGGGTTCAGGCTCAGGGCACAGCCCAAGCTCTGAGTGATCAGCTCCCCCAGGAGCAGGTTCTCCTTCCTCTGCCCTTGGCACAGCCCCAAACAGCACAGAGGCTCCAGGAAGCCCCAGCACCCAAAGAAACCCTGGCAGATGGGTCCCAGTGCTGCTTTCCCAAAGGAGGAGTGACCCAGCACCCCAGGCCAGCCCAGCAGCTCTCCACAGCACAGCCACACCTGGGAGGCACCAGGAGCAAGACCTGCCTGAGTATCCCCAGATGTGTGTCTGGGGACAAGCTGCAGCTGTGGTGGGAAGGATTTCAGCATTCCCCTCATGCAGGGATCTGGGACAAAGCTTCAGGCACCAGAGAACTCCTGCTAGTTTGAATTTCTGAGCTGAAGCAGGTCTGTTCCCCCACAAAGAGCTCACCCTTGGTGATCACAGGGAAGTGAAAAACTGTTTGATTATTTAAATGATGGGAGCTGAGCAGCTACACTCAAGTTGGGGGGAAATGTGTGTTCCTTTTGATAATAGTTTTTATTTATTAATGAAATCATCATGCTGTAATGTCACCTAAATTAGCCTCAATTAATTTCTGAATTAATTAGGTGTGTTCCTGGTAATTTCTTTCTCTTCTTACACTTTTCAAGAATCTTTAAATGATAAAAGGAATTCTAGTACAAAGAAATGGAGAGGTCTCTTTATAACAGACATTCAAGATAAGAATAGAATAGATACAGAAGGCAGGAGGGTAAATCTCATCAAACTGCTTTGAAACCACATAGCTGAAGTCCATCATTTTATCAAAGTCACTAAAAGTCATCAAATATCCTCATTAGGCACAATTTTTGATTTTCAGAAGTGATAAAGGCTAATGGGACTGCAAGCTTTCCACCCCAACTCCAAACCATCCCCAGCACCAAATGTGGACACTGAGAGGGGTTTATGACTGGGAAATATTTCTATAAATATTCTGTGTGGGCCTGGCCCTCCACTGCACAGAGAACTTTGGAGACAAACTGAGCCTGCTCTAATTGTACCTGAGGATCAGACCCACGTGCATTAAGGGCTGTTGGTGTTTTGAGCAGGGCAGATTTGAGTCATCAAAAAGGAACAAAACACAGAGCAACCAAAGTCTCGGGGTGCTGCACACCCCACCAGGGTCCAGGGGGTCCTGGGTGGCCCCAGACAGGGCCCCACAGGTGACACTGCTCCCCTAAATTACATTTGGGAGGAACTGCAGCAGTTAATCAGCAAAGCAAGCCTGACAAGCAGCCTGCAGATTTTCTAGGTGGGTATGAGGGGGAGAAAATAAAAAATACAAAAACTCCTGGAAAGGAATTGTCCAAAACTGTTTTGTTCTTCTCTTCACCTTCCAAGGATTGCCAGAGGGGTCTTTGGGGCTGCAGCTGATGGGTACAGAGAGGCTGCTTCACCTAAATCAACCCCCCAGGGCATTACACACTCTTTACTATTACTCTGATGCTTCTAAAAATACAATTGTGAAGCTGTATAATCTGATATGAAATTACAGCTTATTTTACCACAGAAGGAGGAAAGAAAAAAGAAGAAAGGGAGAAGAGACTGATGCCACTGACACATTTGAGAACACACGATGTGTTTTGATAGCACATTGTATTTGCAAAGCCTGTCCCCAGGCAGGCTGTGCTGGGATGAATTTGGAATCAAAGGCACGTGGTCAGGCTAACTGGAAATAATTCTGGGACCTTTCTTGCTGGCAGTACAGAAATGACAGAGGATCCAGAACAGGCATCCAAATATATATCCTCAGAATTTAATTAGAGAGAATTATTCTTGCCTACCTAGGATAATTGCAACATTATGTTGTGATGGCTGTTAGCATCACATATGCTTACAGATTAATAGTGTTTCTTCCATGTCTGCTTTTGATTTAATCAGGCCATCACTCATTACAATCATGCATGGCTGGTTCTACAAGATGAGAATGCATAAAAAACCAACTCGCCTGCTAACACAGACCTGGAGCTGCAGGGCTCTGCCAGCAGCTGAGCTGTCCCCAGAATGCACCCCTGAGCTGCAAACAGCCACGTGTGCTGCATGCACTGGCACTGCTGGCTTTGCCTGCAGGGAGCCTCAGCATTCCCAGAGGATTGCTGCCCTCCAGGCAGGACACAGCTCCTGGCTGCCCTCACACACCTGCATGCTCTGGGAGTGAGAGCCCAGCTGGGATGGGCTGCTCACAGCCAAGCCTCGGGGCTGTGGTTGTGGTCAGCCCCTCTCCAGGCTCTTGGCCAGCTCTGCCACACCATCAAAACCCACCTGGGGACACTTGGGGACTTCTGTGGCCCTCATATACATTAAAGGAAGGGAAAAAATACAAGTATGTGGCTACTTTGAAGCACAAGTAATCACAGAGGGACTAGATTTACACATAAAAGCAAAATATACATTTATACATGAAAGCAAAACATACATTTATACATAAAGGCAAAATATACATTTATACATAAAAGCAAAATATACATTTATACATAAAAGCAAAATATACATTTTTACTGTGCCAAAACAGAGACTGAACCTGTGTTTGATATTAACACTGCAGTCCTGACCACAACAGAGCAACTCATAATGGCATTTCTAAAAGCAATAATAACAAAAGATATATCACCCAGTTAAAGACTCCTGACCAATTCTCCCAACTCTACAACATCATCCAGACATTGGCCTGAGAACAGATCACAACTCAGATCAAAGGAGCAGACACAGACCCAGCAGAGCACCACAAACCCCACCAAAACCCCAGGGAACAGCCTTGTGATGCTTTTTCCATGTGACAGACATAGCAGCAATTACTTTCATGCATTTCCAAATAAATTTTAAAAGGCTTTTTTGGGTAATAGCTTAACTTCACAAATTCTGGCTGAACAAAGCTGCCTCCACACTTTCCATTGTTTGGAGCTGCTATGTAATTGGAGAACTTTTTTCTCTCTTTCCTTCTCCTCCTCCCTCCCTTCATGCCACAGGAATGCAATCCCTCTGAAATTAAGCACCAATGCCTAGGACACACATTTTAATGCAGCCCAGAAGCCACGATCATCCCCTTAGAAAGAAGCAATCCGTAAAGCAAAATACACTCTGTGCCTGCATACTAATGCAGCAATTAATCATTTTGATATCCTTGCTCTCTCCCCTGCTCATTTTCCCTTGATTTTTTGGTGTCAGAACCAACTCAGTAGAACAGCACACTTTTAAAAAATCATCTTTCAAGTAGCAACATTAAACACCTCAGAGAGGAAAGCAAACAAATCAATACATATTATAGCACCCGTGGTACAGAGAGCTCCAGAGCTCCGGCTGCAAAGACACAAAACTCCCTCTGAAGGGAGCAAAATCCACCTGAAATGCAGCAGCAGCTTTGTTCCAAAACCCACCCAGCATTCCTCCTTCCCGACCCCCAAAGAGCCCCACAGTGGCTGTGCCACCAATAAAACAGGGATTTGAAGGGAGAAGGGTCCCATTTATTCCTCCAGAAGCACAAACCCCTGTTCCAGCAAAGCCCTCCCATCAGCACAGCACAAAAAAACACCACTGAGGAGGCCAAAAGTGACCCCACAGCAACAGCAGAACAAGAATAAATTCCACCAACAATATGTACTTGGAGAATTCTATTAAAGTTGAAACCTTCCCTTACCTTTAGAAGCACAACAGGAACCAGCAGGACAGGAACCTCCTCCAGCAGAAGAGGATGGAAGGTTCTGGTGGTGGCTTTTATGGGTTTGGTGGTGGGTTCTGGGTGGTTCCAGCACAGGTGTTGCCAATAATGAGGTTGGTTCTGGGTGGTTCCAGCACAGGTGTTGCCAATAATGAGGTTGGTTCTGGTTGGTTCTGGGTGGTTCCAGCACAGGTGTTGCCAATAACAAGGTTGGGGCTGTTGGTTCTGGTGGGTTCCAGCACAGGTGTTGCCAATAACGAGGTTGGTTCTGTTGGTTCTGGGTGGTTCCAGCACAGGTGTTGCCAATAACGAGGTTGGTTCTGTTGGTTCTGGTGGGTTCCAGCACAGGTGTTGCCAATAATGAGCTCGTTAGCTGTAATGAGGCTGATTAGCTGCACCTGTGCCCCAACTGCCCCGCTCCCATGGCCAGTGAGAGCCCCCTGCCCTGGGGTGGGCTCAGCCAGAGGAGAGGGCAATTCCCAGCTCAGGTTTAATGCATTCTGTGTTTGGATCCACACATGGCAATTAACATTCATTTGCAAGAACAACGGGCTGATTAATCAGCTGGGATTGCCAATGACACACTTGCACTCCAGGCTCGTTTCGTTTTGCACCGTGCATGGTATTTAGCTAAAGCTGTGATTAAAGGCCAACTTCTGAGGCCTTGAGGAATAAACCTCAGCTTTGATGTTGCTGATAAAGGCAGGAGTTTTCAGAGAATTTGATTCTGTGGGGGAATAAAGAGAAATTAGGTGTTTTGCTCTTTGCCAGTGTTTATGAAATCCAGGAGCATTTTAAAGTCAGTGAAGAGTTGTGCTGCAGAGGGGACACAGGACTTTATTAGCAGAGGAAGAACATAGGGCAAGATTAAAGCTGGGATGCAGAAATCACAGTGACAGGAACACAGAGCTTTGCTGTTGCAGGTGAAAGCAGCTCGGGCTCTGTGTGTTGATCCCAGGGCACCCAGAGAATGCCCTGCAGAGCCAGCTGCTGTGGATGGAGGCAAGCAACAAAATCACCTTGCATTACTCCTTGCTTGTAATGATATTTATCACATTTTTAGTAGCGTGGCTCTCTGATTTTCAGCAAAGAGTTTATGTTGATTTATGGGTGAGAAGAAGGCCAGAAACAGGAAGGGTTTGGGGCAGCCCAGCTGCAGCAGGGGTCCAAACCCACGTTCAATCCCATGCTCTAACTTTCCTTCCCAAGTGCCTCTCCCCACACAATTTGCTGCCTCATCTCCTTGGCTGAGCCTGACACTTTCTGTCATGCTTTTGATTATTTTCCTGCCTTCCTCCTGAGTCATTCTGTCATTCTTCACCAGACCTTTGCACCCAGGTGCTACAGACCCACTGGCAATGTGTAGCTGCTCGTGTGACCCACCCTCCTGAGCACTGCAGCTGCAGAGCAATCCTCAGCATTCAGGTCAGAGCTTGGGCCCATCATCCAGGCTGGGGAAATGGAGATACTGCCTGCAAATGACTGAATACAAGAATTCTTTAACTCCAGTGCTATTAGGCTGCAGCCTTAGAGGGGAATGATCAGGGCTCCCTTCAAGGTTTCCTTCCATTACCTCAGGTCTGTCCTGTTGGTTACTTTGAATCTTTTGCTCATCCCTAGAGGATCAGCATCAGTCACTGGGAAATAGGATGAAATTCCCCTCCCAGTGCAGAGGGCAAACCCAGGGCTGTGACCCCTTCTGTCCCCCCTTCACACACGTTGGCAGCACCTCTCTGCACAGATCTCACCAGACTCTGCTTTCCCCTGCAGTGCTGCAAAGGAGCTTCACAGGAGCTTTCCCTCTGTCAGTCAGAGGAGGCTGAATTGGAAAGACTCATTCCCAAAAAGAATTTTAATAGAAAAATGATAAGGCTCTCAACAGATATTATTTGCATGAGATCACAGAACTGCCAGCCATCAGTTTGTAGGTGAGCAGCAGCCAACAGTCAAGGACTTCAGCCTGAGCTTGCTAAGAGTAGTTCTTCTGATAATTAAACACTAATGTTCTTCCATGAGTACATTATAATGAAATAAATTGCTTCCAGGGAACAATAAACTACAGGCAGCATCTGAAGCATTTTAACAGCACAGAGCATTTGGCTGCTGCAAGATTCACTCCAAGAGGAGAAAGGTAATAACATCTCAGAAGCCATTTAGAGAACAATTTGCTGAACTTTCAGGGTTTGTAGGGACAAACTGGGGCACTCCAGTGTGAGATTTGGCTCGTTCTCAATGGCTCACCTGGAATGGAAACACACACTTGGTGCTCATCTGGGGGCAGGGACAGGGCTGGCCACGATGGCTCTGGGCTCAGGGGTGGCTCTGGGACCTGTGCTGTGCCCCGAGAACATCCCAGAACATTTCCCTTCAGTTCTTCTTGCTCATCTCTTATCACAGCTCTTGCCTGCTGTGTTTTGGATGGGAAGACTGCCTGTAACTCACCTGGGGTCCCTGTCTGGCCCCACAGCCCTCGAGCACTGGACTCATCTCTTGGGACACAGCAGATTCAATAACAGTTCCAGACAAAAGCCAGGCCCCTCAACAGCAACACTTACTTGCCTTCTAAAGCAGAATAAATGAAATTATCATTGTCGCTTCCTAATGCTTGAAGTGTGCTATAGAAATATTTACAAAGAATTGAGGAAGAATATTGCACATATGTTTCCAATTGAATGAAACTGTGCACGTGCCTCTCTAATTTAAGATAATATCCTGACCTTTGAAGATGTAAGTTGTGAGCACAGCAATAAAATCAAAGTTTAACTGTTTGTTCTCTCCCTGTAGGGCAGCAGGATTTGTCTTTCTTGGCTTCTTTAACTTTTGGAGCTGGTGGAAAATACATTTTTCTGTCATTATGCTTGTTTTAAACACCAGGTTGAGCTTGTTCTGCTTGAAGAGTTAGCTGCTGCAAAGGGTTGATTTCAGAATAAATCATATTCATGTTTAGAGTGCAATTTGCAAGCAGTGATGAACAAGTTCTGTGAATGGGAGCTGCACATGGTAAAAACTCTCTGGTACCCAATTCCCCACAGCCATTGTGAATGTAAAAATACAGAGATCACTCTGAGTCATGTGCAACAAGAAAGAGAAATCTCCCTTCTTCTGCTCTCTCAATTGCCTGTGCATTGGCCTTTAGCCAAGACAGATGGATTATCACCAAACAAATTTCACTAAAGCCTCCTTGCATTTACATAATGTAAGTTTCTAACATTTAAGCAATTAAAAGGATTGGTGCTTATGGCTTTAAAGAACTTGTGGGTTAATTACGACTCACTCGTTCTGTGCACGTGATGGGAGAGAGAAAATGAAGATTTTGGAAGTTGAGGAACTTGCTCACTGCTTTACCCTGCATGGGGCACGCTGCTTTGTTGAAGGACTTTTTTTGCTTGAGGAGGAATAATAAGGGTTGAATTTCAATTTGTTTTCAATGCACAAATCCCCTTCCATAAAATCTGACTTTTAGGATGGGATTGACTTCTTTAAAATTGTGAGTACAGTTTTGTTTTACATGAAGAAGCTAAAGACAGCCCTTCTTGGCTGTATTCTGAATTCCACCCTTTTATTTGAGCGTGTCCTTGCAGTTCAGGTGAACACAGGTCCCTTGCTGAGTCCCCCAAGCCTTATGGAACAGAAATCCTGATTTAGGCAGCCCCACAGGGAACAGGACTTTGGCTGAATGTGGTTTCCAGCAAGGTGGTGCCCCATGGACAGCACCTTTTAATCTGCTTTTTTGACAGTGCTGGGTGTTCCCATGCAGGAAAGGGTGGCATTCCCTGAAATGTGGGTACAACAGGAGATGGTGCCACTGACTGCAATGGGCCAGCAGTAACACAAGCACAGCTCCTTTCTCACACAGCAGCAGGGACAAAGGCAGAGCTGGGCTTTGGTTGAAGCTCTGTCACTCGGTACAGAATCTGTTTAAAAAGTATGAAATTTTTTCTTTTTGTTTTCAATTATCTCGGTTTCCTTTCTTGTCGTGAGTCATTTCATTTTGGAGGTGCTTTTTCTTTGCAAGGTAAGAAAATAGACATTGAAAGTGGGTTCTGGTGCACAGCATTCAACCACAATGAAAAAATACAGCAGGCAACCAAATTGCAGCACAGAAAACTTCACTGGATTCTGCTGCAGAAGCTGAATGATGCCAAATGTTTGCAAAACTGAACAAGTAGTTTTTTATTATTATAACAGGGCACAAGGGCTCCAATCATCACTACTAAAATTCCAAGCAACTCTTGCTGTGTTGGGTGCTGCACAAAGATTGAGTCAGTGGTCAGGGCTAATAAAATCAAATAAACAAGGAAATCACCTCAGGGGGAAAAAGGGAGAGATAGAAAACCCCATGGGTTTATGATTTATCAGCTGATTTATCCAAGGACATTGAGAAAGTCTTCACCTGGAATGAGCATTTCAATCCAGACCTTTGCAGCCCTGTTCTTGCAGTCCTTAAACAACTTTCTGTCTCAAAGTGCAAAGAAAATTTTCCTGGTCTTGTCCCTTTTTTGTTCTGCCCAATTTTATTACTTTAAACCACAAACTCGTTTTAGAGGACACTGATTTTTCTTTTGTGAAAACTAAGTATTAACCAACATTAAGCTCCATCCTTTGATTTCTCTACATTAGATCAAATTTAAAATTGCATGTTATTAAAAAAAAAAAAAGATAAAAACCAACCCAAAAAAACCCTAATCCTTTTTTATGGAATTCAGCTCTATTTTTACTTACTTTTTTATCCTCCTTTTCCTTTCTATTTTGTTCTGTTCTATCAAAATAGGCCTCCTGGTAAGTAATACCAGTTAATAGGAATTACTTAAAGTATATTTTGTTTAGTAGAGAAGCAAAAATCATCCTTGATTTCTTGATGTGTTCTGTAATCCGTGTCATATGGATGGCTCTGTAAATCTTCCTAATGCCTAATAAAATACACTTCTGAATAGCACACTCATTACATATTAAACTGAAAATTCTGCTGCCTAAGTGCTGCTGTGTGGTTTGGAAACAATAAAACCAGCACGGAGTTATGAATTACAATCAGTTTTCTACATTTCTGATTCATAAAAATACATTTTTATGCTCTCTCCTTAGCCAGCATCTGAACTTTTCATCCAGCCTGTGCCAAATGAATGCAATCAAAGCATGCTGTCTTTATTTACTCCTGCAAAAGAAAATGTCCCATTGTTTCTAAATTTGACCCCACATAAATGTTCAGAAGGTTGCATTTATTTATTATTGTCACTCTTTGGGTTGGTTTTTTTTTTTTTTGCTTCCAGGTCAGGGCTCACAAAATTTGAATTTCCTCCTCCAAATGTTTTTGTATTTCCTGTGTGCTGCTTTGGTATTTCAAATAAATACATTTGGGTCCTACATGTGGCTTTGTCTGGTTTGGCATTCCATTTATTCCATTCCTCTCCCTCTCCTTCCAGTCTCTCAGAAGAGATGCTTGCATTCAGAACAGCCTGTTTCAAAATGACCCCAGCAGCCACAGGCCTGAGGAGCTCTGTCCTTTTCCACGATTTCAGCTTTCCTGAAGTCTCCAGCAGCACAAACTCTCTGTGCACAAATCATTTGCCTTTTGCCCTGAAGAGTGTCATTTGTAAAGGGAGGAGAACAGCAGGAGCTGCAGCAGTGCGTTGTGAAGGGGAGGCTGTCAGAGGACTGGCACCATCTAATGGGGTGTTAAAAACAGAATTATCAGCATTTATTGCCAGCACTCAGCTCCGGTAATCCAGATTAAAGTCAATAGCTCAGGGAACAATAAAGAGGCAGGTTCTGCCCAGTGGGTTGTGATGGGACAGGAATTAGCTGGGATGGAGCTCCCAGCACTGCAGCTCTTCTGGCACTCCCTGGGATGAACCAATGGCTCCACTGGCACCTGGCAGATAAAACCACAGAACCATCACTGCAGTGGGACAGAAACCCCAGGAAGCACTCAGCAGCACCACAACACAGCCACACCAATCCCCTGCTGGATTCCACCACGGTGGGATGAATTCAGCCAGGGCCACCCAGCTGCTCCCGTCCAGAGCTCTGCTCCTGATGCCCGTGCTGGAGGGAAGCAGTTGGGAAAACATCTCTGCTGTGCCAGCCTCCTGCAGCATCCAAGCTGGGGCTGTTCTCAGTTTGAATGGCTCTGGTGGGAAGAAGAAGAGCACAAAAGATGGAACCTCCCAGATTTTCCTGACAGCGTTGCCTGTGGCTGGGTGTCTGTCCCAGCAGCTCAAACTCTCTGCATCCTTTTGACTTTGCAACACTTGCTGCTGGGAGGAGTTTCTTCTACCACTGCTGGCCTCATCATTTCCATTTTTCTGCTGGTCTGTTTCCTTTCCCCATCTAGAGCCCCTGCCTGTAACCTGTAGCCATGAAACCCCAGAGAATTAGAGAAGGGACTAAAGGTTCTGTGCTGGCAGCACCTGGTCAAGAGGCTTGAGAGGCAAGGGGGAATTGCAGAAGATATCCCAACCACAGAGTCCAACTTTTCCCACAGGTCTGTCAGTGTCTCTCTCCCCCCACATTATCCATGTTGACCCATATTATTTTGGACACCATTTGAATCTTCCTGGCCCCAAGAGTTTCTCCTCTCTTGTTTGTACCTTGGGCAGCTCCCATGGTTTCCCACCCCAGCTCTCAGGGGCTTCAGCTCTTTCCTTCACCTGCTCTGGGTGAAATGAAAAGTTTGACTCCAATTAACAATCCCCAGCAATTGCTGAAGGGAGAGAAACAATCACTCTGCTACAAAGCTGAATCCATCTGGGTTGTGCAGTATTAAACAGAGCACAGAGGGTACAATTTCTGGAAGAAAAGAGGATCTAAGAGAAAGGAACATCACTCAGATCAGGTTAAGAGATACTTGACCAGAGAAGGTCAGGAAAACTTTTAAAAGTTTTGGATAGAGAAATCTGCAGCTCTCTCAGCTGGGGATGACTGAAAACTCAGAGTTCAACCTTCCACCTCACATGAAAGGATTTCCCATCTGTGGAACAGCGAGACTGAGGAATTTTAGAGAAGGGAGCCTAGGAGATGGCAGGAGGGTCTCTGTGTTTGTCTGTTGTTGATTGTTAAAACATCCTCAGCTTCTCACCAGAATGTTTCATTCCCAGAAAATCTCTTACGAGGTCAGTTGTCCTTGAAGAAACTTTATGACTTGAAAATGAATAGAAAAGGATGAGGAAATGTTAAAGGTAAGTACAGTTTTCCAACACCCCCACTTGCAAAAAAAGTCTGAAATAACTCTCAGCCTCATTTGTTATTTGGTTTTTTAAATTTTTCTGATAAGCTTCCACATCCCTAAATACATTCCACTAGTTTGGCAAGGTGGCTGGAAAAATGAAGTTGGATTTGATCTGTGGATGGGCATGGCAGGGAGTGCTGGGACTCAGACTGATTCTGAGCTTATGCAGCAGTTAATTTATTGCTGGGCTAATTGAATAATGCATGAGACCTTCCACCTGAGACTGCTGAAGTTCCTTTATGATCTCCATGCAGCTTTGGAAGGACTGTGATAAACCTCTTCCAGCTTACATTCAGTACCTACACTGGAACATTCTGAGTGTCAGCTTCTGAAATATGGAGTGGTGATTGCGTGCTATGGAAATTTGCTCAGATTTGGCAAGTCTTTAATGGTGCTTTCCATATTTTCCCCTGAATTTTTATCATCCCAATCAATTCAGAAGAAGATGTAACATTCAGATCTTAATAAGGCTGTAAGCAAGCATTTATTTCCTTTATAATTTTCTATTAATTACACAGCAGCTAATGACTTTTAAGAGTCTGCTATTAATTAATTTACATTGGCTGTCTTTAATTGCCTATTAAGTACCTGGACTCATTTGCGAGATTTACATGGAATTGTTGCCAAAAATGTCTTGTGCAACTGCACCAGATCCTTTTTCTGCCTGAATTCTCTATTGTTCCATGCCATATTTATCATGGTTACTTTCCTTTTGCACAGCTAGCCTCTTAGCAGCTTAGATCTAAAAGCATTTAAAGTAATTATCCTCTGTAATTACCTTCCTCCATTTCTCTGACTCTTTTCTAATAGTAAAAAAGCCAAGAAAAAAAAAAAGCCCTGCTCAAGAACAAAAAAGATTTGATCAGCTGTTGGCCAGGCATTAATTATTTACAAAGAATAACTGTGTAATCTATAACAAAGCATACACTAACAGTTAAGACTTGTCCCTGAGGCTAAAAGATGAATTTATCCTCCAAGGAAAATTTTTAAATTGCAAAAAAAATCTGCAATTCCATGCTGGGAAGAGAATGAGATATTTTTAGCATTTCAGATTGTGTAGGATATTTCCCTGGTCATGGCCTGCAGAGATGGGAATGAGGTTTTCCACCTCAAGCAGATTTTCCAACAGAACATCCCCCAGCACATCCCTCCCTGCCCAACTGCCCAGCCTGGAGGAAGCTGCCAAGAAAACAGGAATGGTTTTGAGGCTGAATCCATTGGAAGGTTCCCTGACACGAACACATCACTGCCAACACTTGCACTTCACAAAAAGGCATTTCCAGGGCAAGAATATTCCACAGGAAAATTTGTCTCTCAGTAATTGGCCGTGCCCTGAACCAGGAGCGCCTCTTCCTTTTTCCCCTTCTGTAATCTTATCTAACATAGCTGTGCATGTTCCTATTATCCATACAAATGTCTAATCCCTTTTGAATCCCACTAAATCCTTATCTGTCCCACAGGGTGAATTTTCTTTGTGCAAAACCCCTGATTCCTTTTAGGCTGTTTCAGATTTGTAAGTGATCCATCTCTCTTGTCCTTGTGTGATGAGAAAGGGTAAACAGGAGTTTCCTTCCACCTGCTGTGTGTTGTTTTGCATACCTCTTACACATTCTTATTTCCTGAGCTTCTCTGCTAGGATAATATCCTTAATCCTTTTCAGCCTCATTTCATAGGGGGGGGTTGTTTAAACAGGACGTTTTTCCCTTTGGATGGAGAAGAAAATAAAATTATGAGATGTGAAATATATAATTTGACTCCCCAGAACTGTAATTTTACGCGAGTGTAATTCCATTGAAATCAGCATCTCCCGATGTGCAAGGCTTGGCTGTGCTCTGCCTGTGCCTGCAGTGGCACCATATCATTTTCTGTCCTCTGCTGCACATTAGGGAGCAGTTCCTGGCCTTTTTCTGAAGCACAGCTGTACCCTGAGCACAAGGCTTCCTGTGACTCTCCCAAGGCTTTCTGTGACCTGCTTCCAAATCATTTGGACACTCACACCACGCCCGAGCAGAAAGCTCTGGGAGAGGCAATCTCTGGGCTGATTTCACTGCTTCAAATGTGCTTGGCAAGGAACAGGAGATGGATGGGGAGGAGGGAGACACCACATGTGGCCATTTATTTTAAGATATGTAAATGGCTGGCAATACTCTCATTCCATCATATTTTATACCAGCAGCTGTGTCTTAATTACAGAACAAGTTATATTTTATTGTGATGAGAGCCCCCCATCACAGAGCCCCCACTTTCACTTGGGTGAGGAGCACTCAACAAATGTCTCATCTACAGCAGGATAAATGGATAAATGCAAGATTATTTTCCCTGCTGCACAGATGAGACACAGGAAGAGTTCATGTTGTGCCCAAAGGCTTGTAAGAGGTTTGTTATGAAGGTGGAAACTGGATCTGAAGTTCCCAAGTCCCAGTTTGGAACTTTAAAGGCCCAGCACTGCTCTGCCTTGTTCCTCAGAGAAGCTCAGAGTGGGATTTGGCTCCTTTCCCTGCTCCCTGTTCCACCTGTGTCCCTCCACTCCTCCTGCTCAGGGGCTTCCAACTTTTGTTTGTTCTCTTCCTCTGATGAACTCGGTGTCTTTGGGGGTCTGACACAGAGAGACCCCAGCCCTGTGACACCCAGAGCTGAGTGCCTCCTGAACTGGAATTAATGAACACACAGGAGGTGCTCCAGCTCTGCTCAGCTCCACGAGAGAAGCAGAAGCAGCAGAGACAAAGCAGCTCTTTTCCTGCTGATAATTAAGTGACCTTGTCAGAAATTATAGATGTTTACTTATTCAGCAGAGAATACACGAGGAGAGAAAAAAAGAACATAATTGCCTTTATATGTCAAATGAAGTATAAAAAAATTCCAGCTCAAGATAGAAGAAGAAGGAAGATCTGTCACCTAAATCTTTATTTTCATAAGCCAGTATATAATGGAACTAATGTGACAAAAGCTTGAAGAATACCTCCGTGCATTTTTTGGTTTTTATATATGCAAATCAAGTAAATGTAGGGCTTAAGGCTGCTTATTTAACAGCTGTATAATGGGAGCATTAATGTGCTTTGGCTTGAAAAATGCATATTTCAGGCAAAAGGAATTATTTGTGTCAATATTACTGTGTGGGCGATAGAGAGGTGTAAAAAAGGATTGATAATCCAAATAGCAGCAAGTAACTCCATACTGCTGCAATCCATGGGGAAACCCCCCTGATGCCTGCAATTAATGAATTCCTGTGTCCCAAATGACAGAACTCTGTCCTTCCCCCAGGCCCAGAGCAGACCTGGGGCAGCCTGCACAGGAAGGGGTGTGCCAGCATTTGCTTTGTGCAGCCTGTGAGAAACCTGAGCTCTCCTTGGCCCAGGAACAACAAATAATTGTAATAAATAATTGTTTGTAATTAATCCAGCTCGTGATGATCCCACGCAGGCTCCACGCCTCGGGAGGGGTCTATGGGCCCAAGAGATCCCAGATTGAGGGATGTGTCCCAAAAAGGCTCATCCCCAGTGCTGGAGAGCTGGCCAAGCACCACGGGTTTGCTCCTCATGCATCAATTCATTGGGCTCTCATGCATGAAGTAACTGGCTGTGCAGACATGCAGCAGTGGGCACTCGTGCAGAAGTTATTGGGGCACTCATGCATGAAATAATGGGGCACTCATGCATGAAATAATGGGGCACTCATGCATGAAAATAATGGGGCACTCATGCCCAAATCAATTCTGTGCTCCTGCATGAAGGCACTGAGCAGTCATGCAACTGTTTTTTCTAATTACAGGGTTTTTTAAAAATTATGCAGTGCCCCAGTTAGCCAGATGTTGTATCACTGCCAAGTTACCTGCCCAACAAAGTGCCTGAACTGAGATATTTAGGAATAGAAAAGATTCTGGGCTTCATATTAATTAAAATGGCATTTTTAGTTAATGAAGTAATTATGACATTTACTTGATCACATGCTCCAGAAGCACGTATCATAATTTCAAGTATTTTTAAAAATAAAATTATTACTTCTATGCTTTCCATAAATAATGTGATTTACCTCTAGCCATCATCCAGAGCTGGATGCCCACCTCACTGCTGTGCCCAAGGGCTCTGCAGCTGGACTGGAGAAAAGCTTTAAACAGGAACCCAAGCAAACACCAAGAAGCCAAACACCCACAGAGCCTGAGAACTGTTTAAGGCAAGTGATTCTGGGGCCTTGCAATTCCTACATTTTCTTAAATGTGACAGCTGTAAAACACACCTGGCAAATTGGGAACAGGATGAATTTTAAATGCAGCATCAGGCGCCTCTGAGTTTAAATCAATGGGGCATAATTAACACTGTTCCTCCCAGATAAAGGTCTTCTGGGCTGTCAACATTTTTTAATACTCTTAGGTCTGAATAGAATGTTCTTTTGGCAGTAGATATTAGTTGGCAGGAAAAATTACTCATGACCTTTTAGCTTACACAAATAATTCAGGCTTCCTTTTTTTTGCTTAAAGCCTGCACACTGCATCTTCCAGAAAAAGTGACAAAACATAATGGAAATAATTCTATTTTAGCATTCAGTGCTGGGTGGTTGTTTTCAGGCAAGAAAAAAAACAATATGCACTTTTTTTTTTTAAGGGCTAAAGTCCAAGAGAGACAGAATTTCATTATTAGACCATGTAAATTACTCAGTGGCCTGTGTGCCATTGGTACTCATAATATTTGGATTTTCTTCCTGTATTCTGAGCATTTCTGGCCAAGTGCTGGAAGCAGGCAGGCTCTGACGTGCAGCACTTGTGTGGATTGTGTCCCTCTCAAGGCATGGGCATCAACAAGGAGAAACCTTGATTAATGTCACTGCCAAACCCACCTTGGTGCCATCATCTGTGCTGGGCACCTGGATTTTGTAGGGTTCTGTGTGAACAGCTTGGGAGAGGGACTGAAAGCAGAGGAGCCAGGCTCAGAAATTCTGGTTTAGAGCTCAATCTGTGCTTGTGAGGCAGCAGATCTCCAGCTGTTCAGTACCAGGGAGGCAGAGATGGAGAGCAGATGCTCCCTTCAAGACCCAGCTGTGCCTGTGGAAGAGGTCATGGCCCCCAAGTGCCCATGAATGACCCTCCTGGCCTGCTGGGAGTGCAGTTTGCATTAATCACCCCATTTGTTTAAGGCCAGAATTAACCAGACTCTCTCAGATCACTCGTTCAAATCATCGAAATGAAACCTTGCAAATCTTTGCAGAATTATTGGGGAGAGAAAACTTCTGCCCAGAAAGTAAAAGGTGAGTGACTTCAGGCAGGAATCTCTCCTGCTGCTGGGGCCAGAGCTGGAAAAGTGATTTTTGCTGGTTTTACTCCTCGATTTGGTGTCAGTGCTCACACCAAGGGGAAACAGGGCTGAGTCTAAAGCCCTGACCCAGCAGCTCTTGCCCACCCTGAGAAATTACCCTGAGGTTACCTCGCTGCTTCACCAAATTCTCATGGTCACACCTTCATAAAGACAGCACTAAATCAAAAGTTTTCACTCTGTAGTAAACTTCAGGCACTCTGCTCCATCAGTGTGGATGTTTGCTCCCATCCTTGGGTATTCCTGATAAAATCTGAAGTATTTCCCAAAATATTTACTGTAGTCAATGTCATTGGTTCTTGTACTGCTTAGAGATATGGATAAAGTTGTAAATAAGGGTTAAATGTAATTTTATATAAAATTTGGGGGCTAGGTATACTTAAATTTGGGTATAAAGTTGTGAATAAGAGTTAAGTGTAATTTTATATAAAATCTGGGGTTTGGATGTACTTAAATGTGGCAAAGTAAGCAAAAGCTAGCATTGACAGGAGGAAGAAAGCTCTGTTTTGCTGACACCATGTTCCAGTTAACAGGAGCACAACAGAGCTGGTAAAAATTGTGTTTTCCAGCACGTGTGGTCAAGAACAAGGCTGGATTCCCATCGGTTCAGAAACCCAGGGCTTGGCATCACAACTCTTCTCCTCTGGCTGCTTTTGCAGTTCCCACACGTTTCTTGCACTGCTGGTGGCAGCCATGGGGAATTTTCACAGTCCACGCCAGGGCTGCTGAAATTGCAAGGAGCACAAGAGCAGCAGCAATTAGAGCCTGTTAGAGGTGGCTGAAAACCCCACAGCAAAACACAGAATTACCCAGATCTCAAAGCACTCTGCATTCATTAAGAATGTAGAGTGAGGCCATTTTTCTGTGTAGAAAACAGAGAAGATTGAGCTATTTTTCTAGTGAGGTCTTGAAGGCAAGCAAAGGTCTGTGTCACAGAGATCTAGTCTCTAGATTTATTTTTTCTTGCATATAGGAGCATGTTTCAGGCAGAAATAACCAAATCAGAGTCAATTTCTTCATATTGGGAGTGTTCTATCATGCAAAAAACCCCTCAAACCAACCCACACCTTGGGCTTTTACCTGGAGTGAAATATCTTGTCAGCATTTCCATAAAATCTAAGCTCTGTGCAGTAAAGTAGGAACTTGGGTGACAAATAACTTCGTTTCAGAATTCAACACCCACTCCCCTCCCAAGCAGGCAATCTTGTCCTGACTGGTGTGTTTTATGGAGCTGGGGGACAGGAGTTACAGGCACTTATTCGTTCTAAAATCCCTGCTTTTGCCATCTGCTGGGATGAACCACTTGCCACTCATTAGTGCCTTTTTCAGGTTAATTAAGCTCTGCAATAGCCAGAGCCTCGAACAACACAGCCTGACACATCCAATTTATGCTGTGCCATTGCCACTGGATGGCATGAGTTAGTTGTGCTGCAGCAGTGGATGTGAAAGGGATCAATTAAACGTGGGCAGCTTTTGCCAATAGGTATTAGAGCATTGAACTGGTTTAATTCCCATTAAACTGGGAGTTCTCATTGTTCTATCAGGGCATGGCCATGCACGCTGTGTTTGCCTCCCAGTGCTCATGAACTGAAAGGAAAATCAGTGTTTCCTCTTGTTTAGATAGAAAGGACAAATAACCTTGTCCTGGCAGTAATAACCCTCAGTGCAGCCCTGCTGCAGTTCACTTGTGCTTCAGCTGTGATAACATCATTCCCCAGAAATTCCAGTTCCAGCAATGGAAGGAGGTCAGAGCCTTCCTGCCAGCTTCAGAGCCCTTCCAAAATCCAAAGGCACCTTAAACCGAGTGTTTGGAGCTAAGCTGATTGCTAGATTTCCTTCTCCACCAGCCATGTGTTTGAGGGTCATGCCAAAACCCACAATAATCCAGCTGAAAGACAAAACCCTCAAACACAACCCATTTTTAACCCTCTCAGCTGCAGCCACACCATGGCACACGCAGGGCTTTGTTCAAAAGCTGTGTGCCCTGTGTGGGGCATTGCCCAGGGAGGACTCAGCTCCCAGGTGTTCCCTCTCTTAGCTGGGAACACTGAGGGGAAAAAACCAACCCCAAAAACAAACCAAAGGCACCTCTGAACTATTTTCCCCTGTTCACACCTTTTTCCTACCTCACATCCAAACAAAAGGGAAAATACAGTAGCAAATATCTCTTCTCCTGTAAGAGGATCTAAATGTAATGTATTTATGAATCACATTAATAATGGAATAAGGAATTGATGCATAAGAATGAAAACATTTACATAGCACAAAGAAGCAGCTTTTACTATAAATTATTAATAGCCTAATAATGACAATATGAAATAATAATTAACAAAGGCACAGCTATTATCACCCAAACAAGAAATAGCTTGACTTAACAAAGGATCCTACATAACAGATATGCTAATCTTATTTTCCAATTTCTGGAAACATTTTCTGTTACTTTTCAAAAACTCATTATCAAAGTCACAAGTAGGAAACTACTCAAACATTGCAATATTTTGGTTGTAAAACAATTTGATAGTTATTATAAAGGTTTTTTTCATCTCTCCATGGGAGAAGAGGATGAATTCATTTACGCAAGAGTAATTTCTTCCAGAGCCATTTTGCAAGATGATTTATTTGTAGAGCGGGACAGACAATAATAAAGTCTCAGATTTAAATAGTGCCTTTCATCCCAAAGGATCCTGGAGTTCTTCCCAAGCTGTGGCTCTGCTCAGGAATGCCATCCCCCAGCTCTGCAGGGATGGATGGGGCTGTGCAGAGCACAGAAGTGCTCTGGAGCAGGTGCAGGCAGGCACTGAGGAGCACAGGGCAGCAGGACCCACAGCTGGGAGTCCAGTCTGCTCCCAACAAGCAGATCGGGATTTCCAGGGTGGCACAGCAAAGGTGGGTTGGAGTCCCTGAGCCTGCCTGTGCTGCTGCTGGGCTGTGATTCAGAGCAGCTCCCAGCCCAGCAGGACACACCACTGCTGCTCCTGAGAGCCTCTGAGGCACAGCAGGGCCTTGGAAATGTCCCCACTCGCTCAGAGCTGATTCTCCCAGCACAGTGTTCTCCCCCAGCCGTGCAGAGAAACCCCCTGCACACGTTTGGGAACCACTTCCCCATCACAAACTCACAGTTTTGTATGCTGAAAAGATTTGGGACTGAAAAAAAAAAAAAATAAAAATCATCTGACTTGTCCAGACAGCTAATCCCATTCTTTGGGATAAATTCCAGGATAGAATTCACGACCTGAGAGACTGGCCATGAGCAATCCAAGCCCCACGAAAGCATTAAGCAGCAATTCACTGCTACCAGCAGGTGATCACTGCTTTTTCCAGCAATCCTCCTGCTGGCAGAGTGAGTGTTAAACACCAGCCAAGCCAGCAACATTCACCTGTTCCCCTGCTTTTATCCCAAACTCACTGCAGGCAGCCAAAAGGCTCCCAGTGCCTCCACTGGCTTTGGGCCACGAGGTGTTTACTTTTTCAACTCTTTTGGAAGAGAGAAATTTCTTTTTGCTTTTCTTTTTTCCACGTTATCAAGCAATGCCTGAGTGGAGTTTCTGGCCAGGAGTTGCTGCACTCAGCCCACAGGAGTCGTTCTGAAGCCCCACACTGCCAAGAGCAGAGCTGAGCACTGACAGCATTGCTGCATGCAGCCACTGGTGATTAAAGCAGTCCAGAAACACCAGCAACTCAACAGCAGACAATTTCTGCCACACTTGATAAACATTTCTGACGACACAGGAGCAGCAGCAGTGTAGTCTCTCCCAAAAAAAGCAAGGGGGTGTGGGTCCTGGCTTGGCTGGCACAGCCAGAGCTGCTGGAGCACTGAGGTTTCCCACTGAATAACTATTTAGGTCACAAGAATTACAGACAGGGAATTTAAGCATGGATTAATAAAAAAGCAATTTCCACTATCAGTGTTTTTCAGTATGCTTGATAATCCTTTGCTGTTCATGAGATATAAGTGCCCTAGGTCAGTGCCCAAATGGTTTGCATAAGGCCTACAGAGGATCACAGATTGGGGCTGCCATTTGCTGATCTTTGTCTAGTCCTAGAGCAATCTGTTGGGTGACAGCCCCGTGCTCCACGGAACAGCAGACTCAGCTTCTGTCACAAAAGTCACCATTCCTTGGGCAGGGATAGAAGCAGCATTTTGTGGGGTTTATTTTGTTTTATTCTTTAATAAGGAATTATCCTTTCTGTTGTGAAAGGGTTGTAGAAATGATTATTCTTTATGTGGCCCTTGGGGATGTGGGTGATTATGGTGGTGCTGGGTTGATGGCTGGAATAGATGGTCCTGAAGGCCTCTTCCAGCCTTGATGGTTCTGTGGAACGTGGACCTTTTAAATTTATGCATTCTGCAGTTATATATAGAACCTTTTCATATTTACAGCATGTATGTAATTCAGAATGTCCAAGGTCTGCATTTCTTGTTCTCCATACCTAAGTCCAGAGAACAGAATTTCAATTCCTTAGCAACTTCTTGGTGTTTCTAAGTGTTTCCATCCCATGGTAACAAAGAAACAGCTTCTGGACATTTGGAGGAGCCAGAATGACCCCACACTTTGTATTTTCAGATTGAAAATTTGAGTTTTCCTCCCAAACCTCTCTCTTTCTGCCTCTCTCTCTCAAGGAAAGGATAAACATTCAGCAGCAGATGTTTAGTAAAGGTCACTACATTTATGAGTATGAGCAGAATCCTCCAGTAAAGGATGGAATTTAATATAAGTGTTTCCTGACAAAATGGAATTAATTACTACAGTCTTCCTTGCCTAAGATTCCATTAAATTAAATGTTTAAATTATTGCAAGTCTAAATAAAGCAAAGATGTGCTAAAGGTTTGTACAAGGGATTGTCAATCAAAGCCCTGCTTATCTAAGGGGAAGCCTAAAACTTGCAGGCAGCAGCTGCTGGGAGAGGATTTAAGGTCAGGTTTGGAGGTGGTGGTGACTGGCCATCCCTAGATGTTTATGAGGGGGCATATTTGAGTGATTATGCCCAGTTGGTGGATTTATTTCCAGACAACTCATTAGCAGCAGCAGCAGACTTTTGCAAGGACACAGAGATATTTCCATTCCTGGGATTTTTATAACATTTGATTGGCACTTCTGGACAACGCTGCACCATAAATATGGAAATATGAACACATTTATTTTTCCATCGTAATGGTGCAAAACCAGGATTTCTGTGGATGTCTTTTCCAATATCTGCATAAAGTAAAGCCATGGGTTCCCAGCATACACAAATACCACGGGCTGGAGTTCAGCAAGCAGAGGAGGAGAGCACAATGCAGAGAGAGGAGAAGCTCCTTTATTAACATATTCCTACTCATATCCCATTAGCATTCCCATCTCTTGGGAAAACCACATTCCTGGAGGGAGATTTAATCACTGTCAGGCCAAAACACCTCCAAAAAACTAAGGACTCCAGCACTAATAAGCTCTTAAAATGGATGGAGATACTCTGCAAATTGATGTAAAGTGCTACTCAATTAGAAAAAACCAATATTATACAATGTCATTAAATGGCGAGCAGCAGAGTAAATCTCTTGGTTCCAGCCACTTGTTACTCTGAGGGAAATTTTCCCTTCATGGTGGTGATTGCCAAGGAGTTTCCCCAGTGAGATGAAGGCAGGGAACCCAGGCAGGCACACAGGAGCCATCAATCACATGAACCATGGCACTGGAATTGTCTGCCACACAAAGCTGCCAGGCAAAAACATCGGGGTCATTAAAAGCCATGATAGCATCTTGTGCTTAATGGAGTACCACAGAAAAAGGAAATGAGCCTTGAGAAGCTGAATGCCCTTTACTCAATCCCCAAGCATTATTTGTTCTTGTCCTTATGTTCCAAATTAATATCTTGTTTTCCAAGCAGTGTAGCATTTCCATTACAATCACATGCCACTCTGGGTTAGCAGAATCGTTAACCAAGCTATTTACATCAATTCCCAGGCAGCTCGTTCTCCCAGGGTTGCTGCTCCTTCCCTCTGCTGAAGGTCCTGATCTCAGGAAGAGCCAGGGACAGACAGGAGGTGTGAGACAGCAAGGGGTGCCAGCACACTGGTTTAGCTCTTTAGGGACTGTTTGGGGTTTTTCACTCTTGTTTAGCTGTGGGATTTTCAGCCCAGAGCCATCCAGGACAGTCCCACTCTGCAAGAACAGAGATCAGCTCTGGGGTAGGATGAGAGAAGAAGCTGCCAGGGTCTCTGAGACCTTTGGGTGCCTCCATCCCTCAGCATGTCCCGACCAGAATGTTCCTCAGCAAAGCCTCGCCAGGCTGCTGTTCAGGTGATGAAGGTGTCACTGAAATCCAGGAGGAAAAGAGAATCCCTCTGGCACTTTGTTTGAGGCCACAGAGAACCAGGCTTTGATTTACTCAGGCCAGGATGTGCCATGGAAAACATTCCACTGCCACCTCTTTGAACTGGACCTTCCACAGATTTACACACACCAAACCAAAAGCAGTTCTCCTTCACTGGTCCCAAATGACACAATTCTAAGGATTTGATTTCCCACTGGTTATTGATCCCTTTGTCTTTGATGCTGTTTGTCCTCATTCTGTGGTTCTCACATCAGTCCCTCTCCAGCCCAGGAGTCTCTGAGCATGCCAGGGTGATGGTTGGAGTTTCTGTTCATTCCCATCCCTCGATGGCCCCAAATCTCCTGTGCAGCTGCTGCTCACTCCCAGCACATGGAGATGTTCCACTCACCAGGCCCGACCCCGTGGAACAGGAAAAATCCCTTCAATTCCCATCCTTTTGAAAAGAACCTTCAATTCCCTTTCCCCTGCAAAGGCAGACAACCCCCTGACCACAGTTACAAAAAGATTTTAAAAGCTGCATCATTTCCAGCAAAGGCAGGGTGGTTATATCAGGACTCCCCCCGGGCTCAGATTTTCCTGGGGGGCACTGGGAATTTTCCCCAGGCAAGGAGTTCACTCCTGCAAATTCTCCAGGCTGAGGATCCAGCACTGTGCCCCATTCCAGCACTGGAGAAATTCCAGCATTCTGAAAAACTATAAAAGCAGGGACAGAATTCATTTATATTGTAACTCCTGCATTCCAATTCCTAACTTTGATTGCCTATCTCCACCTAAAAAACTTGTAATTAAACTTTTAAAAATATAAATACTTTTTAGTGTTTGAAATCTGCTGTTTTATATCTTCAGGATTGATCTATCTTGTTGAATAAAGGCCAGAATGTCTGGCAAATATATTGTGCAGGGCTCAAACTCATCTATTTCTAAAGAAAAGAGAAAAGAGAATGAACTGGTTTTTTTCCAAATGGAAAATTGAAGCTGCCTATCCCTGAGAAAAATTGTCTGCACTGAAATTTTGAGATCATTCTGATAATGCTTCAATCCAATATATATGTATTTTTAAAATGTATTTATTTATTTATTTATTCTCATATTTAAATATATATCACTAACCATGCAAGTGGAAACAGGACTGTTTTGTTTAAAAAACCCCACAAATCGTTAATAATCATACTAACACAATTTCTTAATGAAGCATTATGAAACACCCTGTCCCCCTAAATTTAAACACTGACATGGCACTGGTTTGCTTTCCTTTCTCCAAACTTTTCCTGTGTTCTAAGGCTGACTGAAAACCAGCAGTAATGGTCCTGGGTTTCTTGGCCAACCCTTTAAAAGTGGAGGATGCAGCCAAACCTGATTTGCCAATTTAAATATGACAGTTTTATTGCCTGCTGTTTAGCATCTGCCATAATTAGAGCCATTAGAGGAAAATATTTTATCATTATATGAGAATTTCTCATCTGTGGAAATATTTCTGCACAGCATCTAGTAAAGTATTCTTACACAGTCTCCAATTATTCAAATTTTTCAGTCTTAATTCTTTCTCTAAATCAATGTGGCTCATAATTATTTTAAGCTTTATGGAATTAGCTCTTTTAAAAGCACTGCTGTACATTCCATGACAGATTTGGGCTTTATTCTGTTTGCATATTACAAATATAATCCAGCTATAATCATCCACTGCTAAAACACGGTGATTTTTTAGTCCTCTAATGGTTCAGCCTTTTGTTCCCAACGCCCTAATTCTGTGCTAAATGTGCTTTTTGCTTTTCCCCATTTTCATTTTGCTGTCACAGGCAGCTTTGTGGGATCAGGCTGGTGTTGAGTAAGGGCCAGGCAGGAGGGAGCTGTGCCATCCCTTTTCTGGGTGTGTCTTCCCCTTCATGGCAGGTCTTGCTCCACCACACCAAGGACTGTCTGGATTTTGCACAAGTTGGAGAATTCTCTTGAAATCTGCTTGACTTTCCTGCCAGTTCTTTAATTCCCATTGCTGGGTGACCTCTAATTTCTTTTGATTTCAGGGGCAAAGCCTGAAATTCTTAAATAAGAAACGTGGATCCTCTGGGCTTTGAGATGGAGCTCGCTCAGTGGGGTCTCAGAGAAAGCAGAATTCTCTAAGATGCCTTAAATTTGGGATTTCACAGTATGAATTACGTGGCTTTTGTGCACATGAGAGAAAAAAGAACTTGAAGCTGAAGAGGAAGAGCAAACCTAGGAAATCTCAGAGGTTAAATCAGAGACTGAAGGTGCTTTGCCATTTTGGGAGGTTCTGCCAGCACCATGCATTAAGAGCAGAGAAGTTTTGATTTTTAGCTGAACAATGCTGGACAAAAAATACAGGGTAATTCCCAAAAAGTGCAATTTGCTTCTGCTCCAAGTGGTTGAGCACAGCAAACAGTGATCCACAGTTCCCTGGGAGAAATGGAAGTTGTCTCTCAGGCCAGAGGAGTTTCATCAAGAGCGTGGTATCAATCATAAGATGTTCTCCAGAAGAGGAAAATACTCTTTTCTGGCAGGCACTTTCATATATTTTAAGAAGCACTTGGCTGGTTTGCACATTTAAGTCCTATTGGATCCAAAGCTATGCCAAAATTAGTTATGTACCAGCAAATAAAAATAAAGAGAGAACAGGCCAGAAGATTGCAAGAGAGAAAAGCAACGGGTCACAATTCAGTGCCTGTTTTGAACTGACAGATTTGTAGGCAAATATGAAGATAATGGGGAAGGAAACCAGCTTGATAATTTTGTACAATACAAAATTTGCATGCAAAGCTCTCTTAACACTGCTCCTTCAGTCACAAGGGCAGGGAACCAATGGGCTGGGCAAGGAGGGATTCAACAGCAGTAAATAAAAATATGCATCCCTTGGCATTTTGAAAAAAAAAACCCACAGATGTCACATCCAGGCAATTACTGGGCCTCAAAATGGACCATGCTGCAAATGGAAATGAGAAATGGCATTTACTTACTCCTAGCTTTAATAACATATGCAGATATTGTGTAATGTGTGTCAAATGCCATTTGGCTCAGCAGAATCTAATTAATCTCAGCTCTTTCCACCACACCTTCTGCTCTGCAGACTCAACACTGTGGGGAAGATGTTCTGTGCCTGTCAGGGCTGACTGGAGAATCTTTAATTTCTCCTGCTTTAATAGCCCTGCTTGTTGTGAGGCCTGACTCAAGGTGAAAGCCAACAGGACCCCCAGCAACACTCCAGTTCCATCCATCAGCATTCCAGCTCCCACATGCAAGGGGGTAGGACAGAGCTCCCACTGATTCCCAGAAGAGTTGAAGTGCTCAGAATCTCAAACAACCAGGCTCTAATGGGAGAAATTGGATTTTCTTTTCCATGACTGCTCTACAGCAGAGAGCTCAGCTGCCTGAAATGAAGTTAGAGCCATGCCTGCCATGATTTCATTTTCCAGCAGGCAGGCATTGCTGCCATCCTGCTGGAACCCTGGGCTTGGAGTCCAAAAAAATGGGGATGGGGCTCCATTTCTCCTGCTTGACCTTCTGCAAGACACTGCACTGGCTCCTTGGCCTCTGCAGCAGTAAAAGGAGTTTTGTCTCTCAGGAGCATCTGGTGACTTAGGAATTCAGGTGGGCTCTTAATTCACCCCAGCACATTTCAGGAATAGAGCCCAGTGTCACTTCTTGTTCTTCCTGAAGATCTTTGATAGGCCCTAAGTGCTATGGAAGAGTTCTACTGTGCAATAAGTTGTTGGAAATGCAGGAGTTTTTAACTCATCAGTGAAAAGGAACTTGTGAATCAAAGTTGTCCCACAGGTCTTTGGGAAGTTCTCGTTTTTCTTACAGTGATGAGCAAAAGCCTTGAATAACAGCACCTAAAATAGACACCCAGCCAAAAGCAGTAATCTGGAGAGACAGGGTACACTGCTTTCCATCCCTTCCACTTGGCACCAAAAATGTTCAGCAACTCAAATCAACTTTCAAGAATTTAGGAGCAATAAATCATGCTACAGTTAATTTACTTAGGATTTTCTCCTAAGTTAATTTTTATATTATACTTAAGGGAAACCAAAGCGTTTATTTGCAAGGCTCAAGAATGTCACATCATATAAGTTCTGTTTCAACCCTATTTTAAAAGAATGTTTCACTTGTATTTAATTTTATTTATGCAAAACAGAGAAGTTACAGCAACAGTTTTCACCACAATATCTCATGCTGATGGTGAGTGCCAGGCATGGCAGGAATCCTGAACAACAGATCTGAGTCCTTACCACATCTCAGGGCCAGGAAGGATTTTTGCTACAGCTTTAAGAGAATTCCACTAATTTGTCTTTATAATTTGTCTTTTATGTCTAATTTATCTTCATAATTCAGCTTCTAATCACTGTAAAAGCTGAATTATCTCTGTAAATTATTGATTTTGAAATGCCTTCTTTTCATCCCACACCAAGAATTCAAATAAGAGTGTGATATGAGACAATACAAGTCTTTACCTCTTCCCTGCTTTAGCTGAGATGTTTAATAGGCTCATAATGTCCCTGATATCAGATCACAGGGGTTTCCAGCAAATGATAAATAGTGGACTCTGAGCAGCTTTATTTTGCTGTCATAATTCCAGAATGTGTCACTAACAGTTGCTGTATTTAGAGCTAATTTTACTTGTCTTCAGCTCTCACGGCTGCCCCACCTCTCTGTTTGCATGAGAAGAAAGAGATTTTAATACTAAAGAGAAAGGTAAAGTAGCAGCGAAATGCATTCTCCAGACAACAGCTGTAAGTGTTTTAGAGACAGACCCCCATGGAAAGCTCCTATTTTTATCCTGCAAGAGTCTCCTCTGACAGGATCTCACCGTTTGAATCTAAGGAGACACAAAGCACTTGAAAAGAACTTTGCCCAGCTTTAGGAAAAAAAAAAAAAAAATAAAAGAGACTCGGAAAACAGAAAATCATGTCTTTTTTTGTTTAAGAACGCTGGAAAAATAACTGCTGACAAATCACAACAGCAGCCCACAAAAACTCACTGCTTAGCAGTGGCTGCTAATCTGTGAGAGGGACAATAAAAAGAGAAAGGCGTTTTTAAAAGGGCCGGGCTGTGCCTCTGGTGCCTGATGTGCTGCTTTCCAGCTGTGCTCTCTGCAGCTGGCAGTTCGCTGACCTCACCTCCCGAACCCATCCAGAGCTGGAATGGGGCACAGCCAAATCCCCTGTGGCCCCTGGCTCACAGGGCAGGGCATCCACACCCAGCAGGCGCTCCTCTCAAGCCAAACACGGGTGGGAAATGGGAGCTAAAAGGAGTTGGGAAGGCGAAATCTCCGCAGCGTTACTGTGCACTCGGTAAAACCACCAAGGGCACTCATTTGCCCCGGGCATTGCAGAGCAGAGCCCCAGCCAGGGGCCAGGGAAAGGTGTTCACTCCAGGAGCACCAGGGGCAGGCTGTGATCCCAGCCTGCAGCCACAGGGGTCTCTAATGCTGTCATCCCAACATGAACCCTCTTAACATTATTTCGAGGAAGCAAAGGAAAAAATAAAAATTATCTAGAAATTGCCTTAAGAAGCAAAACCAATTTGTTTCAGTCATGGCCTGCCAGAAGCGAATTGCCCAAGTTCAACGGCTGGAAGTCTGTTTCACTCATTTATGCTCCCTTTGCCACAGCAATTGATGTCAAGTGTGAGCCATTGGAAAGTTTAGAAAGGCAGCAAACAAGCTGTAAACAAGTGACTGAGGGAGAGGGAAATGTTTTATGGCTGGCAGCTTGCATCAGGCTGGAGGTGGTGTTAGGGAGTGCAGTGCAGTTACAGTGCTCTCTGATTTATCGTGTTTATGGCAGCAATATTCCAGGGCTGTACAGTGTAAAGGAGTGTCAGCCCTGCATGGCAATCGCTGTGCCGTGCTCCATCTGGGTGATTTACAGGAAAACACATTCTGTCATCAAGCTTCTTCCACTTCTTTCTTTTTTCTCTTTAGGAAATCTGACTTGAGTTCTGTGTTAAATGGTGATTGCTCACAAACTGGAAAGGGTGAACAATTGCAACTGCAACAGAAGCTGAAACCTTCAGGGACTTATAATTTTATTTTTGGTATGAAACAATTTCACTTTTAGATGGATGGCCACGACTTGTGAGAGGAGAAGGAAACAAGGAACATGAGAAATGGAAGAGCTGGAGCACAATAGGATCCAATATTCTGTGCTTTTGATCAAAACAAAGATGAATAATCCGGATGCAAGAGGCAACATTAGCTTGCAGCAGGCAGTGTTATTAATGGAGCTAAATAAATTGCTGAACAAGAGGCATGCCCATGATAAACTGCAGGTAAATCACACCACCAGGACTGTTTGGTTTATTAATTGGAGGCTTTTTTATTTGGTTTTCCAGGCTACTGGCTTCTCTGAGATTCTCTTTTGGAGGATTTTGAAGTGTATAGTCCAAATTTTAGTGTGCTGAGTGGTCAGAAAGCCAAGGACCTCCATGTTGGTGAACAGAGGAACTCTCTGTAGCAAAGTGGAAACAAAGGCTAAATGGAGGAGTCTGTTCATAGGGGTTCTTTTCAATCAACAGCAGAAGAGCTCCTCTTAAAGGAACCAGAAAAACAACTTGGAACCACTTCCTCCTCAGCAGGCAAATCATCTGTGAGCAGGGAGAGCTGAATTCTTCCTGCTGCCCTTGCTTTGGCTGGGGGAGAGAAGAGAAGAGAAGAGAAGAGAAGAGAAGAGAAGAGAAGAGAAGAGAAGAGAAGAGAAGAGAAGAGAAGAGAAGAGAAGAGAAGAGAAGAGAAGAGAAGAGAAGAGAAGAGAAGAGAAGAGAAGAGAAGAGAAGAGAAGAGAAGAGAAGAGAAGAGAAGAGAAGAGAAGAGAAGAGAAGAGAAGAGAAGAGAAGAGAAGAGAAGAGAAGAGAAGAGAAGAGAAGAGAATCGTTCCATTTGCATCAGTGAGCCAACCAGAAAACATCTACAGCCTGACCCAGGCAAAACACACAGAGAGGGTTTCTTATTCCTTTCTGTTTCTTGATGAAAACATAAATGGAATTTGATGATCTGACCCTCCAGAAACCTTCCTAGGGAACACACAGCCCATTTTCACATGGGCAGACTTACAGCTTCCACACAGCTCTGAGTTTCTTTGAAAACAGAATAAAAACTAAAAAAAGGGATAACTTGACACTCCAGAGCCTGAAAGAACTTGCTGCATTTGCACAATAAACAGCAGCTGGGAGCTGCTTCCCAAATAAGTATTCAAAATTATTTAATTGACAAATGCATCTCTTAAAGGAGGGAGAGAATTGTCACTTCCTCCACAAGGTGAAACCAATTAAAGTTTCCACTGTCTTTATCAGAAAAGAAAAACAATCCAGCAACAAGAGTAAGGAGCAATTATAGGTATTTCATGACAAAAGAGAAACTTGACAAAAAAAGAAAAAATTGTAGAAAATTTTTATGAAAAAGTAAAGCACTTCATCTTCCCTAGCAGGGAGAGTTTGAATTATGGCTGCAGCTTACAGGTCTGGTGAGTGGAATTGTTCTTTTAAACTGTGTTTTTTATAGCAAACAGTGGTAAGAAGGAGCAAATACACATTTCTGGACATGAACAGAGGGAAGATATGGGAGCCCATCCCTGCAAACAACCGATGATGTGGGAAGCACTTTTTGTTTCTAGCACAAAGGGCAGATGGACCATGGAGAAGGGATCTGAGTGACCATGGTGTGATTCTCTGCTCCTACACAGTGCCATTGGCTTCACAGCATCTGAAGACACTAAATAAAAATGTGTCAGAGTGGCTCTTTTTTGAGCTTAGTATACAACATCAGCATTTCAACTGGAAGAAATAATTGTGGGGCTCTTTTTATCTTCACTGCATGTTCAATATCTTGGAGTCAGCAAACCTTCATTTTTTAAAGACATCTCTGTCTCCCTGTGTTAAGAAAACTGCTCAGTCTGATCATTCCTGAGAAGAAGGAGTTTCTCAAATACAAGATCCTCATTAGGAAAATATTTCTTTTCCCCTGCCTTCTGAGGAAATGCTTTTCATTGCAATTATATCCATGCTGCAAGCACTAGATGTGAGTAAAGATTAGGTTCCTGGAAGGCTGCTCTGTAAACCCATCAGGATAAATTTGCAGGTAATGTTGTCTTGGATAGATCCTGCACAAATGCTATTTGTATTATGGTGGAATTAAGAGGCTCTCAGTTGGAGATCCTTCATACTCAAGGCATGAAGTACCTGATAAGATCTCCAGTGGATTTTGTGGTTTTAATTGGGAGAAAAATAACTCATAAGCAGCCACTTTCTCATAGGGCCATGGGAGGAGAAAACCAAAAAGGTATTTGTCAGGAGACTGCCCCAATCTCCAGCCTGTCAGATAAAACTGTCAGTATTAATAAAATCTTGACCATTTTCTTTCAGTTCTGCAGTGTTACCTTGGCATGTTTGGGGTTTTGCAGCCTCCCTGTTGCTGAAGGTGATTTGACAGGAGCCTGGAGGGGACAATGGAGAAGTTTCAGGAAACTCCTCACTGAGCTCAGCACTTCCCCCAGTGCCAGGCAAACACTTAAAACATGGAACCTGCAAAGGGCAGGAATTTAGATTTACAGACATGAGCTCATGGCAATCAGCCTGACCTCTGTCTGACCAAGCTGTGAAGGAGCTGACTACACTCCACATGGAGTTCAGTTACCACTAATGCAGGATCTGGAAAATATAAAAACTAAAAACGTGATGTGTCACAGGGTGCAGCTCTCTCTCTCTCTGGGTAATTGAGTGGAGAGCATTTGCTGGGGTTTTTATCCTCAGTTAAAATGGGAGGCTGCAATGAGTGAGGTGTCTGTGCCATTTCCATGGGAGACCCTTTTTCCTGCGTGTAATCCAGGGCTGCAAATCCCAACAATAATTTAGAGCAGGGATAATCCTCCACAGCACTGACTCTAAAGATCTTTACAGCAACACAAATGAGATCAAAGGACAAATAAAAGTCTCTTAATCCCTCTAAGTGTGAGTTCAACCTAATCTTGCATTTCTGTCTTTTAATTCTCTCTAAATCTGTTTTTAACTTTGCTTAACATTCATATTCCTTTTTCATGCCCTAATTCTGCAAGGGAAAAAAAAGCCCGTGTCCAGCAGTACATTCAACATTTCTACACAGGGATGGCACTTTGAACATGACACACTGGTTTCTCTTGTCAGCTCTGGAGTGGGACTGGATGGAGGGGAGAAGTGGATGGAGGATATGCAGTGGAAGATTGAGATTGATGAATAAGGTGCAAATCAGCTCCTTGGTGACAGCTCTGTCACTTGGATGAGCACAAAATCTAAACAACTACATTTCAAAAATGTCAGAAAAAACGAACCAAAACAAACCCAAACCACCTGAAAACCACAAACAAAAATTCCAAAAAACCAAAAACCCCCTCACCCAGCACACCACGCCCCCACACAGCATTCCTGGAGTTGCTGGCACTAACAGACCATAATTAGCTATTCCTTCTACCTGGCTGAGCTCATGTCATACATAAAAGATCTCATAGCTTTTGACTGTCTCATTAATGAGGTTCTGTATCAATTGTGCAGTGCAGCTATTGCTCAGGAATATTTGGAAGCCATGCCAACATTTCCATGTTCTGCTGATTTGTGTATTTTGGGATATTGAAGGCGTTTTTCATTAAGCATTATTCTTTGCTAATGTGTAGTTAATAACTTAATGGAAAAGCTTTTAAACTGCTCTGAGAATTAATCCACTCATACTTGTTTAACTGCTTGATTTCCTAATGGATATAGTGCAGGATTTAATATTCTGCTCATTTACATTACTTACCAGAAGAAAGGAGACCTTTAACTGCCTTTTCTAAAAACAACAGTAAATCATGTTTAAGTTGATTGATTTCTGCATACATATTAACACAATAATGAAAAGCACAATGTCTTCATAATCCATCCATTGTGTTCAACTACAGCTGAACAGTTAGATTTACTTTTCGTTTCATTTTTATTTTTTACTTAGACTGGAGAAACAGCATCCCTACTGTCTGAATGTGACTTATCTCACAGCTGGATCCACTCCCTGGTACAAAGGGTGGTGCTAGCTTAAAATGAAATTCCATTCAGTCCATAATTAACAGAGCTACACTGATTTACATCAACCACTGCTCTAGCCCTAGACATCTGCTATCATAATTGAAAATCTTTCTTCAAATACATCAGACATTCAAAAAACACCAAGGATTAGATTATATCCACTTCATTCACTCTGAGGAATACTTTCTCTCCTAACACAGTCATTGGGATGGACACTGGATGGAACAACAGCAGGAATGGAAGCAGCACACAGGGAACTCTCTCCTTCCAGCCCTGCCTCCCCTCCTGCAGTTATTCCAGCAGCTGCATCACAATGGTGAATTTATGACACAGATTAAAATCTTCATATATAACCCCAGCCTGAAACATGCCCAGCCACCCCCAGTGAGGATGTAAAAGCTAACTGAGCACAAATCTCCATATTTAACTATCAAATTCCTGACCAGCTAACATTCACCCACATCAGAGTCTCCAGCAGAGGAGCAGCTCAGGGCACCTGAGCCAAGCACTGCCTTCTGGAGCAAGAGCATTCTGCATTTCAAAAGGAAGGCAAACTGGTGCAGGGTGATGCTGCGGGGTTCACAGCCTGCAGGTCTGGTTACCCTGCACCAGAGCTTCATCCTCCTCCTTGGAACTGTCCCAGGATCTCAGCACTGCTGAGACACTGTGCTGGACACAGGGGCAGGGACACACTCAGAGCTGATCACAAACCTCTCACCCATACCCCAAAGATAACCCTAGGATACCCCTAAAATAACCCTCTCTCTGTGCCCGGGCTGTGCCAGCCCTCAGGGCAGTGGCAGAACTGATATCCCAGGAGCTGGGCTTTCTTATGGAAATGCCACATTTAGAACCTTAGAAACATGACAGGTTTTACTGAGGATGCTGTGAAAAATTCCTGTCATGTATGCTCAAATAATCATAATCAAAGTGACTGAAAATTACTGCCATGAATGCTGAAACAATCAAATCCATAAAGAGCACCACAAAATTGAGTAGCTACTCCAGGCCACATGTCAGGTTTGTCAGATGATATTTCTGCTGCCTGAGTGGCAGCTGTGGTTCAGTACAATCACACCCCAATGCCCCCATAAGCTGAAAGGCTGATACAAGTGGTGTGACCTGGAAGAGCTGGCATCCCACAGAGCTCTCCTAGGCACACACAATCAGCAAAGGTCAGAGAAACATCCAGGAAAATTAAACAGGATATGCACAATCCTCTTTAGTTCTTAATAAATCTTCATTTTTCTTTTTTTACAAGGCAATATCCTTTAAGAGAACTTCTCAGGAAATTAAAAAGAAAGATAAATTACCAGACAAATATTGCAGTGTAAAGATCTTGTGGTTGGTCAGGTGGCTCCCACAGCACCCTGAGTTCCAGATGTGCACTGCCTTCCTCCCAGGGCAGAGGAGGCAGTCAGAGGAGGCTGGGAAGGATTCCAGGCAGGTTCCAGTGGCACCAGGATGCAGGGGACATCCAGGGCACCCTGCCTTGCACTGAGGACACTGGCACAATGCACTCATGGGGCTCCAACACTGCAGCATGCCAGTGGCATTGTGGCTTTAAGCTAAAGGAGGGAGGGTTAGATGAGATATCAGGGAGAAATTCTTTACTCAGAGAGAGGGCAGCCCTGGCACAGGGTGCCCAGAGCAGCTGTGACTGCCCCTGGTCCCTGGCAGTGCCAAGGATGGGTTGGATGAGGCTTGGAGCAGCCTGGGACAGTGGAAGGTGTCCCTGCCAGGGCAGGGGGGTAGGAACAAGATGACCTTTAAGGTCCCTCCAAGCCATTGTGTGTTGCAGATCTGTTTGTGTTTCTGCACACTGAGGGAGCCAAGCCTTTGAGCTGGTATAAATGCCTCTGTAATGCTCTGCAGGCCAGCAAAACAAAACTTCTAAATGCAAGGGAATCTGTTCCCTCTAAAGTCACAGAAGGGAAGGGGGCCCTCCATCATGGGAATAAGCAGCTGAAAGAGCATAAACAATTCCATTTGAGCCTCAAGTTAATTATGGCACTGTAGCTGTCAAAAACTCATCTGAAGCACTTGCTGCCTAAATTGAAGGTTGGACATCCAAATTGAAATGTCATTTTTATTAGTGTCTGACACAGAGGAATAGCCTCTTCTCTTCTAGGAGGCTGTGCCCATTAGCTGCCATTAGTGCTAATGGATTTATGCACACACATCACATGCACAGACATCACTCAGCACCTTGGAACACTCCTGATGTCACATTAGATAACAGCTGGTTTATTGCAGCCTGCTAGGAAAGATTCCAGGTGAGGCTGGGCAGGGCCTGTATTGGTGCTCTCAGTGCCCTGACATCTGGGGCAAAATAAGGTTTTTAAACAGACACTGCAAAGAAACTCTAATCCAGAGCTGCAAAGCCCAAAGGGATCATATCTCAAACTTTGCCCAAATTGCAGATATCATTTCAGAACTTTTGCCACCTTTCCCAAGGACTTGCTCTCCCTGCAGACCTGTGGCTGGGATGATGTCCACACCAACTTTGGGGATGGACCCAAAACCTTCCAGCCACCAAAGCTGTGGTTAGACAATCCCAGTTATCTGCCCAGACACAGTTGCATTTCCAGTTTTAGCATAATTATCCTCATAACCCCCTGTTAGAACATAGCTGAGCAGTCTGAAAGCAACCAGCCCTGATGCCAGCAGCAGCACAGGCCATTCTGCCTCTGCCTGGCATGCCCACCATGTCATCTTCATCTCAGGAGAGAGGGAACAAAACCACCCCCACAGTGCTGCTTGTGTTTATTGAGCACTGTGCCTTCTGCCACAACCCCATCATGCCTTCCATCACTGATTTGGCATTCCTGGCAGCACTCTGCCAGTAGGAAGTCGAGTTGAATGTTTCAGCTGGAGGTAAGTGTGACTAATTGCCATCTTCAAAGAGCTCCTGCACTGAATTAATCCTTGCACTGAGCCACCTCGTTTTATTAATGCTGGGATCCAATCTGCCACGAGGGCAGTGTGGAAGAGTGACAGCATTTACCTCTGGCTGCAGAATCAGCTCCTGGGGCACCTCTCAGATACCAGCCAAGGTATCCCAATAAACTGTGCCGAGTTCCAAGCTGTGGGGTTCACTTCAGGGATCTCAGCTCCTTTTGTGCAGAGAGCAGATGGTGATGGGAACTGATTTCTGTGCCTCTGTACATCCCTGCTAAGTGGCTGTCAGAAATTGCTGCAGTCTCTGTGTGCTGTAGAGGCAGCACATGGTAATTCCTGAAAGGCTTTTATAAACACCACTGGAGAGCACTTTCACCTCTGGAGCAGTTTGGTTAAGAGCCCTCCAGCAAGGCCAGAGAGGCTGTACAAAAGAAGAATGGGAGAGAGCCCCTCACTGAGCCCTGAGGCTGCTTTGTTTTTGGGACAGAAGTGGGAGGTGGAAAGGACTGAGAAAACAAACCTGCCTGTAACACCAGGGTCATTGGGTCAGAACTGCTCATCCCAGGTTCCAGCTGGTTTGGAAACTGATCTCGTGCTTGCATTGCAAGCTTAGTTTGCACTGGTTTGTGGGGAGACATAGTGCAGTGTTGCTGCAGAATGAAATAACTTAGAAACCAAACAGGGGAACATTAAGGACAAACATTCATTTTCTCATGCCAAGCTCACTGTGCTGCCTGGACCCCTCAAATCTCAGAGTGCTCTGTGGATGGGAGCTGCAGGAGGAGCCTGTGCTCTCTGCCCTCCTGGAGGGTGCCTGTGCCCCCTGCAAGCTGGGCAATGCCCACCCAGAGTGACAGTCCAGAGGAGCCTCGAGTGCCCACCCTGTGCAGGCAGGTCCCATCCTGGTGGGACCCTGGGAGTGTGCCCAGGGCTCAGAGCAGTGGCAGGGAGGGAGAGCAGCACAGAATGTTCCAGTTTGAGGTGTGCTGCTGCAGGAACTGCACTATGGGTGCTCCCACCTGTGAGCCAGCCTGGCTTTCACTGACCTGCTGCTCACCCAGGCTTTCAGTCGTGTGATGACACTGCTGAAACTGAGCCACTGAGAAAGAACCAGCAGCTTGCCATGAAACAGGTTAACAAATCATTTCAGGCTGGAAAGAAGCTTTTATATTAATGAAATGGCTTTGTATTACAAACCTAATCTGGATAACCTGTTTAATTCCTTCTCATCTTAATTCATGAATTTACATGAGGAATTCCCAGAGGTCTGGAATGCTGGCCTCAAAAGTTTAATTCCTTTCAAAATCATACATCTCAATCAGAAATCAAAATACAGTGTACCAAACAGTTCTTAAACAAGTGGAACCTGAAAGTAAATATCTCTCACATATATTTTAAGTGTTTTCCTATTGAGAAGCATTGCAAATATTAAGTATATCACTTTAGTCTAAAATTCAGTTAAATGGATTTATATTACTTAGCAATTCACATGTAGATTTCTTTTTCTAATGGAATTTTCAAACACAGATAATCCTCACAACATGTTCATGAATGCTATTTAAGTCTCATGATGTTCTCACAAGGCAGAAGAAGGCTTTTCTCTTGCAATAGGAATATCTTGGAATGGCAAGCAAACCTGGGAATCGGCAGAAATCATGGAATGTCTCCACAGCCTGGATGGTTCCAGCTCCCAAATCCCAGTTATCCAGTACAGCTTGCTTAGAACCAGTTTTGCTCTTCCAGGATTGGGAATGCAGCTGTGAATCCCACCCACCTTCATCTACAGCCAAGGCGAGCTCAGCCCATCAGTAACTCCAAACCATCCAGAGTTAATTCCTCTTCCCCGTGCAACGAAAAGTTTTTCAAAGGGACATCACTGACCCCCTCAATTCCCTCAGGAAACTGTGCTTTGGCTCTCAGTAGGATCCTCCTTTGTTCTGGGAGTTAATCACTGGAAGGTGACCCATGCTGGTGGGGTTTTATGGGTTATTGCTGCCAGGCAATGCTGTCCCACACCACTGAGGCTAGCAGAGCTTGCAAATGCAATTTTTGTTTGTCTTTGTTCTTGCTGTACAGCCGACACAGATAATACCTCAGTAGTTTTCTCAGCCAGCACCAACAGAGAGCTGGCTCATTTAAACAATCCCTGAATTGGATCCAATTTGGCTGCAAGGCTGGATTTTTCATAGCACAGGGCAGATATAGACCAATTTTTGCCATGGATTTCTATTTCCTCCCAGCTCTCTCTCACACCTGTACATCAATACATCATTTGGATCATTGCTCAAAGCATCACGTGCCAGTTGCACTTTTAGATTTCAGCACTGGGGTCCTGCTGTACTTTCAGGTGCAAACTAATGCTGAAGTGCTGGCAGTGACATGCACAAGGTTCCTGCCAGGCTTGGCAAGGAGAAGGCTGAGGTAACAGCCTATTTATACAATGCAAGACCTGATAAAGACAGCTGTCCCCAGTGTGAGAAGCAGGAATAACCCAGGCACTGGGCTGACAGAGCACAGACCTCAGAACTAACACAGCACGGAGCAGAATGAATGGAAATGCCTGGACTGGACACCCTCTGACAGTAATAGTCCAAAGGAGTTTGATTCCTCCCTGTCATGCAGAGCTGCTGCCTGATTTCTCATCTGGCTGAACACTGACAGCAGCTCCAACAAGACACCACAGTACTTTTCCATCCTCCTTTTATCATTTCTAATGGCAAATGCCAGCATGTACAAACACCTGCTGTATCACACTTCCTCCTGTCTGAGGATGAAAGGAGGATATCAAAGCTGAGGTGAGGTGGTTGATGGTTTTCCTTATACCAGCAGGCAATAAATGGCCAAACTGACCAGCTGAGAACCCTGAGGGTTATTTGCAAACATGACCCTTGGCTGCATGTGCTTGTTTGTGCAATCCCTGTGTGGCTGCAGGGCAGAGGGGCAGCACAGGCAAGGCAGTGCTTGTGATAACCATTTCTAGCAGATGGAGATCTGCCCCCCAACCTTCAGAGAGTTTTTGGGAGGAGCCAGGCTGGGCTCCAGATTGTCCTGGCAGTGCCACAGTTGTACCATTCTTCAGTGCCCAAATGCCCTTCCTCAGACACTGCCCCTCTACCAAACTGTGCCCAACCCAGGGGTCATTTCCCATCAGGACCTGGTTGGGACACTGAGTTTGCCAGTCCATGCTTTGTGCCATGTATTTGATTTACCACATTTACAAATGCTTTACTCCAACAATGACAACACCAAAGCAGTTGTCCTGCTGATTTATTTTATTTCATTCCTTACCTACTCCTCAAAATCTCAAATTCCCCCAGTATTTCCCACACTCCTGTGCTTCACCCTGATCTTCAGACTTGGAGTTATTCACAGGGACTTTGCACCCTGGACAGCCAAATTCTGTGCAGACATACAGACCCACTCTCTGTTGAATCCTGCCTATGGCTCCTCTGGGTTTTCCAAAAGTTCATTCCCAGCTACAGATCTCAATTCTGCATGTCTATTCAGGGCAAGAAAACTGACATTTAAGAAGAACTAGTATCAGTTTCCCATTTTTCAAATTGGGTTTGCAGATTTATTCACAAAACTAACCCTCCATTCCTTTGGGATCACTGGATGGAAGAAGAAATTCCTCCAAGAAAATTGAGGCATGTTGAAGCGAATGCTTGCCTGAAATTAAGTGGTATTTTGGTACTCAGTTCTGCTTTCTCTACTGGGAATTGTGAGCAGATAAAAAAATCATCTGGCAGACATCTTTCACTCTATTTACATGTTATTTTAACATCATCTCAACCCTCCTTCACAATCAGAAAATATTTTGCATATTGTTTTCCCTCTGTATAGGAGACACAACTCTGCAAATTGGTGCAATATATGAAATTTGAACAGTAGGGAATAAGTAGCTGATGATGCTAAATGTTATGACTTTAATTGCACTTTCTCAGAGGCAGATTATTCTGCTTTTCAAAAATGGTTTCCCAAGACACCTTGATCTAAAAATACTTCAGTTATTGTACTCACTTTTCTTGTCAGGCTTTTCAATTCCCCCTTGAGTTTCTCACCAAACCATCCTAATGGGCACAACCTCTTCCAGAGCAGGTCCAGCCTGTCTCTTCCATCCTTGGACACATTTCCTGGAGGACAGAACACAGAAGGATGGTCAGGCTGCAGATTTCACTGCAGGCAGCCACGGAGAACTGACTTTTCCTTCAGTGAGCCAAGAGCCAGTAATGCATTCTCAGAATGGATAAGCTCATTTTTATGGAGTCGTGCATCCCATGCAGCCACAGGAGCTGGCACTTTGTCACCCTAGAACCGTCTGACTTCAGCTTGGCAGCAGATTTTGGCTTTCAGAGCCTCCTCTCTGCTCAGCAGTTGAGGCAACTCTTCCATGTCCCTTCTAAGCCCCACTGGCTCGTGAAGAAAACTCTGAAACTCAGCTAAGGCAACAGCCAGGAGAGAGCACATCAGATCACAGAGGAGGCAGAGTTCCATTGTCCATCTACTTCTGTAGAAAATATCTTTCCTCTTTTATTTTTCTTTTTTTGTTTGTGTCACTGCCAGGTGTGTCTCTCCTCAAAGATAAACTGATTGGCTTTAGGAGATTTTAAGGGAAACATGCACAGCAGCAGTTTTTATCTTCAAACCTGCAATATCCTAACACCAACCTGGCTCTAAAATAAATTCAAGCCATCAGAATATCAGTCATGTAACGACAGACAGACTCCTTAATGCAGATGTGTGTAAAGTAATCACTTAATTATGAAGTGTAGCTCTGGCAGTATTTTGCCACACTACAAAATGACACAGCATGTAATATGGAGAAGCAGTTCAGTGCACAGATTACTGATTTTCTGCTGCCTGCCTTTGCAGCAAGCCCTGCTATTGCTGCTTCAAGTAGCAGGGCACTAATTCAGAATGCAGGAATTGAATTGGCCCTCCCAGAATACAGAGTGGGCTGTTTAAATAATCTGACAGAGTTTTTGCCTTCCTTTTCTCCTGCCACCCCCCAGCCTACACACACAATCATATAACATTGTTTAGACAAATTGTTTCAAAGCAGCCTTCCCATTTCTTTTTTCCTTTCTTTTTCTTTTTTTTTTTTCTTTTTCTTTTTTTATTCTGGTGTGAATTTATGAGGGCACTCAGATCCACCACAGACCAGGAGCTAAACTAACACAGTACTTATGCACATGCTTTATTCAGCATCACCTCAGGGAGATTTCCTGCTTCTGAGCTGCTGTGCAAACAGCCTTTGGTTCATAGCAGCAGAAATCTCTTTTGTCAACATTAGCATTCCGTGTTTGGATTTATTACAGATCCTGAAAATAATAATCATGTTTTCCTTCTTTAAAAACACCGACCCATTACAGAACTCCTGTCATTGATTCTCGCTACAGCAAAGGGATTTCCTCAGGTCCTCAGGTGGGGAACCTGTGGCAAAATGGGGTTTTCACAGCCACCCCTCAGCCCAGTGAGAATAGAACCTCTGTTTGCTCAACAGAACCCATTTCCCCAGCAGAACCCCTCTTTCCCCAGCAGAACCCCTCTTTGCTCAGCAGAACCCCTCTTTCCCCAGCAGAACCCCTCTTTGCTCAGCAGAACCCCTCTTTCCCCAGCAGAACCCCTCTTTTTCCCCAGCAGAACCCCTCTTTGCTCAGCAGAGCCCCTCTATCCCCAGCAGAACCCCTCTTTGCTCAGCAGAGCCCCTCTATCCCCAGCAGAACCCCTCTTTGCTCAGCAGAGCCCCTCTATCCCCAGCAGAACCCCTCTTTCCCCAGCAGAACCCCTCTTTCCTCAGCAGAACCCCTCTTTGCTCAGCAGAGCCCCTCTATCCCCAGCAGAACCCCTCTTTCCCCAGCAGAGCCCCTCTTTCCCCAGCAGAGCCCCTCTTTTTCCCCAGCAGAACCCCTCTTTTTCCCCAGCAGAACCCCTCTTTCCCCAGCAGAACCCCTCTTTGCTCAGCAGAACCCCTCTATCCCCAGCAGAACCCCTCTTTTTCCCCAGCAGAACCCCTCTTTCCCCAGCAGAACCCCTCTTTGCTCAGCAGAACCCCTCTTTCCCCAGCAGAACCCCTCTTTTTCCCCAGCAGAACCCCTCTTTTTCCCCAGCAGAACCCCTCTTTCCCCAGCAGAACCCCTCTTTGCTCAGCAGAACCCCTCTTTCCCCAGCAGAACCCCTCTTTCCCCAGCAGAACCCCTCTTTTTCCCCAGCAGAACCCCTCTTTCCCCAGCAGAACCCCTCTTTGCTCAGCAGAACCCCTCTTTCCCCAGCAGAACCCCTCTTTGCTCAGCAGTGGCCTCATGCTCCAGCAAGAGACCCTGCTGTGTGGAGTTGAGGTCCCCCAGCAGCAGCAGCAGCTCCTCAGCAGCAGTCAGCTCCAGGCACTGTTAATTTGTCCTGTCAGGAGTTGTTATTAATGGATCACTTTCTCTCCTTAGTCCCCACGTTCTTGTCCACATCAAGCAATGAGTTCCTCCACACAAGCCTCCCTGATCACACGGTGCAGTGGAAAGCAGGGGAAGGTGATCAGAGCATGGCTCTGTACTTGAGCTTTGACCACAATAAATAAATCTCCCTGCAATCTCCCTTTCAAATTCGGGACTATTTCCTTTGGGAATGGATGTTAGTAGGCCATGGCCAATGCCTACTTAGAGTTTTTCCTTTATTTTCCAATACCTACCACAAAAACTGCAGTCCTCTTTACTGCTCACGGTGTAATTTTCTTTCCTTCCATTTGCTGCTTTGTAACTTCAGCCTCTTGTAAATCACATTAAAAGGACTTGCTTTCTAATAGTTTTTTTATTGACTAATATATTTTATTTGGCACCTGTTACCTTGGTGGAGATTTCTTCTTGCAGTAATTTACTGTATGTGCCACAGTCCCTTGAGCACTGGGCAAAGGAAACCAGCACAGTTAAACACAAGATTTACTTGATGCTCCTTGGGCTTGGGGTTAAAAAAAGAACTTGTTCCTGTTCTGAAAAGCCAGCAGCATCCTCGGATCTGTAAGGAGAGCACTTGCCACCCTGAATCTTTACACCAAGCAGCTGGCATGATGGATTATCATCTACAAGTTGTTTAGGCATGCTGGGCCCATTTATCTGTTTAAAATATGAAATAACTCTTAGCTAACACAGAAGTGTTTAGTGAGACTTAACGAGCTGCTCATGTGTTTATTACAGAGATTCCTAAGAACCAAATGGCAGAATGTTGCTTTAGATATGAAAGATGATTAAAACATCTTGTGAAGTATCAATTTGTACGTTAAAAAGGTTCCAGCTCTGAAACCACACGTGCTATTACACTCCAGAGGACATGCCATAATGCCTGCGTATTTTAAGAATATTTGTTTAATTCTGGCACAGTGTTTCTTTATGACCACAGTTTATGTTTATATTAGGGATTTAAGCACTACAAGCTCCTGTGAGATTGGGTTGGTTTTCACATATTCTGTCTGCTGAGCAGCATTTGCTCACTGAGGGACTGGAGGGAAGTGTCAGCTGAGTTTACATCTTTGTTTTTTCCAGGTGCTGGTCCCTGTGTGTTATCCTGTGCAAGACGTGTGTCAAAACTGTCCCCCTCCTCCAGATACACCAAACAAGGTTTTAGGAATCTATTCCATTATGCTCTGAAACATCTAAAGACTTCCAAATACTCCCAGGCATAGTTGGCTCTCAGTGCTGTAAAGGGAGAATTCCGAGAAGAAAGAAAGAAATGCCACAATCAAAGCAAAAAACATCCTCCTCTAAAGGAAACTGTGACTAGAGAGAAGTTTCTCAGCTTTGGGGGTGGCTGGCCCAGGTTACAGAGCTCAGCCCTGTGGCAGTGCCAGTGGCAGCTCTCCTGCATGTGCCACCCACACAGCTGGCTGTGCCCAGGGCAGCAGGTCCCAGCTGGGCCTTGCCAGATAACCAGATGGTCTGAACCAAGCTTGGTGCATTCCACGAGAAAGGATCACCCATCTCCCTCCTGTCTGCCCTGAGCCCTCCCCGTGGCAGTGTGGGTGATGGAAGCACATCCCTCACACCCAGCACGGCTGGCACGGGGGCAGGAAGGGCAGGGCAGGGCTGGGGCAGTGACTGCAGGGCACAGGGTAGGGCACGGACACAGCTTCACTTTCTGCAGCTCTTCAAAGGTCAAGCATTATAAAAATGTTATGGTAAGAAACCAGAAACGCCCTGATACTCCTCCTGCACCCCAGCATGGACAGCAAGGCTGGAGCACAAAACTATCAGGAGCAGGGAGGGCACAGAAGCCCTGTGACCCAGAAATCATGTTTCACATATTTGTACCAACATTGCATCCCCTTCCTGAGAGAAATGTGCCTGAAGTTGGTTTTTAAACACATTCAGTTTCACCAGCCCAAAAGATCAGGTCCTTCAGCAGAGATCACCTGAGGTTAGACCTGCCCTAGAAGAAACCAGGTTAAAATCACTGCAGTCTCAGGGGTTACACAGAGCCTAATGATTTTATCTCCTCTCTTTCAAAGCATGAGCACAGACAGTACTGAGGGAAACTTCAGGGGACAGAGAGCAAACAGCTGCCTGTAGTGGATGGGGAAGGACTAAAAGAATGTGTATTTGGAGGAGCTCTCTTTAACCAAGATTTTTTCTCTAATAGTACAAGCAGACAAAATTTGACGACCTCCCGTGAAAGTGAGTTCCACAAGCTGATCATAAAGTCAACAAATTCACGTTTCATTATGCTTGTTACAAATGAACAGCTCTTTGTACCAACATTTTGTTCCAGAAGAAGAGCAGCCAGCTTACAAAAAGGGCTCCATGGCTTAGCAAAGCTTGTAAGCTTAGCGTAGTAACGAGCAGAGTTTGATTATTGAGGATTACTCCAGGTGTTCCTCCAAAGCCACCTCACCAGCTGACCTTCTGAATCTATAATATCAAATGTTTCATGAGGCACATTGTCATGCACACAATGGAAATGGGAAACTTGGTGGCTAAGACAAAAATGCTGCCTCCTCCAGCATTGTCTGAGATTTTTACTATTGTCCTGGTCATGATCTGTGAAGTCAAGAATGGCAAGCAGAAATAAAGGGAGAAAAACGAGCTCATGAAAAAAGAGACTTTTATTACATCCATGCAGGAATGTTATTAAAGTGAAAGAAACCTGAGGGAACAAGAGCTTTGAGCTATGATATTCTTTTCTGTGGAGCTGATGAAAAGAGACTATGAAAGGTCAAACAATTCTAATTCTCTTCCCTGAAGTTAGTCATTCTTCCTGTTGTCAATGTCCCTCTGTAGTGTACTTAGCCAAGGCAGGATTGCATCAGCTCAGGCTGCAGCAGGAATGAATTAAACAGAGGAATGGATGCATCCCTGCCTCTCACTTCCCTGAGATGCTGCCAGTCCCAAAGCCAGCCCTCAGCCCCTCAGCCCAAGAATTCCCTGGACACAGGAAATTCCAGCTGTGGGAAGGTCTGTACATCCCAAACCTCCCTGGGAGGGAGTGTTTGTTCCTGGTCCAGAGCCACTGCCCACCCCTGCTGACATCCCTCCCACACTCCTGCAGCACTCCCGAGAGTTGGGAAAAGGTGCAGAGCACACGGTTCTGAAATAAAGTGTGGGATCCCAGCTTGATGAGAAACCATAGGGAGTCACTCCAGCATGGTGAGGATTTCACCCAAAACACCAATTCTACACACAGATGAATGAAATTACGTCCAGTTTCTGGGATTTTGTAATGTCCTAAATCAGCTGGGTACAAAGGGTTAAAAATAAATATTTATGTGGGGAAGGAAGACATTTTTATTAGTAGTATCTTTAATGAATTTTATGTCTCCTGCAGATAATATTTAAGAGCTTAACATTTCAGTGTCACAGGCATGTGACTGAATTTTCTTTTTGTGGAATGCAAAACTGTGGCTAGGCAGTTGGAGAAGAAAATACAATCTTGCTTCCTTTCCATATTCATGATAATATTTGTCATAATAATTTAGTTTTGTTTCAGTAACAGGAATGTTGGTGGTTTTCCATTTCCCCGATGCATTTCCATTTTCACACTTCCCCATCCAATATTAAATACATTGAAAATGCTGCCAAAATATTCAACAACATTGAAAAAGAAGAGGAGAAATAAGATTACAGTCACAGATTTCACTTCACTCCTTTTTCTAAATTAATAAATATTTCATTTTCTTGTCTGAAGAAGTAGCAATGTACCCCAATGAACTTCCACTCCCAAATCCAAATTTGAAAACCTGACAAGCTGGACTAAAAAGCATGGCTTACCAAGTAGACTGTCCTCAAATGAAACCATGATTATTACAAGCAGGAATCATTCCCACGAGGAAAAGAAAATTAGATTTTGTCACATGATTCTATCAATAAAATGTTTCTAGAGTGAAAGGTTTAAAAAATAATTTCAGGTCACCTTGTCAATGGAACCACGGGAGAGGGGGGTTCAGGGTCACTGAACCGAGGCACACTCTGTTCAGGATGAGGGTTTCCCTGCGCTGTGAAACTCATTCCCTCCCCTGCTGCATAGCAAAGCCCATAGTGACACTTGCTGGTGCAGCAAGGAGTCTGAAACACAGCACTGAAGGAGGCAGAGCCAGCCACGGCTGGGTTTTTATTCCTCTCTTCCCTTGGGGATAAATGCCCTGAGGGCTCTGATTGCTGCTTGGCCGAGCAAAGAATGTCCAGCACCGAGGCAATGATTCTCTCCTGACCTGCAGGGCCAGCACTGAAACAGCAGCCTGGGCTCTCAGGAGCAGGGGCCACCTTGCTGAACTGAGTCCCTCCGTTTTCCCCTTTTCCCCCTTTTTAAAAGACATCTGAAGAAGAAAACTTCTCCAGTCCATTCCCTCCCTTTGCCCCCACCCCTCCTGGCTGTCTCCTTGAGCACCCTGTACCCCCAACACCCCTGGGCTGTGAGAAGCTCTCCCTGCAATGCGAAGGGATTGCCAAGGGTCCCTCCTGCTGTGCCTGGTGTTTCTGCAGCCCCTCAGCCCTGCTCGGGGCTTTGCCCAGCTCCCAGCAGAGCAGAGCATGGCACTGACCCTGCAAGGACAGCCAGAACCTCAGGATGTGCTTCCAGCCACAGCAGCTTGAGCAGTGCCACCAACCCTTGTCCCAGCACAAAGGACTTTGGGAGACACGAGCTGCCCTTAGCTGAGGGAGTTCTGCACTCATGCTATCCATTCTGTAAAGCCCCTTGGCCTGTAATACACTCTTAAAACCCCCAAATTTATGACAATATGAAAATATTTCAGCTGGGAAAACTCATATTTGTGTAGGAGCAGGAGCAAGTGTCTGTCCTAAATTCCTCTGCAAAAGAAACATAGAGTGGGAGATTTAAATAGCTGCATGGAATGAAAGAGAGAGAGAAAATGATACTTCACCAGAGAAACCCAGGCTTCAGTATTGCCATATTTCTTCTGGGAAAAGCATAAAATAAAGCAAGCCTGAGCTACTGCTTAGGTGATACTTCAGAAATGCAAGTGGAGTCCCAGTAGAATGTCTCAAGTTGCTGTCAATTTATTCAGGAGAAATACGACTTAGCAAAAGCCATCAGCACAACAAGCTTCTGTTTACCCACTCCAGGGTTTTGATCTCTCCACTTCAAGCACAATCCTAAGGAGAATCTCTGTTTGCTGTGGTTCAGCATGGCTGATCTTGACTTTTTTAAACAACCAGTCCTGGCCAGACACAAGATTGTGCAATCTAAATGCACAGTAGCCCTTGTTTGCAGCACTCCAGCCAGCCAAGCACAAACTGCAAACTGTTGCTTTTCCAGGACCCAAGCATCAGCTTACCCATGACCATCTCATGGCAAAACCAACACAGAAATGTGCTTCTTGCACCTTTTCAGGCCTAATGCACTTACATCCTTTATCTTAGAGACAAATCATTGTGCCTGGAAGCACAGTTTGCATTTTTTAAGCATCACACAATCTTGTAGGGGAAGTGTTAAAGGCAAGGGGCCTATAGCCACAGTCCTTGGTCTGTGGGCTTCTCCCAACTCATCAGAAGCAGAAAATTAAATAAGGAAGGAGCTGAAAACACTGGGGCATGGGGAGCTGCTGCAGCAGGACCTGCCTGCTCCCCTGGTGAGCTGTGGGGCTGCTGAGCTGTGACAGCAGGACGTGTCACAGGAGGTGGAAAGTGTCCCTCTCCATCCCAGGGGCAGATCCTTCCCCTTTGGAACTGAATGCTTGAAAACCAAGGACAGAAAGCAGCTTTGCAACTCACCAGGAGGAGGCTGCCTCTCTCTCTGCTGCCCAAGATGGGATCTGTCAGCACGGCCCTTGGACAGGAGACTGGGAGGTTCCAGAAGGCACCTGGAGCCTGGAAAATGAAGAGACTCATGAAAGGAGGAAATTAAAGGTGAGCAGAATGCTGTGCTGAGGTAGCAGGCCTTCCCCTTTCCACGTGGGACATACAGCATATAGGGAACCTTTTTCCCTATTAGTCTATAATTGTGTCTATATTTTCATCCATGATCCCACCTCAAATACTGAAGACAAAACCTCAGGATGGACACAGTCCACAGCTCTTGTCATACTTCAAAACACAGACTTGTAGCAAAACCAGAAAAGGAATCTTTCCTTGCAAAATGCTCATGAGAAAGACAAACACTGCTCTTGGGATTACCTAGGAGGGAATGTAGAACAAATTAAGTTCTCAATAGAATGACATTGAGGTTGCAGAGAGCATGAATAGAGGTGAATTTGATGTTAAGAGTTTAAATAATTTGCTCGAGGTCACAATGAAGTTTTCTGTCTGCCCTGAGATTAGAAGCCAGGAGCTATTACAGTCTTTCTTTTGTTCCCAGCCTGCCAGACTGGGGAATAAAGCTCCCTGCAGGGAGGAATATTCAAAAACAGAAAAAGAAGAATGGAGAAGACTTATTTACTCAGTCCAAGCCCTAGAGTAAGAGCACATATGTACTGCCACCAGTGCTCCTCTGTCCCTCCTGTACCCTCCCTGACCTCCCCTGACTGACAGAAGTACTGACAGCTTCTCAGGAGCCATCTGTTCCAAGCTGAGGCTCAGAGCTTCTGGGGCTTAGCAGAAGGGGACTGAGGGGTGGCTCCACAACCCCAAGTGTGAGAAATAACTTCACCGCTGCCCCTCAGACATTCTGGGGAGCTGTCCCTGTTGGCAGCTGCTGTTAGATCCACTGAGAGCTTGCAGAGGCAGTAGCAAAGCAGGGCTGTTCCTCCCAGCCACTGGAGGAGCACAGAAACTAGGCCACCAAATCCTGACGTGCTCCAGCCTCCCACGGGCGGCGGTGGGAGGCGGAAGACTGTGACACATTTCAGTCTGGTCCTTCACTCCTGCAGAGCTGTCAACACTTCAGAGCAAGCACCTGCAGGAGCTCCCCCAGCCTCTGACTGCATCCTGCTCTCCTCCTTGCACACAACATGCCAGCCTGTGGTTTCCATCCTCTCTTCTGGAAAGCTTCCCACCAGTCCCACGGACACCAGGAGAGGACCCAGGGTCACCTGGTGTCCTCAGGGCAACTCCTCACTGCCTCCAGGGCTCCTGGAAATGCTCAGCTTTTAGCACACTCCAGGGACTCTGAGGGATCCACTCTGAGGCAGGTGCTGTGCCATGAGAGGGACACCTCAAACAGCCAGGGGAAGGGAGAGGCAGGAAATCCCATCTGGACCAGTCCATCCACCTGGACCAACCAATCCCACTGGACCAGTCAATCCACCTGGACCTATCTTTACTCCATGCAGCACGAAGAATGCCACAAACAAACCAATGGGTATCAGGGAACAGCACCATTTTTTCAGTAATGGCTATGTTTGCATGGATTAACAATATTTCTGATACTGAAAATCAACCTGAACATGAAATCTTTCTTTCTTTCTCTGAGCAATTCTTACCCAACCACCATGGAGATTTGGCCATTTACTGGGCCCCCAGTTTTTAGACTGACTTTACCTCAGTTCTTTGAATTATTTTTTTCCCTGACAAATGAGGAACAGCTGATTAACAAACACATTGCTCTTTTTACAGCAGAACTTTTTTTCCATGCTGTAATGATTGAGAACAGAACACCCGAAATCTGTCAAAACAAAATTTCTTTGGAATCGAGCCACGGAGGAGAAAATGAAGTTGCCACTGAAAATTAATTAGTACAAAGCACCAATTGATAGGAGGGATAAATCCTCAGACCTAAAAATACCAGAGCAATACAAGCTGAGAGGTTATTTTTAGTCCTACTCTTAACAAGAATACCTCAGTATGTTTAATAATAACAAATTGGATCTCCAGGGCAAGATACTGAGAAAAATTGTTTACAGCAAGCACTTCCAAATCTCAAGAATTTACCTCAACAGATTTTAAGCTGTTATTAAGGTTTTGCTGGCTTTTTAAAGAAATGGGTTTAAACCATTTTTCCACTATGTGCTTTCATTATTGGTTATAGCAAGTGAGGTTTCTGTGTAACCAAAAATCATTACAGCACAGGCAATTTCAGTGCCTAAGTCCTCATGAAAGCCAGGTTTCTGGAATGTGTGTGAAGCATGGATAAACAAAAAATTGCTTTTCATGTAAAGAAAAGAATGTATTTTGAAATTAATTCAGAGTTCAATTAAAAATCTTTCACCTTTCTTTTGTAATAAATAGCTCCTTATGACCAAGGAGATGGCAAGAATTAAATCTGCTGAGCTTCTTTTAAAAATCTATATCCAGGTCCTAAAAATCTATATCCAATTCTAAACACATTAAACCACCAGAGCCTTGTCCTGGCTTCACCAGAGAGAGGGAAAAGTCTCATCTGCTGAGCCATGAGAGCTTTTAACTTTCTCTCTATGGGAATTGGATGAAGCTGGATACACTTTGAAGGTTCTTAATGCATCCTTTTGCAGCAGCTGGCAAACCCCAAAGCTGGGCACAGGGAAATCCACCCTTCTGCCAGGCCTCTGGGTTTGTGTCCCCTGAGAAACAGAGTGAAAAATGGAGTGCAAAACATCTCTGTGCATCTCTGCAGACACACAGGAGCTCTTCCAACTGGATCCAGGCAGCCAAAGCACATCCCTCAGTGGAGGGACCCCACCCAAGCTGGGGTTGTTTGGCCCCACTCCCTGGGCTGGTTGTGGGGGAATTCCCTCCTCAGCTCCAGGCCAGAGCTGTGCCCCCTGTCTGCACCCCCTGAACATCAAAGGGGGGCTTTGCTGCCATAGTCTCATCTCAGTTCCCTTGGAAGACTCAGGTACTGTTCAGGGAAGTGCTGGATGGTGTTGCTTCCTGAAAGAGCACTTTAAAAAAAACCAAAAACCAACAAAGCTTCATGCATTTCTAAATTTCTGGTGCTCAAGTGCATGTCCAAGCACTGGGAGATAAATGGATGGACACTGGCAGGAGGCACAGACATTCATTCAAACACAACATCCCTGTTAATTCACTGCAGACCAGCGAGCTGAAGGGGACACATGAGTGAATTGAATGATTCTCCACAAAGAATTTTTTTTTACTTCCTCAAGTAAATAGTGTTTACCAATGACTAAAATCACTCTTTAACATGAGGAACACATATCAGAAAATTCATCAGTATTCAGGAAGATCCATGCATGCTGGAGGCATTCTCTCCTAAGAGTTTTTGAGAATATTAGGCATCTTAGAATGAAAGAATAAGACACAAATGTGCTGTGAAGGACAGAGAAATAACATTTTCCCTTGAAAGCAGGAGCCCAGGCTGGGCAGAGGTTGCAGAGAAGTGAGGTGACACTGCCTGGGATGCACAGGACAAGGCAATCCCTGTGCTGGATGAGGACACACAGTGATGCTGGGAAGGCACAACCATGAACTCAGCCCCCTCCTGGCTAAGAAATCCTGTGCAGTCCAGTCCTCATCACCGTGTGCTGGATATTCACAGCACTTCATTGGGAGTTTGGATATTCTGTGAATTTTTGCCACACTTTCTGTCATACCCCTATGCCAATTGTCCCTCAATAATGTGTTATTGTTTCTCTGCCTTGGATTGCCTAGTTAAAATTTCTGTTTTGCCTGACTGAAAGACAAGAAGGGGAAAACAACGTTGGGCACCAATTCCTGAGCAATCAGTTGCCATGAGCTCTGGAACTGAGAGTTTCAAAGATAATTTATTAGGAGATGGGCAAACAGAATTAAATAGTCTGATATTTGCAATAGGCAGCTAAACACAATTTAAATCTGATCGACATCCAGTGCATTCTGGGTTTTCTTCTGGTTGCTGTATTTAAATAACAGATATAGGAGTAGCCTCCCATCAAAGCATATTTTCTTCTCAGCACTCCCCCTTTCAGAGTCAGTGGTTGAACTGGTCAATACTTTTTGGATTCGAGGACAAATCCAGCTTTTCCTTCCGTGGCTGTGGACATTTTCTGAGCAAGAATTCCCTGACCACTTGCAAGAGGGCAAGTGAATGAAAAACAGAGCAGAGCAGGACGGGGTGAAGGAAGAGACAGAGGCCACTGTTGTGAGATTCCTCCCAGCTCCTAAATTACTGCATGGGCACTGGGAACTGCTCCACCCAACAGGACAAAGCCCCTGGGGCTCTGCAGTCCCTCCTCACCACCTCTGCAAACTGCAGGGGGAAGCACTGGGCCGTTGCTGACCCGAATTTTAGCTCCAGCAGCTGTCACTGTGCCAAGGGAATGTTGGGAATGTTCTGTGGGGATAGGTTGAGTGTCCTTCCTGCTGGAGATGCAGCACCTTCTTGGAAAAGGGATTTCTGTAGAAGATGGGAAGATACAGAGGGAGATGGTATACTTAATAAAAGGTTTGGATGTGCCACTTCTGCTTACCAAAGAAAATTGGACAGAAAAAAACCCTTGGCTGCTTGATGAATTGTTCAAATGCTCATTAGCATCAATCAGATTTATTTGAACAGATAATTATCCCCATATTGTGCTTTCATCACTGGAATTGTTTATGTTAAACTGTCAAGCAGCCGTTTTCAAATTTTACTCCTTGATCTGTTGAAGTTCCTTTTACGGCAAGAAAAACAAAGAAGGATTTATTTTTTTCCCCCCCTCAGCTCTGTTTTAACCCTATTTGAAGTCTTCCAGGAGGCTTTTGAGTCTCCAGGAGCAGCATGGAGTGATTTCCATTTCAGGTGTTCTGGAAGTACAGGTCAGTGTGTCCTGCTTTAACCCCTTCAGGGCACAGGTGAGTGCCCCCAGCACAGAGGGTGCAGCTCACCAGGGACATTTCCCTCCCTCCAGAGGGATCTGGCAGCTGCAGCCCCTCAGGGCTCACTTTGGGCTTGCCATCAGTGTGTTCAGCAAATCAGCCTCTCTGCACTTACAAGTGATCAGAGCCCCTGTAAGAGAGCAAACTGCTCTGCCTGAGCCAAACAAGGCAGCCCCTGCCTCCGGGCTGCTCTCCGTGCATTCATCTGCTGCTGAAGGAAGAACTTTGCCAATTTATGTGTCCTTTGAATTTTCTGTGGCTGTCAGGCCCCTTTTATTATATTCACAATACAAGTTGATCTTGCTAACCAGTATAAATCTGTTTTCAATGGTAAATGACTGGCCAAACAGAATAATTTTTAGCAGTTGTTTTCCCACCCTTTTACCTCCCACAGAAATAAGGAGAAATTCTTTAAAGGCATCTCTCAGGAAGATTTGTAATTATTCCCATAAAGAACCACTACAGAAAAAACAAACAAAATCAAACAAAACCCCCAAACCTATTAATAATGCCTTGAAAGGTAAATAATCTAAAATTAAGTCAAAATTTCCTAGTCTGCCAGTTCTCTAACTGCAGGAATGTGTACTACAGAATTAAACATGGGAGATACAACCAGTTGGTAAATGGCAATTTTGATCCCTAACTCTCCATCAATAAGGACCAGAGAACTCTCTCAGTGTTCTCACACAATTCTCAGCCCGAGAATTTAACAGCAAACACAAAGTGTTCACCAAACCTTGCCCATCCAGCAAGGAAGGACAAGCTCCTCCGTGGCCCCTGTCTTTTATCCTCATAAAATCCCTGTGGAGGATTTTTCAGTAGAAATCTCCAGCCACGGGTTCAAACTGCCCTGGTTTTGGCCAGCTGTGCTGGTGAATCTCAGCACCCTGGAGCTGTCCAGCAGGCAGGTTTTCCATCCTGTTTGCTGGGCAAACAGGCACCTGGCCTTCAGCACAAAGGCTTCTTATTTCAGAGCAGAAGTAGAAGCCTGTTGAGGAAAGGTGGAAAGCCACTCCAGCATTTCCTAAGGGAGCACATGAAGATTGGCACTATCATTTGGAATCCTCAGCAAGAAACCTTTAGAGCTGTGGGAGGTGCCAGTGGCTGCTGGCCCCAGCCCCACCAGTAGTGGCACCAGACACCAAACTGGGACAGCCACACACAAAGGCTGGGCTGTGTTCGGGGCTGCAACTCCAGCTCTGCTCAAAGGGCAGCCACAGGAAGCTGTTCTCCTCAAGGGAAATAAATCAGGTGGTTTAACTCTATGGAGCAGAGGAACTTCCTTTATTAACTGCTGGGTTTGAGACTGCCCAGGCAAGGCTTGAGAAATGAAGTGAGGACGGCGCCTGTGTTTTGCATTATAATTCAATTTAGAAATACCACACACACACACAGGGCTTTATTGCTAATGGATGCACCAAGCAGACCTGACTGCTCTACATCAACAGCAAAACAAAGAACTGCACATCAGCAGCAGACTCTCATTAGCAGTAATGTTATTGCAGAGCGTGGAGTATCTGTCAGGCAAATGTAACAGCCCTGACATCCACCACAGCTCCATTCCCTGCCTGGGATGATATGTTTCAAATTGAGGAACATCTGCTTCGAGCATGTGATGAATCATCTTCAACTATATTTCCTATTTCCTGCTATCCTGAGAGATCAGATAGTGGAAAGAAGTTACATAACACTATGATTGTATCGTTTTTCAGCACTTCTGAAATTTTAGATTTTTTTCTCATCTATGGTTCATTTAATGGTTTAAAACAAAAAAACCAAAAAAACAAACAAAAAAAAAAAACCCCACAAACAAACAAAAAAAAGAGTTCCCTAAGACAGGATATTTCCATTCCTAGACTAGCAAGAAGTTGAAATCAAAATGTTATGGACATCCTTCCTTTCCTGTTGGTACTGAGTTGGCTGAAGTGGCTCACCTACCCCAAGATAAAAATTCTAGAGAAGTACAATGCTATCCTTGTCAGTGTCCTCTTTGGCTGATAAATTGTCTCAGTGGATGTATTAGAATTGCAGCTGCTTGCAGAGGTGTGGGGGAGTAAGCAAGAAACAGGTAAAGTGTAAGGTAAAGTGTGGGTTTAACTAAAACATAAAAAGAACACAGTGAAAGCTTTGGTCATAGAGGAATTTGGCAATGAAAAATAAGACCCTTTGATTGAAATGTAAAATTTCACACATCAAAAAAAGGGATTATTATTCAGGCAATGGGACCTGACAGCATATCAGCACAGCACATGGAGAAAAGTTAATGTAGCTCTAGTGTGCATGTCTTCTGCATTTCAAATGAAAATCAAGAGCTATTGAGAAGAATAAGGATGTTTTAAATGTGCTGGATTGTGAGCAGCAATATGAACACCTTCATGCATGAGAAAGCACAATGTGCCAGCTCCCAGAAGGGGATCCCTGTGTATTTAGCTCATCCACCTGCTGATACACCACCACTCCTTTCTCTGGAATAAGGTTTACACAGAAAAACTTTTGGACTGCTCAGCTGGTAGGAGGCAACAAGTTCTGCAGCTTTTGGAATTCACGTTGGTTTCTGGACCCTTGGCATCGTCCTGGATCACACCAGGTGGGTCTGGCTAAGCAGAAACGTCTCCTTCACTCAGCTTCAGGTCCCAACATGGATCCCAGCTTCCCTTAAATTCACTGGAATCCAAAGGAATTAAATCAGGGATTTAATTGGGCTCCTAGGCCACCACTCCACTCAGGAGAGTTCTGTCCCTGAGCAGTACAGAGCAGACTTGTTCATTCAGCTTCCAAAGCTGAATCCCTCTCAGCTGGCCATGAGCTTTCCTCCAAAAGCAAGCTGCCACCTCAGCAGGACATCAAGAGCAGCACGAGCATCTCCAGCAGCAGCATCTGGTGTGTCTCAGTGCTTTTCTCACCCCGGTAAGTGCTGCAGGTAAAGAAATTAGCACACAGAAATGCTCACAGTGTGAAACCCTTGTGCTGGCATTGCCACTGCCCTGTCCCAGCTCCCACCATGAACAAATGATGCCATTTGTCTCTTTCTCTGTGATCCCATGGTTGTCCCCATCCAGTGAATTCAGGGTTTGCTTTGCTTTCAGGAGGAGGCTGATTTCCATCTTTCTGCCTGCAATCAAACTTGGGCTGCATGAGGACAACCTGGGAACTGTGACATTACCTGTGCAAATCAGCCTGAAGAAGTCAAGGAGGTTTTTGATCAGTCTGTACCAGGTACTTCTGGAGAAGCTCCCTGTCACCCACTCTCGGCTACTCCCAAAGGTGCACCTGCAGCCCAGGTGCTGTCAGAATACAAAGAAGTATTTTTCTCCAAGGATGCACATCTGAAATCCAGATCTTGGTGTTCTGGTCATCAGACAGTGCTAAGGAGATCACTCTTCAGTTCTCAGGAAGATCAATGACCTTGGAAAAGTGAGTTCAGTACTTCATGCCTCTCTACTTGCTACAGTATGCTGTTTTATTAAGAGTGTGTAGAATCCCAGCTAATGAGTACCAGCCTCTATATATATATATATATATATATATATATATATATATATATAGGCAAGAACTTTATCTCTTTCTAAATGAGAGTCTCTTGTGACTGAATTCTCAGGGAATGCTGCTCTTGAAATTAATCTTGAATGCTCTAATTAGAGTGGTAGTGGTTACAGAATTCTCTAATGGCTACTTTGAAGAAACAATTACTGTCTTTATTATGATAACCCTCCAGATGAGATACTACAGTTGACAAAAGATTATTAAACAAGTTATTATTCAGTCACTGGCTCACTTAGGAAATAGCTTGTGCATGTAATGATGAAAGCCAACATGCCAGAACTTAAAAGTGTTCTAATACAGGGCCCAACTTTTTAATACTTTTTGGACAGTATGATATTGCAATAGACTGGGGCTTTTCTTAGTAAATTGATGGTAATTGTACTATAATTAGATCTTCATAAGAATGTACAAGGTGTGATTAGCATACAGAATTTTAAACCTTTTATTTCACATCTCTCAGAAATTAGCATAGAAGATCAGAATCTAAGACAATGGGCATTATTTCCCACAGTGAAAAACTGATGTAATCTAATTTGTGTCTCCTTATAGCCATCTGTCAATCAGAAAAGGGACTTCAGGATAAACAATGTCAAGTCTTTGATAAAGCCTGAAAAAAAAATCAGAAGGAAAAATTAAATCCTGTCTTGTACCATTGAAAGCAGCGTTATTTGGGCTAAAGTAATTTTTATTTCTACAACCCTTGGGTTGTATCTACTTGTAAAATATCTTGGCAAGAAAGGCATTGCAGGAATGCAAAGATGTTATCATAAGACTACCTCTAACCACTTTGCTCAATTATTCTCCCTAGGGGTGGCTGTGTGAATAAGTGAGTAGTCATTGAGATTTTGAATTAGTCTTGTGTATTGTAACCTCACTGCATAGCTCATATTCCTCTGCTGTGGAGAACACAAAGATCCTTTCTAAAAAGGCAGTGCACCAAGTTTTTTAATCAGATTCTTATACCCTGGTGACTCTGCAGACCATTTTCTGATAGAACCGAGGCATGGGCTATGGAGCTAAAATAGAACAGGCTATTAAAAATGTTATCTCTGTGGAAGCTTATAATAACAATGCTAAAACAATTCCATGATAGAGAAGAACCCGCTTGGAAAAACGATGCATTAATTTAGAGTCACAAAAAGCTTCCAGAGAGAAAGAGATCTGTAGAAGGAAGGTCTGGTATCAAGGAAAGCAGCTGCACAATTCAGTATACTAGACAACAACTTTTTTTAAAAAAATCATGCAATAATGACTGAATCACTGGTGATTGTTTTATCTGATCTCAGATTGGCTGTATGATTACAGCAGTCATGCTTGGGATTCTCTAAATACGAGCATACATATCAGCACACTCTAAAAGGAAGCAAATAATAACACAACAAGTGGGAAAAGTGATTTCCTGCATTTTGATGTCCTTCGATGCTCTTTTGTTTCACTTGTGCCATGTGCTGTGCTGGCAAATCTCCCTCCAGTGCTCCTGGGACCAGCAGGCTGGGCTAAACTGGGAAGGACTCTGCTGATCCCCAGTGGGGTGGGATGGCAGCACAGAGGGAGAGGGTTTTAACACACAGATGGCTTCAAAGTGCCATGGTTCATCTCTGTGGTCTGATAAACAATTCTCCAGAGAGATTTCTCTCTGCAAATAACACCATTTTCCTCTTTCTAGCTGAAGGTATGTGTGAATACATAATAATGAAATTGATATAAAATTAAAATAGCAATGCTTTGCCAAAATGGCCCACTGAACATCCACATCCTTGCTATCCTTCCATGCCATCATCTAGCTTTTGGGGAGGCGCTCACAATATTCTTTTATTTTCACCCATGTCTTAGCTACTTTAAAATACCTGGTGAACATGAGAGGAATTTTTTATGAAAAACGTGAAGCACCTTGGACAAGATAAACTCGTTTGCCCAACAATCCATACCGTACAGCAGTGCTGGACTACCACCAGCCCTTGCTGTGGGACCATTTCTCACTCAGAGATCTGCCCAAAACCGCACAGTGGCATCAGCATTGGAAACCTCCCGACGCTGCTGGATATCGTCCCTTCCCAAGGTCGTGTCCTTCCAGCGGGGTCCAGCCCAGGGTGCTCCGTTTCCAGAGCAGCAATTTGGCATTGCTCCCTGGCGTGGCTGGGAACAGCTCCTGGGGAAGCACGGGACCCCTTCAGTGCGCTCAGCCGGGCTCCAGCCGCCGCAGGAGCAATGCTAAAAGCTCATTAGAAACTTTCAAATCGCACTCACTTAATAGCAAAATATTGTCCTTTCACTAACTCAAGGAAACAAAGATTGCAGGCCCAGGTGTTAATACAGAAAATAATGGTTTTCTTTTATAAGCGCGTTCCCAGCCTAAGCTTGCACAGTCTATAATTTACATAAATCCACTTTAGGCTCTCCCAGGGGAGCAGCTCCATGGCTCGCAGCACATTCTTTCTGTCTGTGAGCCTTCCCAGCCTGTCAGCTCTGTAAGTGGCACATTCTGGGAAGGCTCTCCTGGCTCACCCCGAGCTCCCTCCCTTGTCCAGCCCTTTGAGGTTTCAGGCTGCTTTGATCCCGCACTCAGCCCTGGGCCGGGTCCCCGTGCAGCCAGGCCGGAGCCAGCTCATTAGCGTTCTCCGAGCGATGACCCAGCCATTACCGCCCGGCCCCTTTGAAGCCACCTATCTGAAGTTATTCTTATCTGTGTCATTGTCTTACATTTCCTCTTTGCTCCTTTAACAACTCGATAGGCTGCTTTGATTTAACTCCGGCCATGCCGGCAGGGAGCAATACTGAATTGGACATGGAAACGCTTGTAACAGGAACGAGAAATGTGTTCCTGATGAGAAAAACCAGTTTTCTTTTTCTCCAACACCTGTTTCGTCTTCCCTCTGCTACTATGAAGTCAGAGAGGTAAGAGGGAGTACTTAATGATTTCCACTAGGTCTGATCCAGAATAAAACCTTCTGTTTTCTTTTCTCTGCATACAAATATGTCTGGTCAAACTCTGTGGTACCTCCTGAAATATTCTTATAAGGATCTCGAAAGATTCTTTCACTTGAGCCGTTGAAAAATTCTTCTAAAGCCATAATCAAACAAGTCAACAATGAGTAAATTTCCTCCAAGTATCCCAACAGTTCTGTTAAATCGGGATCAGGGATTTGGGGAATCCTTTCCTTGGATTCAGGTGAGAAGATTGAGCGCAGTCCTTCACTTCTCACATCCAAGTTCAGGCGGGGCCAGAGAACACGGGTTCAGAAAGAACAAAGATCATGGCCGAGTTTTAAAACATCTGAATTGCCTTCCTGCCCTCCTTAAAATCAACTATACTCACTCAACAACTCCATGGAAGAAAGTTCAAAGAAAATGCTCGAGCACCCTACAAACAACCACAGTCCAAGCCAGGACAGCAATTTGCAGTTCCCTTCAGGTGTGAAGAAGGCATTAGTGGATCTCTAACAAAGTAAGCTAATTTTGTCACTCTGCTTTTCTTGATCATTTCATTACAAGAAATGTAAGTTATTTCTACAGATTTGGCCCGATTGAAATTACAAACGAGCCGGATGGTTTGTAAATAGTTTGAGAGTGCAGGTTATTGGTGTAAAAAAGTGCAAAAGTCACAGGTAAGCTGTGCTCCTGTCTAATGAAGTTTGAGAAAGGAGACTGGAAGTTTTGGAATGAGCTGCTCATGAAAAATAATTTCACAAAGTCAATCATTCATTCTCCCCCAGGTGAAATTCACTTGTGGTTTGGGGAAAAGTACAAAAGAGCTAAATCTCTCCTGCCCTGAGACTAAAGTTATTACTCGAACAATAAAATATAAATGAAAAAAGGTATCCAGTCATCTTTACCAATTGCCCATTTTCAGGCTTTCTTATGAGCTCTACTCAGTATATTTCAGTTAAAGAGATTCAAGTATTTCTGATATTCTGGTTAGGTTTGCCTTTTACAAGTTACTGTGGGGTTTTTGGTTATGGGACTCAGGATTTTATTAAGTATTTGCAATTTTTTTGCCAGTGTCTTCAGCAAATCCAGGATCAGCCCCCTTTCTGGAACTTTTATACAGCCTTTTATGCCTCTGTTTTATTGCACATCAAGGCTCATTGATTTTTTTGTGGCTAGCACAGTGGAAAATGAATTATTCACTAATTATTATTCAAGTGGGTGTGACTGTGTAGCACCACGATGTTAAAGCACTCCATCAAGTGTGGAGCATGGCACGAACTGATGAAACATGTCCCTTTTTTGATAAATGTGTCCTTCCCTGTCCATCAGGCTGGGACAGGAGGCTGAGTGAGTGACAAACTCCTGTCACCCTCATGGAGGTTAGCCAGGAGGGAAATGGCTTTCTGATCTCACTAATTCACTTTTCACTCCAGTTTTGGTCTAACAAAGCATCTCAGGTCTGACATGTCTCCTGCCCCCTGTGGATTGAGCACATTAGTTATGCAACAACTGTCTGGAACTTCCTCAGTGCTCGAGCTCAGCCCTCAGCACCCCTGGGCTTGGGTAAAGATGACAGAACATGGACTTGCCACGGGGAGTAACTCCAGCAGAATGTCTCTCTTACAGAGATGGCTTCAGGAAAAAAAATAAAAAGTAATGTGTTTCACAGGCTAAGGAAAAGGAAATCCCCAGGACTTTAAATAGATATCTGCCTGAGGTGTGTTAAACAGCCCTAGCCTGTCCTGGGCCTCACACCCCTCCAAACCACTCTGCAAGGCTCTATCTTCTCCAAAACAGCTTTTTTAGGCTTCTTGGTGTTCTCCCTGTCCCAACTGATATCTCCTCAGCTGGGCTTCCATCTAAGGCAGCATCTTTGTTCTGAGGGAGCAGAAATCCATGAGGGATTAGCAAATCACAGACCAAACTTAGAGTATGCAGCCAAAAGATCTCATTTCAGCAGGCCCCTAAATAACTTCAGCAGTATTCTCCCCCTGTTGGGGGACAGGTGTGAACTTCCTTTTTAGGAGTAATTTCCAGTTCCAGGTAATGTCTTCAGGTAACTTTTCATTAACGGTATGTAAATACATTCCTGGGCCCAGCAGCTGATATCAACCAACATTTTTTCACAGATTTCTGTGGTCCATGACTGGAAAGGAAGAGGGCTAGAAGAGCTGAAATGTGAAACTCAGTTATTTTGCTTGAGACACTGGAAGAATTTACTTAACTGTTGTCATGGTGGTGGTTATATAAGGCCCTGCAGGAAAGAAAATAGAACACAAGACATACAAGCATTTCTAAAGTGCAAACATTTAAATAGCAGCTTCTGTTTAGTTTGTAGGGTTTTCTCACCTCCTCACTTCAGTTACAGCTCTCCCACATTTAATTAGCTCCCTCCAAATGGAGACCAGATCACGTCATGCTTAATGCAGGGTCTCTATCAGATGTTCTACCTCTAGCTCTGCCTCCAGCAAATATCTACTTGTCTCAATTATGGATAGCACTGCTGCAGTGATAGGAGAATGTAGAGTCCCTGGGAAACAGAGATTTTCATAATTCAGGATAGAATTTTAAACACAGTATCCAAACTCAGAGTTTTAAATGTCTGAAAGGCTTCAGTGAGACGCCAATGGGAGTAAAAGAATATTTGCAGCTTCCAACGATCATCTCCGACGGTTTCTCCGATGTGCTAATGGCTCGGGCAATTTAATTTACATACAAAAGCACAAAGTGGAAAGCAGTTTCCTTTGAACACCTGTAGTACTTTCTCCGGATATACTGAGGGATATTGCAGGGGCTTCCAGTGAAGATATACGAGGAATGTACTAGCCAGAGTTCATTAACTTCTCCTACTAAATACCAAATAATCGTGTTTAACTTGAAGGTGTTCGTGTTCAAAGAGATCCTACTTTTATCTTCTCAGTCTCTAAAGCAGGCTGTGGGAGAAAAGGCTCAAGCAATGTACTTTTCTTTTCCTTTAACTTGAAGGACACACACCTGAATCCTTCCAGACAAAGCTTCTTTGCCTTCTTTCCTTCTTCTAGAGAAAGAATATGTGTATTTCATCACACTTTCCTCTAAAACTCTTTCACACCTACCAGGAGATGTCTACTCCCCCAAAATGTGGTCTGTTAACTAAAATATAGAGGCTGTAGCTGATTTCCATTATAAAACCCCAACAAATGAAATAAACCCTGGTTTGGGAACTGTTGATATCCAAGCAGTTCTCACTTAGAATTGCAGTGCACATGAGCTCATCTTTGTGGAGAAGGCAGAGCTACTTCCCTCCATGACCTGTGCAGGAAATTTGTCAGATGTTTCACTCCAACAAAGAACCACAAATTCTGAGAGGCAGCTGGAAGCGCCTCCCAGACTGCTGTGGACAGCTCTGGCTGACCAGGACAGTGCTACACGGTGACAGTGGGCACTAATAATTAAATTATGCTGCAGGGTGAATAATTCCAGCCTGGGGATCTCAGCACCACAGGAGGTTCATCTGTTGGAGCAGCAGGTTTCACTGCCCTGGATAGCTCTGGCTGTCTCGGGGTTCTTATCCAAAGGATGTAAGTAAAAGGATGTCACAAATATTGCCTTTTGTGGATTTTAACTCAGAATTTAGATATCCTGCTGGTGATAAAACTCGGTTCTCATACCGCACTCACTGACTGCTGCATTACACCTGCAACAGGAGTAGGTGTAGGGACCCAGGGAATTTTTCAATTTGACCTGTTGTTTTGAATTCCATTAAAAGAAATTTTGAAACAGTGTGAGTCCACACTTTTTGTTTGATCTTTTACCATATTCATATTTGCAAGTAGCTAAACTAATTTCAAGAAAAATTAATTGAGAAAAGCTTTAAATCTCAGGCACACGCCTGAAGATTTTAAAAGCTGGGCCTAGAAAATGGCATTGGACTATTAATAAATATCAAGGACATTTTTTGCCAGCTCTGTTAAATGCTTCCATCAGCTGAAAATGTATTATTTTGCAGTTAGAAGGGTGTTAACCTTTTAGTTGTGTGGGAACAATAATAAATCCATCCTCTTCTAACATGGTTTATCAGGTAATGATGATACTTTAATAAATAACAATGAGCTCTTTATTCAACAATACATAAAATATAACTAGAATTTTGTTTAATGACTCGTAACAGTAATTCCTTATTTTGCTGCTTTTTTTCCCCTTTTTTTTTTTGCAATTCCCTGACCTATTGTCCCTGGTATCCATAAGACACTTATGTGCAATCCTTAAGCAATGAGATTTATCCTCACGCCTTTGAAGTACAAAGGATCACCAGCCTCTTTCCTGATGGCTAAGATGTATTTTTTAAGGCAGTGCTCCATTTTTAAGTGTTTCTTTTCTCACTCACATGCCACCAATGCCACTGCACTCTGCACAATGATTTACCAGGCTCCATCTGTGGACAGCTGGAGGATTGGAGAAGGCAGGGGAGATCTTTAAACTGGTCCTGTCAGTGCTTGCCTGAGCTGTTGGCTTGTGAGCCCTCAGTGGGGAACTAAATAACTCTGGGCTCTGACATCTCAGACACTATCCACATCTCTGGCAATTAATTACTTTTTTAAAAGGTGATTTCTGTATTAGAAAATTGAATGTCTTTTCTAGAGTGTCTAGAAACTTCAGGTAATACCAAAGCTGTGATATCTCTAGAGCATTTCAAAGTGCAAAAGCACTTCCAGAGATAATACAGAGGTCAGCAACATTTTCTGTCTAGGTGGAATTATCTGGAAATATCAGTTTTCCAGGAAAACTGATTCAAGATCCATGCAGCACAATAAAAGAAAGTGATTTTTGTGTGTGATGAACTTTGGGCAAAGGCTGCTGACCTAGAAAGAGAGTCCACATCCTAAAAAGCACACTGAGGAACTGGCAAGAAAGGTACCAGGCCAAGGAAGGAGGGACTGAGGGAAGAGTGAGTTTGTTTGCTGCATGTGGAAGGGATCCTTTGGATCCTTCCCAGATCCAGAACTGAAGCTGGGAAAGAAAGGGAACAGCAATGGCCCAGGCAAGCAAAGGGCTGATTATGGATATTTGATCTCAGAAACCAATACCAGCTCTAGCTTTAGAAAAATGGGGAAAGGATACTCATACTGGTTTTACTGGTCTCTCTTTCTCCAGAGATTGTGAGAGGAATCCAATGCAAGCCTGCTGCTGCTCTCGGCAGTGGAAGATACAAGGGAAGAAAAGGAGTAAAATGGGCATCCAGAGGGATGTTTTGGAAATCACTGTTCTTATGTTATCTGATTGCTGAATTCTTCTGGCCTCCCTGCAGCTGTAGTTCTGTATAAAAGCAGCTAAGCTGCAATGTTGTGAGCAAAGGTTTAACAAATAATAGCTTGGAATCTATTTATTTCCATCTGCAAATGTATATGTCTTGCTATTCACATTTGCATAATGAAATAGTGTTAGAATCCAGATGCTCATCAGCTTGGACACACATTCAGTTTATTGGAGGGACAGTTTGATGCCACAGTTCCAGACATGATCCACCGTGTTTGAAAGTCAATGCAAAGTCTCCCATCCATCAAGGAACCCTGTCCTGACATTGCAGGGGTTTTCAGTCCTTAGCACACAAAATCCCATGTCATTCTTTGAAGACTTTTCTCCAGTGACCACCCCTTCTCTAAAGGGTCTGAGCAAACCATCTGCTCTCCAGTATGATGAGAAGGCATTTCCAATCCCACACTGGTCACAGTCACAATCTCACATTCCCCAAGAACAACACAAGGGTTTTTCAGACCTCCACTCAGCTCCACGGAGGCAAGCCAGGCTTTTGGCTGCATCCTTGCATGGAGAACCAGGACCATTTCCCTGACACACCAGGGGTCTGGAGAAGGTGTTTTACCTCCCTGCTTCTCCTTTACTTTTTGCACTTTTAACTAGGCTGCATTCTCAAGTTGGGATCTGCCAGCTGAAGTGGAACCTCAGTCTGATCAGGACCATTAATCACTGTATAACAAAAAAAAGCCATTTTAGAAAAATTCAATAATATTTTCACCGTACCTATTCATACAGGATAGATCTTAACCTGTTAGTAATCTCATTTTCTCAGATTCCAAACCAGCATCTTTAGAAGTGGAAAAGCATCAGTGTAAAGATGTTAAATAATTTCTCAACAATAATGCAATAATGAAATTGTTTTTGTTCTTTTCCTCAGTAGCCAAAGACTGTAGTGAATCACTCCATTTTTAATGAAGTCTAACACTCACTGTGTCAAAAATATATTTAAAGTTACACAGGAAGCTTCATTTTTACTTTGTGCCATAGTAGCAGATTTCCAGCACCAGTATTTTCAGATTGTTTGACTTGCTCTGGGGGCAAGAACTCTTTGGATACCATGTGATTTCTGTATCTGTTTGCACAGCTTTCTGTAAAAGTGTTTTGGTAGCTGTTCCAGCCCATTTTTATTTGTCACTCTGTTGCTCCAGAAACCTGGATCTTTTTGTATCTTTTTTTGAGTGGGGTAAGATGGAGTGATATCACATTCTGACTTTGTAACACACTGTATATTCTGCACGGGTGTAAAAGATGACATGAATTATTACAGAATCTTCTTAGAACACCCTCAGTCAGAAAATACTATTTGTTCAACAAAGTAATGAATTTTAGTACAATAAACCTGCATTTGCTCATCATTTTGCTAATGGCTGCTGCTCCCAACATGACAGAAAACAACTGCATATTGACAAATACAAGCCAGCCTCGAGCTGCTTAAAATAACTGTGAGGCTGTGGAAATGGAAGCGTGTTTAGCAGTGCCATTGTTCGCGTGGAGCTGTGCGACAGGGCCCTCTGCCGTGCGAGTCCCGCTAGGATGGCACACACCCGGGGGGCAGCCAGCCCGCTCCCGCAGCGCTGCGGGGCTGACGCGCTCGGCTTTAGGAACCTCTCCGGGCTTTATTCGGAGCTCCTAGCGGGGTCGGACACATCTCCCAGCCCTGTCAGGAGGCACAGGCATCTGGCTGAGCTCGGGCTGCTCTGATTGCTGTTTCATCGACTCAGCTCCGCAGCCCCTTGAAAGGGAGACAATGGCTTTTTCAATGGCCAGGGCTCTCAGCCTCTGCTGCTCGGGTTAGACAGGAGATGCCTCTTGACCTTGAAAATGTGACCTTTCACAGCGGCTCTAGCGCTGGAATGTGCCCTCAGAATACTCCAGCGCTCCTTCACATTATCTAAGGCAAATGTTTGTTTATGAAAGTTGAAGTAAAACATTGGCATGATCAAAAGAGGAATGAACAGGCACCTGGTAGGCACAGTAAAGAGATCCCTCCAAAGAGGAAACTTCTCCTGTCTCGGCTGAGACTGTTCTGAGTCCAATTAGGACAGATGAAAACATTTCTCTCACTTAAGTCTGAAATTACAAAAAGAACAGGAACCACGGGAGGAAAAAAAAAGCCAGTTACTGTCCTGATTTGCTCTCCTGTGAGTGTGAACTGCTGCTGCACTGCTGCCAAAAGCTGTGCTAGTCCACTGCAGCAGCTGGAGACTGGACTCTGGTGACTGCTCCTTGTTCCCTGGAGCACAGTTCCACAGCCCAACCACCTGCTGTCCCCAAAAGGGACAGACCTGTTCTCCTTCCTTCCCCTCTCCTTCTGCCCTCTCATCTGCTCCCAGCCGTCTCCCCTGCCCTTTGCTGCTTTTTTGGAATCTTCACTGAACTGGTTGAATTTATCAGCTTCTTTTTTTTTATTATTATTTTTCCCCAATGGCTCGTGTGAGCTGGATCATTTTGATGGGGAGCTCAGTGGAAGAGAACCAGGAGAGACGTGGAAGGAGGAGGTGAAGAAAGCAGTGGAGCTGGTACAGAAGTATGGTGGGACACAAAGATGTGGTATTGAAATAAATTCCAATATATGTCCAGGTGGGGCTTGCTGTTCTGCAGGAGAGGAGAGGAGACAGTGACTGCTGCAGCTGCAGGAGGAGTCCACCCTCTGCTCCTTCCCACCTCTCACCCAGCCCAAGTTTTCCTGCTGCCACAGCCACAGATGACAAAACCAAAGCTGATGGCAAGGCTGGGCTCTTTTGCAAGCTGTTGCTAAAGACATTTCCCTGCCCAGGGGAAATCTGGCATTTTCCTTTCCCACTTTTTCTGGCCCTGGGTGGTCCTGGAGTCAATGCACCAAAATTCTTCCTCTTTCTTCCACCCTATTTTCCCCCAGTTAGAGTAAATTAAAAAATGTGACCTAGAAAGTCCTGACCTACCAATGAGCCTACATAGCTTCTCACTTGGAATTGCCATTAAGCTTGTTAATAAGGCACTGCAGGTAATATTCACCTCAGCCTTAAAAGGCACAGGCACTTTTCTCTACCATCAGTTAAACCAAACAAACCTCCCTTCTCTCATCCAGCTGTTTTACAGGATTGGTGTTTTTTATATTAAGCAGCTATCTAATGCTCAGACTACATACTGATAGCTTAAGCAGGGATTTTTTTCTCTTCTGTTAATACCAAATGCATTGATTTGCTGACTGAAATACAGTTCTGATATTCCTGGCACTTCAGATTCAATCTGCATTAAAGAAAACTCTTACTCCACACCATGACTGAACTGTGGTCTTGGAACAACACATGTACAGAATTTTGAAATGACTCTCTCTAGTCTTGACAATTGCTAAGGCTGAGAAAAGAAACTGGAAGATTAAAGGCAATCATGGTCTCTTCTACTCTTCCTTCCTCCAGAATTCAGAACTTGCCCTAAGTGCTTCAGCACCTACAAGCTTCAGGACAGGATCCCTGCAGTACCTGACAGGACAAGGCAAAGCTGCTTCCTGTGATGTAAGAACTGCTTCACAGAGAAACTTCAATCCAAGTTCTTTTCATTGGTACCCAAATGAAATTGAGGTGCTGAAATGGATTTTGAGGCTTTCTTTTTATCAAACCTTCCAAATTAACAGAAATTGGGTAGCTAAGGATGGTGGGCTGAGCAATAAACCAGCAAGATCAACATCTGGTTTAGTTTGCCCATCCAAGAAGGGAGCATAGGAAACTCAGGTGAATGTGATATTTAAATCATTGTCACCATCAGAGGGAAAGAACAGGGAAAGCCTTTGTGAAATAAATGGCAAATGTCTTCAGCTTGACATTCTGGAAGATGGTGGACACTTCAGACTGTTCTTGCAGGTCAGGAGGTGGATTTTGTGGATGTTTTTGAGAACAAGATTGGGACTCTTACCTTCTTAGAAGAAAGAAAGCAAAAAAGCAAAAAAGAAAAAAAGGAAGACAGAAAGCAAGAAAGAGGCAGTAAAAGCATCTCCTGGCTGTTCTGGCAAGCAAAACCATCCCACAGAAGAGAGAGAGAAAGTCCTGCACAAAAGACATTGACATGTCATTTACAGACAGGTTGTGAGTATGCAGTTATTTCCTTCCTCTGGATGGAAGTCATTGTGTTTTGGAGAAGAAAATGCAGTAGATGTTTGAAATCAGAACAATGATTGTTTTGAAAGAACAGCACAAGCCTTCTTAGCAGAAAATTACAGAGAAGTCCAATTCCCACACTGCTGATTGCAAGCTTTTGTATCCAGATTTATCAGAGACAGTTTGTACCCTGCCTTGGACAGACAAGGCATGGCAACCTGCAGGTGCCAATGCAATTTAATGATTTAATAACAAGATACTATTAAAATAATGCATAATAATATAACAAATAATAAATGTTATTATAAATACTCTAGAGAATAAAAATGTCAATCAAAATATATTCTTAATAAAAATGCTTCTATTGTATTGACATTAAAATCAAAGTATTCTTGCATGCTGTCACATGTAGCTTTAAATGAAGCCTCATAATAAAATTAGAATTGAGTAGCAAAAGCTCTCATGTTCAACCCTCTTAGAAGCAGTGGCAATAAGGGATTCAGATTAATGCAGTGTATTGTTACAAGATAATTTCCCCTGAAATAGAGTTCCTTAATTTATTTGATTAAAAGGTGGTTAATACTCTGATGAATGAGAGCTTTTAAATTTTCTGAAAATGCTGCTGTTGTAATTTCAGACGTTGTCAATATAAATTTCCTGTACTTTTATAACACTGCTGATCACTTCCACTGCTGGTGTCTGTGGGAAGGAGTTCCACAGACATTGCCTCTCTTCATAAGGGCAATTTAAAAATTGCTGTATTGCAATTATATTGAATACCTCTTTGGCCTTACATTAATATAACATTAATTAAATTCTTGATTTACCTTTCCATTATTGTTCATTATTTATGCCATTTAATCATCTCTACCAAGAGAAATAATTTAACTGTTAACTGTTCTTACCCTACACTTAAGGAAAATGCAAGGTTGTCTCATGGAACAGCTTTGCTTTAAGTTCATAAAAGCTCGAATGTAGTTGTGGAAATGTGGACAATCTCTCCCTTTCTACCTCTCAATTTGTCAGGGCCAGGGAGGAACAGCACTTCTGATATTATAAAAATCATGATGTCAGCCTTAAATCTAAATTTGTAAGCACAGTAAAATCAAGAAAACTTATAAAAGTTCCTCCAGGAGTCTTTCTAAAGCTGTTTTTTGTGTTAGCAGACAAAAATGACTTCATGTACAATCTATTCCTGGCACTAAATGTGTGAGCCATCATTCAATGGAAAGATAACTCTCAGCCTAAAATGCCAACTTTCCATCTTGATACTGCAGACCAAGCCCTCCTGTTCTGATAGTGTGATTTATCTTGGACACTCAAGAGTTAACCAAGTCTGTCTGCCTCACATACAGCCCTATTAAACTATTGATTAGAAGCCCAAACATGTGTGGAATGCATCAGAGAATGCTTTGGGTTGGAAGGAAGCTCAAAGCCCACCCAGTGCCACCCCTGCCATGGCAGGGACACCCACTGTGCCAGGGTGTCCCAGCCCCAGTGTCCAGCGTGGCCTTGAGCACTGCCGGGGATCCAGGGGCAGCCACAGCTGGGAAGAGTTTTTTTGTAATGTCTGATCTAAATCTGCCCTCTTGCAGTTCCCATCTATTCCCTCTGGTCCTGTCACTCCAGGTCCTGTAAGGATTCTCTCCACCTGTAGCTCCTTCAGGTATTTCAGGTCCTGCACTTAGGTCATCCCAAGTCCTCCTTCTCTCCAGGCTGAACAATCCCAGCTCTCCCAGCAGAGCTGCTCCATCCCTCTGCTCATCCTGGTGCCTCCTCTGGGCTCTCTCCAGAAGTTTCAGCTCCTCTCTGAGCTGGGCCCAGGGCTGGGGCAGCTCTGCAGGTGGCTCTCACCTGAGCAGGGCACAGGGGCAGGATCCCCTCCCTGGATCTTTTCCCACACTGACTTTGGAGCAGCTCAGGACAAAGGTGGCTTCCTGGGCTGCCAGCACACGATGGAGCCCAGAGCATCAGAGATTATCCACAGAGCTCCAGGTTCAGTCTATTTCTTTTTTGGGCATCTTCAAATTCCTCTTCTACCAACTTCTGCTGGCAAAGATTATCAAAAAAGCAGAAAGCAGTGACAGAACAGTTCTGTGGAGAGCTTTCTGCCTTGATCTGTTCAATCCAAATAAAACACATCACTTCAGGAAACTGAGCTGCTTCTTGTAACCACAAAACCTGGTGTATGTTACTGAGGAGGGAAGAGCAGGCAGACTTACACACCCCCTCAGGAGTTCCTGTCAGTCTCTGGGGATGTTCTAAAGTTTACATCATCACTCTGCATGTCACAACCTGCCAGTCTGTGCTCTTCAGACCACAAATATTTAATGGGAACATAACTAGTAGTCTCTGGCTCATCTGTAGAGTCATATTGTCTTTCATTTCTAATTAAAATTCTCATTATAGTAACAGTGGTGGTGGTTTCTGCAAGAAACATTCAGGGCTGACAGGTATCCATTGATCCCTCAACCTTCCCTAACACTTCTTGCCTTGACTTCATCCCTCACTTTAACGTCCTACCCTCACTGCCAGTGATCTCTGTAGGATTGGTGACACTTGTAAACCAAAATTCATCCAGGTTACTTCTGTTTCTGCCCTGATGATTTCATGTAAATTAGTCTGGAGGCATACTTATGGAGAGCTCAGCATGGACAGTTATCACTCTTTTCTTCTTCTCCTGCTCCTCAAAATGGAACTTAGTGATGTGCAGGTTCCCATAAAGAATAGAACTACAGGGTGTTTTAGACTGAAAGAGGCCTCTGGAGGCCATCCAACACAAGCCCTGAGACACTAAGAGTCATATCTGGGGTGATTGCAGCAGTTCTGCTGAGAACTGAATGCCCTGGTAGAACTACTTCGCAGCCTGTTTCAGGCCTACTAATTAATTAATGTATAACAAAATGCCTGAGCACTGAACACTGCCCAGCAAACTGAAATTTCAGATTTGTTATCCTCTGGAGACAGTTATAAGGCTTAGTTCAGCAAATGCATCATTTTGTGATATGACTTTGGCACTTGGAGGGAGTTTTTGAAAGTAAATATGTAAATCCTAATACTAAAGGAAGTCTTTGGGACCTTCAGAAGAGCCAAGAGGCTGCAACAAAACAGTTCCTGCAGCACATGCATGTTTCTCAAAACCTGTTTAGATGTCTATCCTAATCCATTAGATGCCTAAAGTGTTTTCCTCATACTTCTCTAGTTCTGGTTGTTTGTGTGGTTTTTGTTTCAGGTTTTTTTAATCTGCCCTATGACAGGCAAGACTCAGCATTCTTATTAAAAGACAGCTGTATCTAAAGTGCCATTTAAAATCTGTTTGTTGCAAATTTCCTTCATTTGATTGGGGAAAAAATAAAACCAGGCAGAAGTAACATCAAAAAGTTCCTGCTCCTTGCTAGACTATTATTAATTTCTAACTAGGACTATCTAATTGCATCTTCACTGATTTACAACAGTTATTGGCCACAGTAATCAAACAGCTATTAAAGCAATTTGAAGCATTATACCCTTCTAAGACTGTATTTGTTTTGCAAGGTTTTCTTTATAAATAATATGCATTAGTTTGTAACATTATCCCCATCAGCCCAGAGGGCTGCTGAAAAGCAGCAGTTACGTGAAAGATTGAATTTCAGCATTTCAGGTCCTATTATGCTGGGTAATTAAATGAGAACCTCTTCTAATTGTAGCCGGCAATCAAAGCCCGACAGTGCCCCGGCAGAAGCAGCGCGTTCCGTTCATTAGGCAGGGAAAATGCGCTTGTAATGGCCAAGGAACGGCGCGGGATGAGCGCGGGGTGCGGGGTGGAGAGTGCGGGGATGAGGAGCGGGGATGCGGAGCGCTGCGGGGTGCGGAGAAGGGCGGGATGCGGAGCGGTGCGGGGCGCGGGATGCAGAGAAGTGCGGGATGCGGAGCGGTGTGGGGTGCGGGACGCGGAGCGGTGCGGGATGCGGAGCGGTGCGGGATGTGGAGCGGTGCGGGGCGCGGGATGCGGAGAAGTGCGGGATGCGGAGCGGTATGGGGATGCGGAGCGGTGCGGGGTGCGGAGCGGTGCGGGATGCGGAGCGGTGCGGGATGCGGAGCGGTATGGGGATGCGGAGCGGTGCGGGGTGCGGAGCGGTGCGGGATGCGGAGCGGTGCGGGGTGCGGGGTGCGGTATGGGGATGCGGAGCGGTGCGGGGTGCGGGATGCGGAGAAGTGCGGGATGCGGAGCGGTGCGGCGGTGCCGCCCGGCCGGGGCGCGGCGCTCCCGGAGCGCTCCCGCGGTCACGGCGCTCCTCCTACGCCAGGGGGAGCTGCGAGCGCTGCGAACCCAGCCCAGGGACCGGATCCAGCCCGGGAACGCATCCCCAGAATCCATCCCCGTGATCCAACCTGGGAACGCATCCCCAGAATCCCTCCCGGGAGCCACATCCATCTCGGGAAGACATCCTCGGAATCCAGCGCCGCGATCCAACCCGGGAATCTCTCGGCAAACCCAGCCTCAGAGCGGCTCGGCTTAAATCCGCCTTACAGGAGGTTTCTCCTGGCTCCTGGCCGGCGGCTGTGCCTCGGTTGTCCTCTCTGAGGATTCCGCACTGACATGACCATTCCCAGACCCCAGCTCCATTCCGTGCATCCCTGGGTGCAGCTCCAGAGACCGGCTGCACGTGTTGGAAGCACTGGTTGAACTCCAGCTCGGTGTCAGGGGGCTCCCCCGGATTAACAATTTATCCTGGGCACAGCACTTTGAAGCGGCTCTCCTTGGTCAGAGTGCAGCCTGCAACACCTGGGACTTCAGTATTCCAAAGGTTTGCAGGCAAATCCAAATATGCAGCAGGGAGGTGACAAACACCTTCGCAAATATTGTATTTCACAGGTATTTTGTTTCTAGAGTAAGTACATATGAAGACAACAAATTGTCTTAAAGCTGAAACCAGGACACTAATTCACATTGCAGAAAACATCCCAGAGTGCTGAATGGTATTCATACTTAAAGCTTATCAACAGATCTTAATTTATTTTACTTTATGTAAACAAGAAGAGAAGGAGTAAGAGGGATCAGAAACACTTGTGGGTGAATCGTTCCAAAGGTCATTCATATATGTAAATACTGCAGAATACACAAATGAAAAGTGCTGTGCAAGGCACAGACTTAGTGGGTTATGAAATTCCATTGCAATAGAACCTAGAGCTCATAATTATTGCAGCATAGTCCTTCCCAAGAGTATATAGTCCTAGGCTATAATACTTGGATAAGACAAAGAAACAAAGAGGAGAATAATTACAGATTGAAAAAAAATACTGCCAGCAGAACTTCAGTATTTGCTATATGAAAATAAATACTCATTCTTGGCTCTGTCCAAACTCTGTTGCATTTGCTGTCCTCAAATGATGCAATTATGTTTGTTTTCTGGAAGCTCAGTCCCAAATGTTACTGGTAACTGCAACTGTGGCTGTGTTGGTAGCTGTGTTGAATGGTAGGATGGAAGGCCACAATTGAATCCCTTTGATATCAGTGATTTCAATATTACTGGGGTTTTGTAAGGTCATTTGCATTTTGAGGAGTGGTCTACTGGTCCAAAAAGCCACCTCTTCACTCCTCAAGCTGAAGGGTATCCACCTGGCACCCCGAATTTTTGATGCATGCAGTAGATACCTATCATGTACTAGGAAAGATCAGTGACCAGGTGAGCTGGTTCCTTTTGCAAATATTGGTACCTTGGGATCCCCAGCCCTTGTTAAAAACATTTGTCAGCCAAGGAGATGACAATGCCAGGCCCTGTGGTAGAAAAACCCCTTTCAGATGTACTGAATACAAAGCCAGGCCATGCTGTCTGCATGCAGCACCAGTGAGTAACTGTGAGAGATACAAGTTATATCTCTATTACCAGGATAGATGCTGACACTGGAGTATAATAAAATCACTTTAAATGGCAATACTCCTAACTGCAAACAAAGCACAGAAGGCAGAAGAGAGATGATAATGCACCCAGGCACAGGGATGGCATAAAACTGAGTGCTGAGTATTTTTTCACTCTATTCCTTTATGTGACTTCAGATCTCTGGCAGAATTGGTGGTGCATCCCTCTCCTGTTTTTCCTTTTGGAATCCTGTATAGATGGGACAACACAGGATGTGATTTCTGTAGGGACACTAGCAGTGAACGGGCCACAATCACATTCTAAGGATTTAAAATTCTGTATTTAAAGAGAATGAGTTATTATAATAATGAATAATTACATGAGAGAGCAGAGAGATACATTAAATGAGACAGACACTCACCCAGTCTGACCAATTTAAAGAAGAGCAGAATGTATGTGCAGCTTTTCCCTCTCTGCATCCATGCCCAAACCACGTGGTGTCATTTGCACATTTCCCATCGGAGGACACTGAGGGACCTTGTTTAAGGTCCCACCAAGAGCCAGAGTCACTGGGGTGATGCAGTGCCAGGAGAGCAGTGCACGGCCTGCTCAAACTGAGCAGCAGCTCCATGGGCCTTGGAGGAGCAGGCAGTGCTGGGATCACTCCAAACCTCCCACAGGGACCAGGGCAGTCACATTCTGCCTGAGTGACAGGGTAGTGAGCAAGGAGCACTTTACATTCCAGGGTTATTAAATTCACCCCTACAGACTGCAATGTCTGTTACACCCAGGAATGTCAGGAGTGCTAACCTGTGGGAACTCACAGTCCCAACACCTGCATCCTGAAGTTCTGCCAGGTCTTTCCCTCTGACACACTTCTCCTGCCAGCCCAGTCCTAGGTTTGGTTGACAGGTTTCTGAATTTCTTTTAATACTGAAGGTCTACTTAGCACAAAGTTTAGTCATTTTTTGCCTTAACCCCACCACATTTTCATATTAAGAAGACTGTGTACAGTCTTATACTTGAATTATTTTTCCATTTTCTGATGAACATTACCCATCCCATGCACAGAACAAGACAAATTTAGAGCTTTTGCATTCCATAACAAAAAAATAGCAATTTGGATGGCTGTAGTACCTGCCATCATGCTCAATCACCTACACAAAATGCTACTTCTCCAAGATTATGATCATGTTTTCACCTGAGAAATGTTGGTGGGATATATTTGATAAATAGAATTTCTGCATGACAAAATACAAAACACCCCAGTGCCTGCACAGGGGTTGGAGAGTTCCTCTGGCAATTGCTGCCTGTACATTGAAAGAGGAGCTTGGATTTGATGGGCTTTTCTTTCTGCTTTCATTTGTTAGCACTGGGTCAGTGAATTGGCACATGATTTCAACATCGTGGCTGGCAAAATATAGACAGGGAGCTGAGAGCCCTCAAAGGCTGCATTTTCAGCCTAAAGTACATTATATGGTACATTTGAACATTTTTAGAGGCTGACTGACCTTAGGAAGACAACTTTGGTGCAGTCACTCTCCCTGCTTCTGAGCATGTTCCTTATTTCCTTACAGTTTTTGCAGGGAATATGCTACATGTAAAATTGAAAGTTTTGGTTTTGTCTATTTAAATTTATGAGAGCCCATAAAGACTTCAAAACAAACTCCTGACATTCTGATGTTCTATAGATTCCCTGAACTAACCTTCAACTGGATAATCTGAGGAGAAGCACAATAATCACTATTACTAAAATGTCAAAATTTCACTTTAAATGTACAAACTCACTCTGGAGCAATCAAACATCACAAAAATGCAAACATGTTCAGGATTACAGATAATTTAAATGACTTTGATTAATGTTTAGAGACATAATTTGGACTGTATCAAAGATAGGTAGTGACATTTTCTGTATTATTTAGTGTTACAGTTTCCTCTTTTAGGACTCCTAATATATTGTCCCCTGCCTTCAGACACACTGCTCTGTTTTCATGTTTGGTGCTAATTGAGCTGTTGTCATAAACTGTTCACAGCAACCCATATTTTCATTATAAATGCATTAAGAAAGAAATTAATCTGTATTCTTTGAGTGTGATTTGTGTACTTAACTCCTTCAGTTGAAAATGCAAGCCTAAACAAATCATCTTAGGCAGAGCTTGTACTGAAAACTCTGGCACTGAATTTCTGTACCTAGAAGGCCATGAAATCAAACTTCACAGGAGTAAGAACAGTTGTAGCACAACCTATTCTGTCCAGACTTCATTATCTTTTATCACCTTGTTCTTTTACTTCTGCCTCTTATCCATGACAGTCTCTGCCAATGGACTCAAGGTGCAACTCCCAAAACTTTGTTCTCATCCAAGCAATGCCCAGACTGCAGCTCAGACGTGATAAATAGGACCTCTACTGCCTGTCAGTACTTCTGAATAATCTCATGTTCCATCTAATTTACATCAGAATGATTTTTTTTTTCACAATTCAAAGAAGACAGATGTTGTTAGTTTATGAATTATGATAGGATTGGGTTTTGGTCCCTTAGTGAAAGTTGCCTTGGAAAGAAATAGCATTCCTTGTCACCATGGCTGCTTTTTCTTATAAATGAGATGAACTGTCTACATTATCTACAAATTCTAGATACAGGACATAAATGTTTGATAGCTGCTGTGTTTTACTGTCAACTGCTGGATTCTTGTATTTAAACTCAAGCAACAAGTATTTGTAGTGTCTAGCAAAATCTACAATCAAGCAGAAGAGACTAAAGCAGTTACACATTTTTGAATGAGTTTTTCAATGAGAAATGCTTCCTTACACCCTTGTGGGAAAAATTACATTGAAATTGCATCCCTATGATATCCTCTTTTTGCTTTTTCCACATTTGAATTAGCTGCTACTGACAATAAAATCATGTAGACCATGACAGCACAAAGCATACTCCTGACAAAGTTCTCTGCAGTTCCTCCCTGGAAATCTCTGTGCTAAGGAACTCTTTCCTGACTTGGCTTATCAAACCAGGATAATGTCCTGCATGAACAATAGGCTTTTTAGATTCTGCCAAAAGATGCTTTACTCATTTTGTTTAGGGTAATATCTACTAACAAACTTTGACATCTTTGTCAGGAACTGTCTGCAGATAGAGCCTCACTGATTTTGGCCAGCTACAGGGGAATGGCTGCATTTGCCTGAAGGAGCAGAGCCTGATTTCTCAGGATAAAACCAGTAGATTGGGGATAAGCCACCATTTAAAGGTGTTGCTTTGTCACAGAGTGTTCATGGAGGGCTTTTATTCCCTGCTTAGGAAAAAAAACCCCCTAGTATATTTCAAATACTGCCCTTAGTATATTTCAAATACTGCCCTTAGTATATTTCAAATACTGCCCTTAGTATATTTCAAATACTGCCCTTAGTATATTTCAAATACTGCCCTTAGTATATTTCAAATACTCACTACTTGATACCAACCTGCCCCTTGCTTGCTGTGTGCTACAGCTGTAGTAAATATTATTGAAAGTGTGTTTACTGTTGGGCCACAAATATTTACATTTTATTTTGCCACAAGAAGGAGGAAAGAGACGCCAGCTATCCAGGACGCCCAGGGGAAAGCATCAACACTAAAGGAATAGGGATGAAACGGCTGCCTGTGAATTATGTTTGCAAGATGGGACTGAGAACATGTATAAAAGGCAAAACCAGAGGGTGGTGGGGCCTGGTGAAACACAGGTGGGGCAAACCCGGGCGGGCCCAGGTGGGGCAAACCCGGGCGGGCCCAGGTGTTCCGCGGTGGGTTTCCCTCTGCCCGGGCAGGAACGCGCACAGGGCACTCTCGTTTTCTGACAGGGCTCTTTTCCTGCTGTTTGCAGGTTTTTTCCCGAGCGCTGCTGCCCAGCAGGAGCGGAGGCAGCGGGAGCGCCGCGGTGAGGCCGGGCCGGACCGCTCGGTGCATCGCTCCGCTCCGGGGCTCCCCTCGCTGCCAGGGCCGCTCCCGGAGCCCCCTCAGCCCTGCGAGCCCTTCGCCCTGCGCCGCTGCCTCACCGCATCAGCCGCGGGTCCCGCTCCATCGCCGCCTCAGCCGCGCGTCCGCGTCCCTCACGCCCCTGAGGGTGGGGCTCGGCGGTGCCCCCTCCCTTCATCCATCCCTCCCTCCCTCCTCCCAGGGAAAAGTGTCTGAGCGCGCCGCGGCCCCTCACACGGGCGGGGAAAGAGGCTGAGGGCGCTCGGGGCCGGCGCAGCCGGACAGCGGCCGTGGGGACGCGCCAGCCTCGCCGCTTCACGCACCTTCCCTTCCCTTTGCTCACCCGCTTCAAAAGTTTTGTCCAGGGAGCCTCAGCGGTGCCGGCCGGAGCAGCCAGCATGGGCGCCGCCGGGGTTGGCGCGGAGCGGCGCTGAGGGCGCGCAGCGATGGCGCGGGCGGCGGGCGCGCGGAGCTAACGGCGGAGGAGCCCCCTCAGCCCCGGGGCCGGGCGGGACGCGGCCCGGCGCCTCAGCAGCCCCTCGGCATGGCGCGGGCGGCCCGGCTGCTGCTCGGAGCGCTGCTCTGCGGAGGTAAGGGGCGCGGGGAAAGCGGAGCGGGCACCAGTTGATCGCGCACCCGAGCCGGGAGTGCTCTTGTCAGCCGTGTGAACTAAGCTGCCCCTTCCTCCTCTCCCCCCTGCCTTTTCCTTTCGGTCCTGCCGCTGCCTCTGTCTGCTGCTTTCTCTCTCGCCGGTTATGTGAATGGTGGGAAACCTTGCGAGCTTGCGTTTGTCTAAGAGGAGAAACGGGAAAAGTTCACTTTCGTCTTTAACAGTGATGATTTTACAGATGTTTGTTAATTACTGCGGTGTGTTAAAGGAGCGTCTGTGTGGGAGGGGGTGTCCCAGCGCCAGCTTGGAGCGGAATTTGGGCAGCGGTGAAAGCTCCAAGAGCGGCACGGTGACAGTGTTTGGGAATAGCGTCCTTTAAATGATGCTGGAATTGTGCGCTGTTGGCTCCGGAGCCTGGATGGAAGAGCTGTCACCTGGGTTGGACAAGATGCTTGTTACCTTGATGAAAGGGACAGCTGAGGAACAGGTTTGGCTTAGCAGAGAGGTCATTTGAATGATCTGCTGGTTTTTCTCATCGCTGAACTTCTGTGATGAGAGAGTTCCTTTGATAAAGGCAAATCTCTTCTGAAGTGGCTCAGGGATGCAGACAGTGCATGCTCCCATGGGGGATTTCTGTGCAGAATAGTAGGTGACTGCCGTGTCTCAACACTTCTTGTTTTCTTGCTCAGACGAACCATGATGGTTGTGGATGCTTTATTAAACCATGCCTTCCTCCCCGTCTGGGTGGGAGGGTGTGGAAACTTCCTAAGCTATCTGCAGTGCCTGCTGTTGTTGCCATTCCTAGGAGTAAAAACAGAATTTTGCCCTTTATCCTGCTGGTGTTAGTGGTGCTCTTTGACTGTCGTAAGAAGATTACTCCTAAAAGACTCTTCTTGTTTAGCTCGATCCAGCCCTGCCAACCTCTCTCCCAGGGCAGTTGATTGTGGAGGCAGCCGTGAGAGATACGGAAATATCTCAAGGGTGAAGCAAGAACGGAATCGGGAGCAATTCATAAAAGGACTTTTCCCACCCCAGTCGGCAGGGAAAACAAAGTACTTGGCAGAAAATTGTATGGCCTCTTTAATGGCGGTCATTTCAACGTGCATTAAAATTAACGGGCAGCCCAGTGACTTGACCCGCTCTGAAAGTGCCGATGTGAAGAGCCTAAAATGCAGGTTTCTGTTCTGATTGCTGTAGCCTGGAGGTGAGAATTAGATCAGCCTCGTGCTCACCTTCAGAGACCGCGCGGGATGAAGGTTTGTAGGGGGTGCCTGGCGTGGTGCGGGGCTGCTTTGATGGTCACCAGTGCATCCTCCGCAGTGAGCGTTCGTGTGCTGAGGTAGGCACCAGTGCATGGGCACTCCTCTAGGAAAGTATTTGTACAACAGAAATAGGTTGTGATTCTTCGTGAAGGCAAGAGAAAGTGCTACGGGGAGAGTTTATAAACAGCCCAGCTCCTAAAGCCCTGCTGGACCCTGGCTCGGTGCTGTCTCAGCCATGCAGGAGTGGTGCCCCAGCCAGGCACTGCCAGCTGCTGGGGGCTCCGGGGCTCTGCTGTGCCAGAGGAAAAGACAAAATATTGCTTTCCTTCAGGGAAGAAAGCAGAGGTTCTGAGCGGGGAATTGGCCTCAGCATTGTTGGGCACTGTATGATTTTGAAAAGAGCCACTTAATTAAACTTATTTAATAAGGTGTTTGTATAGTTTCCTGTGGCGCCTTAATGAGCGTTTCATTTGCGCTCCCCTCGTGTATTTGCACTCTCTTTGTTGGCGTGTGAGGATCGTGATTGTTCTTGAGAGCTAAAGTCCAACTAAATGAAAGTCACTTTATAGCTCGCAAGCAAAAACGTTTGTAAATGTGCTGAGAAACTTACTGTTATAGACAAGTTGTCGTTTGCTATTTAAAGAGCCATATTTACTTCTCTAAACTCATTAGCATCTCCTATCAGGCTTGAATTTCTAAGAAAATTCTCACGAAATGTTGCCTTAGGCCTCAGTGTGCCATTATGTCGGGGTTATTATCTGGCCAATAATGTTAATTCATTCAATCTCAAGAAAGAAGCTTGGCATTTAATTTAAGCCATGCCTCCAGTCAGACCAGGATGTATAAAAGTCAGTGTGCAAAAGTGCTCTTGGATTTAGGTGCAAGAACATGTTTTACATACCAATTATTGGATGGCTGCTCCTTAGGTGGAGAGGATGTGTGTGAAATTGTATTTACATAAGTAAATCCCAAGTGTATATATATTCCTTTCAGGAAATGACCTCTTTTCAGCAAAGTGCTAATGCATGTGCTTAAGCCCCTTTATAGCCTATAGGAGGTATTCATGAGCTTGAAGGAAGATTATTTATTTATTTTAATAGCTTCTCTGAGGCAGGGCGAAATGTGAACACACGTGTCCAGATTTACTTCATTTTGTAATGGATAGATAAGTGGGGATCTTCATTTTCCTGTGAGCAGTGAGCTAGAACAAGGCTCCCAGAAACTGCAAGTACACTGAGCCCTAAAAAAGCGTTTAAGGGTGCCCAGCCAGAGAACTGATTTGTTTGCACAAGCATCTCTAAGTGCAAGAAAGTGTTGAACAGGAGCAGCTGGTCAAGGTGCATGGAGCTAGCAGGATTTTAGGTACAGAAGCAGTGTTGGAGCCCAAATGCAAACACAGCTGTGCATCCATAGGTTGGCACAGCACCTGCCAGGGTTCTGCTCTGCCCTTCTCCCTCCCACAACCCTGCAGTACGTCCTTGTTTTTGTTTCACTGCAGTGGACACTGATTGAGGCTCTTTATTTTGAATATTGTTTCATTACGATTTTGAATTAATCAAGCAGCAAGGTTTTTTAATATCCTATTTTGGAAGTTCAGGTTCAAGGTTTTTTTTATATCCTATTTTGGCATACCCTGCTGTTATGGAAAACTTCGTAAATTTCCTTTTTCTCAATTTCATCACATTAGTGCTAGCCAAGAGCACAGCAGGAACTTGCATTATGTTAAATTATAGCTGCGTGGAGTTTTTATAAGTGGCTAATCTCTCTTCTGGATAGAACCCTTTCAAAATGGAGATAGTGCTATTAATATTCCACTTTACTTTGTTTTCATATTTGGTAGTAGATCAAAGTTTATTAGACACTGTACTTACCTAGTAAAACACCCAGCAGTTGAACTACAAATGGCTGTTCAAAGCTGCTTCTAAGTGCATGCCTGTGATATAAAATATCATCCCTGTAATCGCTTTTCTAATGCATAAATGTGTGTCTGGCTCTTGAATTGCAGAACTAAATAGCTGTGTAAAATTAAGTACTAAACAGCACAGTGTTATGTTTTCTTAAATGGCCAAATGTTGGTAAGCATTGACAAATTCTGTTCTTTGGGATGAAGGCATGGGGTTTTATTGTGACTTGGGATTTAGTTCCAAGTTTTCAAACTCTAATGACAAAGCAGAAGTTCAGCACTACTGAGAAGGTGGCTTGTGGGGAATAGCCAGAAACTCTGAATAATGGCAAATTTGCCAGAAGTGTTGGAATACAAACTTTCCTGGCTAGAGTTTTCAAGGGAATGCCCCTCTGCAGTAGATCTTTCAGAGCTTTTGTTCCCAGGTGTGGTTAAAGTTGTGTCTATCTAAGACAGTTAATTGACAAAAAAGTAAATTAAAGCCTGCAATCTTCAGGGTGTGACCGTGCCATTAAAGAGGTGTCAGAGATTCCTGTGCAGAATCTCAGTTTTCTCCAGGGCTTTGGTAAATTTGTTTATTTACTCATAAGCTGCATGCAAGTTTGTGCTGCCACAGCGAGATTTTGGCAGTGGTTCATTTCTGGCAGGCTCCACTCGATGTGTCCCAGCTATTCCCAGAGAGACAAAAAGCATATTATGATAAAAGATGTAAAATGGCAACAAGTTGAGAGAACTGGGGTGTAAAGACAGTAATGGAAAACCATCCAATAGGGATGTTAAAAAGGTGAACTGAGGATGTTGGGGAAAGCAAATGCATGTTTTGGGTGGCTTCCAGTCCCACCTGTCCCTCAGCTTGGAGGAGACGTTTCCTGTGCAGCAGGGAGAGCTGGCTGCACAAAGGAGGTGGGTTTAGTGTAAGGGAGGCTGTTAGCAGGAATTGTACCTGCTCTCTGCTGCCAGGATTACCACTGCCTTGCTGCTTTTGGCAGTCATTTCACTCTGTCTCTTATCTGCTATGATTGCCACTTTGGTGAAAGGCTTGACCCTGGTTTGGCCACCTTGTCCAGAGGGACTTTTTGGTTTGTTTAGTATCTAAACACTCCAGTGATAAAAAATACAGGCAGTATTTTGGGATGCTGTAAGGTGTTAGCTTAAGGTATTTGGCTGAAATTTGACTTGCCCGTCCTTCATAGTCATTAGCAATAACTTTCTGGCCAGAAAAGTTGTTTTTGTCTAGTTCAAACTCTTGTCCTGACTTGCTCTTAGAGGCCTGAGTCCTTTATATTTTATTCAGCCTTCCTTACAGACTCAGTACCCTGGCAAAACAGTTTCACAGTGTTCAGCTCTTCAAGCAGTTGTACTGTTTTGTGTTCTGTGGACTGGCTCAGGCTCTAGTGACAGATGTGACCCCTTTGAAACAGGGACGGACAAATGGTGCATTCAAAGTTCATAGCTTCTGCAGTCTCCTCACTCAGAGGTATCTGCTAAAAGCCTGCGGATGCATCTCGCTCTGGAAATAATTTCAGCCCAGCAGTGCCTGTGTTTTGGTTAGCAAATGGAAATACTCTCTCTTTATCTATTTGTTCACATTTTTTTGGGTCAATACACAGCCTCAGGTCAGCATTTTTCTTTTCAGCTGTATCTAGTGAAATGACCCAGTGAGTGTACTCTTCTATTTTCCTTGCTAGTCTAAAGCATATTAATCTGTAGAGCTTGGATTCCATAAACAAAGTGTCATCCCCATCACTAAAATTGCTGGCAGCTTTGCAGCCCTGGTCAATTAAGTGAACTTTTCGTTAGGGGAGTACATTGGGACTAAGTGGTTCTTTCCCATTACACTTAAGAAATGTGCTAATGTCTTCCTGTTGCAGCACTGACATCTTGGGTCAGTACCTTTGTGCTTGAGACAGCCTTTGCTGGCACTTTTTTTTGCTTGAATAACAGAGATCATGTGAGTTGTAGTGCCACTGTCATTAGCAGAGCCTGCTCTTACAACTGTGCAGTTCCAGCAGCTTGACAGATGTGAGCAGCCAGACAAGTCCCCTTAAGTGGACGCTTTTATTGTGCACTGCTGCAAGAACTTCACCTGATTTTGCCATCCACTGGTGCTACAAGTGTCATGGGTGAGGTCAAATGGCTTTTTTTTTGTTAATCATTTCTTCTCACATCCTATTTTTAGTATTCTCCAGTTGTTGTAAAGTTTCTCTAATATTGTAGAAGTGCGGTGTGAAATTTAAAATATTTTTATCATAATTACATTAATAGCTATTGCCAAAATTTGTGTTTGGTGCTTTTAGTTGTATATTTCTCTATAAGACACCACCCTGCTGTAATTGACTTGCCCTTTCCAATACCATGAAGCCAACACTAAGCTCAAAACCAGTGGTTAGGAATTCTGACATTTATGAGAAATCTTTGAAGGTAACTGAGAAGGTAAAGTTTGAGAAAGTTGCTCATTTATGAAAAAAACCCACCAAAATCAAGCTTTGAAATAAGTTCATGCTTTTGGATGGAGAAAAAGACTTAACTGTTTCCTGAGTATATTTTAAAATCAGATTTTCTGTGCCCAAAGAGGAAATCTGAAGTAAATAAATGAAAGCTGATGTCCTCTGATGCTGGTGCAACAGAGAGCTTGGACCACTGGATTCTGCTCATTGCAGAAGCAGTCCCAGGGTGCAGATGTTGAAATATCCCCACCAATATGTTTAAAGTTTTATTACTTAGGTAGCTCCTGCATTTTGCTGCTTGGTACCATTTTTCAACTGGGCAGCTCTTTGTTTGAAAATGTTTTTGAAACTGATACAATTTACAAGACAATTTGCTTTTAAAATTGGGCTTGGATCCCAGATTTACTTAGATGATTCTCTATTTTTGGTGAACTATTACACATAAAGTGACCATTTTGACTTCAAGTAGATATATTCAGACATAAACTGACAGATATTCCATTAATGTATTCTCTAATATTGTATTGCTGTTACAAAAACGAGCTGTGATGAAAAGATTTGTCATTCCAAACAACTTCTGAAAAGCATTGTAACTTCATGTAACCGTTTAATTTTTCCTTCTGATTAAGAGTGAAAGTTAGCTTTTGAAATGTTCATTTCTGTCCTTGTGAAATTCCATTTTCTAAGCAGTTGTATTGCCTGGGGGTGCTGTTCCTTACCAGCCTGAGCCAATGGAAATTGATGCTGCCAGGTTTCTGCCCTCTCCCAAACTGAGCTACCCTCTCAGTCGTGTGCCAGCCCTGGTGTGCCTCTAATTCCCCTGGAAACTGCTTCAGGGGAGATAAAGCACATAAAATACACTTTTTTCTTTTTTTTTAATAAAAGGGTGAGTTTGTATCACCTTGGGATCAACTTACTGCTTGAATAAGCAAGAAGGGGGAGGGAGAGCAGAGCTGAGCTGGGTCCTGCAGCCCAGCAGTTGCAGTGGTATGGCTTTAATTCATCCCTGGGACACTCCAGGAAAAAAGGGATTGTTCTGGGAGTTGCTTACATCGTATATCCACTGCAGGATATTAAACACCGAGAGGTTAGAGAACATGAGGGGCACTCTGTAAACGATGCAGCTTTGATTTCTCTGCCGGGTGGAGTTTTTTCTCCTTTTGCTGGTTCTGTATCGTGGTGAAGAAATGAAAGTGAGGCTTACATTAATATACTGCCATGTCCTCATGCAGGTAGAATGTGCTTTTTGGTGCTTAAGATAAAACTGTTTTCCTGAGCTAAAACCAAACACACACCGTCACCACCCCCACAACAAACAAGGAAACCCCCAAACCCTGAGTTTCTTGCACTATTATTTCAAACAGGATTAATAGCACTACTTCATTTAGAGTTGTCACTAGGAGAGTTTGGGTTTAGTTTCTTGTAAATTCCCCAACCATTAACTGTTTCGGCTAAAGTATTCTGTGCCAAGCATCTGCCTCAGATTGAATCAGTTTTTTTCTTTTCCAGAACTTCAGCCAAGAATTCAGTGGTTTAAAAGAACAGAGCTCATGGAGGGGGACAGGGGGGTAGGCACTCTGGATTTTCCTTTGTTTAAAAATAGTTGCTGACCTCTTGTTTGGGAATCACTGATACCCTGATGAAACATGCCAGGAGGACACTTGGGAGATTGCTGAGAAAACAGTCCATGGATGATTTGATGGGATGTCAAGTTAACAATACTGGAAAGGATAATTTTGCTTATGACAGGGAAAGAGTCGATGTGTCCTTAGAGCTACAACCTATGGAAATTGCTGTGCCCTGGCCATGTGCCTGCCAGGGTGAGCTCTGCCCTCCTGGCAGCTCCAGGTGCTCTCTGCAGCAGTCTGACCTGAGCTGTGGGCAGGGCAGTGCCCATCCTTGTGTTTTCCATGCCCTGTCCCTCCAGGATGCTCTCCTGGAGCAGTGGTGGAGGAGAAGCAGAGCTGGCCAGGTGGGCCCAGACCTTCTGTGGTGTCTCCTGCTCCAGTGCCCCTTGTAGCCAGGTGGAACCTCCCTTGGTGGACGTGGAGTCAGGCCCTGCTGCTTTGTGGCCCAATGACCAGTTTTAATTCCTGCTGTCTGCAGCTGAATTCCCCTGTCAGTCATTGCAGTGCCATCAGACTGGTGTGGGGACTGAAGCCTGACCAGTGGTCTGTGTTTGCTGGGCTGATTTGTGCACTCATTTCCAGCCATCACTGGGTTGCTGCTGTGGGGGTGCTGGTGGAGACAGCAATTACACCTTATCCATCGTTTTTCTTTTAAATCATTTTTTCACGACTTGAAGTGGTGGGTTTTTTACTTTCTAATTTCATATCTCTCTGGAAACAGCCGGAATGTTTGATTTTTGCACTGTGGAATCAAATGACCTCTCACTCTGCTGGCATGAAATAAAGAGTAGCAAATAGAATAAATAACTACTGTGGGGAAGTTAATATTGTATTGACTTCTGAATACCTGTTAATTTTCAGTGATCAGAACATGGGGGAAGAGGGAGATTGAATTTGGCTGCCCCTTAGGGAGGGGTGGATACCTACTTAGGAATAATATCATCCTAAAAATTCATGAGGGTTTCAGTTTTGCTGCAGATTTATGTAAAATCTTGTAGAGCATCGATTTGTATTACAGCTTAGTCATCCTTCATAGTATACTTCGTTGTTATTCCTTGCATTCCCACATTTTTAATGATGAGTTTAATCTAGGCTTCTCCATCTCTGCTCTTTTGGTTGGATGTGCAGTTTGATGTTTCCTGGCTCCAGGTGTGCAGCATTGAGCAGTTTAGATGGAGAAGATGCTTCTCTTTGTGCACAGCTGTAATTTGGGATTCACACTCGACTCCTGCAGCAGATGGGTGGTACAACCAGAAAGGGCCCCTCGTTTTCTGGGCAGTGTCTGTGCTGTGAAATGCTTCTTGGGTGACTTTGTGTGTGACAGGCTTTGGCACCGACAGCCAAGGAGAGCTGCACCTGCCTCACCTGAGTGTAAAGGCTCTGCCTCCTGGAAAAGCTGATGTGACGCTGTGTGAGCTTGGGATCCCTCTTGACTGGGTCTCTCCTCAGCAAGTCTATCCTGCTGTCTCTTCAAATCTTTGTCTTTTAGATGGCCTTATTTTTACTGTGAAGAATAAGAAGTTGTGTTTTATTTGGCAGAGTGACTAATTGCTGTATTTTCTGTCTTTAATAGGTGCTCAAAAAGACAGTGTTTTATGACAGATGTTACTGAGCTCTTACTGTATCAAATGCCTTTGTGCTTCTCTTTTTCATAATTACACCCTTGATGATTCTGGAAAGAAATCTACTGAAGGAATTCAGGAATAGGCAGCTCTCTTCCCTGTATATGTGTTGAACATGCTCCTTTGTCATTCCATCACAGTAGAAGAGGGAAGAGCATGGAATTCTAAGTGGTGTTCCCTATTTTCTGTAATTCTTTCCCCAGCTGTGTGTGCAGATGTGCGTGCTGAGGTCACCTGTCAGATTTCATTTGTTCATCTGGAAAATGGAAATGACTGCAGCCCTTGATTACCTTTTTGTTATCATAATGTGGATAGGAAAAATGTTTTTTACTTTGGGGTAAATTTCAAGTTCTTTTTACAACAGTACCTGCGGCTGACTGGGGAGTACTGTGCATTATTGCTGTTACATTTTTACTGAGGAATAACCCCAGTCTGATAAAAGATCAGGATCACATGATAGTGCTCAACAATTCACTGCGGGTGCCCATTAGTTACATTTTCATATTGATTCCATAAGCTGATGTGTTGTGCTTTGGAATGTCAGCAAGCTGGTAAAAGGAATTTTTCCAATTGTATGTGACACAATGGAATTAGAATATTCTCCTTTTCCCTTTGGAGTGTCACCAGGGGTCTGGAGATAAAAGGGTGGTGCTGACTGCTCTTGAAAGACAGATGTGGAAACACCTATGGTGCAAGGTCCATCTGGAAGGTCTTTATTGCATTATAGCCTTATTCAAAGAAGCAGAGATTCGTGGGTTGCCTTGGCTATTTCACGGATTAAAGCTGGATATCGCTCTAGTTCAGGCTCAAAGCTTCACAAGTCCTCAAAGCTTCAGGCTTCCATTGAACTTTAGTCTTGGTTTGGAAAATTCATTTAGAATTAAATTAGCTGTAGCGATGAAACTGTGGTGCTTTAATAGGAATCATCAGATGACATTTAAACGTGATCCTGTAGTGCAGTCATGTCAGAGATGGTTCGAGGTAAAAAAATCATGCCTTTAGGCAGTATTGTTCAGGAAAGTCACAAAATGCAAATGGCTCCTTTGAACAGAAGTTACATTGATTTGTTTTTGTTTTGAGAAGAGGCAAAGGATCCACCTTTGTCAGTTGCTGAGATGTGTGAATTGGAGTTGAATCCACAGTTCTGAATGCCTCTAGAATTTGGATCCTGATCTAGACCCTGAAATGCCTCTGTCAGCTTTATAGAGCAAATCAATTCAGCAGTGCTTCCAAGCCTGTGTAGACTTCAGCAACGTTCTCACCCTTTTTTGTGCTTTGTGCCTCTTGCACCTCTTCCCTTCTTTTTTCCTTCAGTAAGGGTGTGGCAGATTGCAGCCATGGCGCTCTAGGGCTGCTTAGTTCCTCTTGACTTTTGCTAGTTCATTATTTTATGACTGTGGACTGTCTAAAATTAAAGATGAGATTTTAATGTTAGAACCTGGACATGAAGACCTGCCAAGACTGGCACAAGCTGTTGGCTGGCAGAGTTTATTTATCTAACAAGTCATGGTTGCTTGGTAAATGCCTTCAGCCCACCTTGTTTTCCATGCAATTTCCCTTCCAGTGAACAAAACTGGATTTGATGTGTCATTCATAGTGTTATCCACAGACAGTTAATAGTTTACAATGATTTTTTCCCCCCCAGCATTTGTGTATTCCTTTGTTGCAAGAGGGGAAGGTTCAGGATGTCAGGTATAATTTGGCACTGCTAGACCATGTCAGAATTGAAGTGATTTTGGAAATTTCTCTCTTTTACTGATAATTATTCTCTAAGTGATAGGTGCAGTTCAAATAGGACTATTTCAGTATCCTTCATAAGAGAATGTTTGAAACAATCAGAGTCCATTTGTTCAGCTTATTAAAGGGCATTTAATGCAAATTATTTGGCTCTTACAAGTAGGGGCATTTAAAATGTATTTATCCATGATTACTTACTTGGTTTTCACCTCTAAAGAAATAAAACGTAACCAGAATTTTCCTTGCTCTGCCCTGTGTTGTGCTGTAGCCTGGCACAGTTTCTGGATGCAGAGGGAAGCTCAGTTTTGGTGGAATTTTTCTCTGGAGTGTTATCAGCACAGCAGTTGCCCATTTCATCTCTGACTTTATCAAGTAATAGTTCCTGTGCAGGTTTCTGGCCTCACCTGATGCTGAGAACTCCTGAATGTCAGTGCTCTCTCCAGCTGACACAGCAGGGTGATACTCAGGGAGGGTGGGAAGGAAGCACAGAATTTCCATGGCTGGACTGGGGAGTTTGGGTGGCTTGGTTCTTACTGGGAATTGGGGCTTAAAACTCTGTTTTGGTTCAATATACTGCCTCGAGTTATTGTTACTGCTGCTCAAGGGAATGGCCTTTGCTCAGGAGGGTGGTTTGAGTTCCCAAATGCTGATGTCTGCTTTAGAGGGAGTGGATTTGCTCCTGGGGCTGCACCTGGAAGTGTTTTCTGTGTGCTGGACTGGTGGGAACAACTGAACGGTGCACAGGTGCTGTTATTGACAGAGCTGAACTCACAGGTGAACTTCATTAAAGCAATTATTTCTCCTTGAGCATGAGGGCCTGTAGCTCCTGGTCAGTGGGCAGCACTTTTTGGGAATCCATCCCACAGACTTGTAGATAAAGTTAAGATCCTGAACCACTCTCTGCTCCAGTGATCACAGAGGAGTAAGGAATGCTTCCAGTGGATAATTGACATTGGTGGGATGTTTTGACTCCCAAAGGACCTTCCTTCTTTCATCTACAGAGTAAGTTTGTATTTCTGGGCATCAAATGGGGGTGATCTCATTTTCTGTTTTCCCTTTTCTGTTACCTGTGCTCTGTTCTGTGCATTTGGTTATCCAAATATTACTCTAATGAGTTATCCAACCTTAGAAGACAAGTTGGGAGTTGCCAGCCTCTGCTTTTGTTAAATTTCTGTTTGTTATTGAAGAAATACACTTGGATTTATATTGAAATTTACTATACTAAAATGGTACAAAAGTAAATAGCACTTCACATAAGTACAGAATACACAGGCCCCCACCTCAACCCCCCTTTTATAATTTTTAATTTGCCTCACCACATTTCAGGTTTTAACTCCCTTGACTGAAAATGAAATCAAACAGTGTGAGCTTTTGGAAAACTGTTTTGAGGAACAGAAAATGCAAACCACATGGTACATTCCCCATGTGAAGATTTAGTGGAGAAATCTATTCTCATTGGGAAAACAAACTCCACTGGATTTGCTAAGTGACATTTCAAAGCAGTTTGAGATGAAAGGACTGTGGTCTAATTCATTGCATATGTGATATTTCCTGGTGGATAGGTGTTATGTTGAGAAAGAAGCCAGGGAAGTGCAGTAAAACCGAGGGGGTTTTGGTCTGAATTGATAGTTTGAAAATGAGTCTAATCCCATTTTTCTGTCTAAAAAGTGGCAGATACCCGTGATCAGAAAGTGACAGATTAACTGTGCAACACTTTGCACTGTAATACTTTTAAAATGGGACTGTCTCGAGCTCAAGCAGTTTTAGCTGAGGTTTTTCATGCTGTGTGTTTTCTGATTGATTCAGAAGAGTCTCTGTGAAGTGGTTCAGTTGTTTCTGAGAACAAAGGCAGCTGGAGAATCCTGAGTTCTAGCCAGCTAGAATCATTTCCAGGAGCAGCACTAGTTGGGTTAACTCCTGGGATTTTCACTTTTGGAGGCAAAGATAGATGGTGTTTTCCTTAATCTCTCTTTCTGAGGTGATGATGATGTATGAATGCTAGCATTCATTTTTACTAAGTAAGATTCATGACTGCAGATAACTCCTGCAAACATGTCCCTGCATTACAAAAAGGCACATAAAAAGGGGGGTGAAAATATTTTGAAGCTTTTGGTTTAATTCCACAAAAAATCTGTTCAAAGTCACCAGACTTCTCGAGTCAGAAAATTGGGTTTAGTCTGCTCTTAATGCAGAGCTGAGGTGGTGCAGCAGCATTATTCTGGCATCTTGGCTTTGGGGAGCAGTCTGCCTGTGGGATGGCAGAGCTGCAGATGGGTTGTGCTGGGTTTGTCCCTCCCTGTGAGCCACGGTGGGCCCAGCGTGCAGGGGGAGAGCAGCAGAGCTCTCCGTGCCTGCTCCTCTGCGCTGCCTCCTTCTCCAGGGAGGGGAAGCACCCGGGGCACACCAAGGGTTAAGGAACAGGTGCTTATCCCCAGGCCTGCTGTCTCATTTTGCACACAGGATGGATAGCTTCCTGGGAAAAAATCCCAGTTTTTGGGCTGAAGGAGGGTATTGTCTGCAGGCTTGGGCTCCGTTTGCTCCAGGAGCTGGAGGTGTGGGGCTGGTGGGGCTGTGCTGGGCTCTGGGAGCAGCTCTGGCTCTCTGGAATCACTGCTGGGGCTGTGCTGAGCTCTGGGAGCAGCTTTGGCACTCTGGAATCACTGGTGGGGCTGTGCTGGGCTCTAGGAGCAGCTCTGGCACTCTGGAATCACTGGTGGGGCTGTGCTGGGCTCTGGGAGCAGCTCTGGCACTCTGGAATCACTGGTGGGGCTGTGCTGGGCTCTGGGAGCAGCTCTGGCACTCTGGAATCACTGGTGGGGCTGTCCCTGCTCTGCACACTCAGTCTGGGGGCAGCATCCTAGAACATGACCCTAAAAGCCCTTCAAAGACCACAGCCTTGCTCTTGGGAGCCAAATGCAAGCCACAGGAGGAAGATAGGCAGGGGATAGCTGGTCCTGGGCATCTTCTATTTCCTCTCTGCAATTTCCATTGGTGTTCAGGGCCCCATTTTCTGAATCCTTCTGTTACCTTCCCTTGCTGTAGCCAGGCATGCTGGGTAAGTTTGCAGGTTAACTTGTGTCTCCTGGAAGGAGCAGAGACTGTAGAAGGACAAAGAAGTTTAGTAACACTCTGGGGAGTTATTTTTGGTTCATGTTCCTGCTGCACAGCACTATGCTGGGGGGGAAAAGGCACATTTCTGTTCTGCTTTGATTTTGTTTAATAGCTGTCCTTAATGTAAGCAGGAGATTTGATCAGAACTTAGACTAATACTGAATCCTTCAAAAAATCAGGCCACAGGTTTTCTAATTAGGCATCTGTATTAGCAGATGCTTCTGAGAGTGTGGCTGCTAATTTTGCTGTGTTGGAGTTCAGCCTTTTAAAATCATGGAAAATTCTGTTCAAGCAAAGGGCTGTGTAAGTAAATGTATTAATATTTCTGAAGTGTGCCGTATAGTACCATGATAAGCTGCCTAAAAAGTTTATCAGAATGTTCATAATTCAGTGCAACACTTGAATATTGTGTCTTGAATGACTGCATGGGGTTATACATAATGATAAAGAAATGGTGAGCAGCTGTCTGTTCTGTCAGCCTTGCTCACAAGTACTCTGGAAGAAATAAATTGTCATTAAAGGCTGGATTTTAATGCATATGTATGTGGGGATGAATTAAGTTTAAGTCTGGATTTCCTTGTTACTTTTTTAGTGCTTTCCTTGGCAAACTTAACGTTCTTTTTTTTGTGAAGGAACCTTCTGGCTCATTGTAGGCTATTCCTGCTGCTTTTAATATCCTTTGAGATTGATTCATGAAGTGCCAACATCTTGAGCTGTGGAAAAAGGGTAAGAATCCTAAAGAAAGACCCTGGATACACGAGAATAAATTTGAACTCAGACTCTTTCTGTGCCACTTTGATCTGAAAGAGACATCTTGTGATTCAAAGGAGCTTTGCTGTTAACTAAGACCATGAATTTAGTCAGTTCCATTTTGATTAAAAACTGATAGCGTTAGCAAAATATATAAAAACAACATCTGGTTCAAGTTTACTGGAGTGATACTTTAGAAAATGAAAAGAGCTATGTCTGGTAGTTGTTGAGTGTGTCTGTATGTGATAACTGCTTGGAGGGAAAAAAATCTCTGTGGCTGGGTGAGCTCAAGAGCATTTTTGTACTGGTGATGTTCAGTGATTATTGTGCTGGTTTGCAGGGGATGGGTTGGAGTGTGAGAGCTCAGCACTGGCAGGGAGGTTGTGAGGAAACCAAAGAACACGAGGTGGAGGATGGAATCCATCAGTGGAAGGGTGTTGGGATCCCTGGCAGACCTGGAGGAGGAGGAGGTGGACCCAAGTGCAAACAGCTTGGAACTATGCATGCTTTGAAAATTTACCAACAAGGCATGGATGGGGAGGAAAACCTGTGGCTTGTTGACTTCTTTAGATCTCTGAGCTGAGGGCAGGTAAAAAACAATCTCAAAGCAAGATTTTCCTGAATCAAGTGGCCACCTCTGGCTTGCTGTGTGTGCTCTGAGAGTGTCAGGAGGAGCTGCCATTCCCTTTCTGCACACTGCCTGCAGAAGAAATATTTTTCCCCCACCAGATTTCAGATGTTGTAGAATCCCCTAAAAGCTCTTGGCAGCTGTCAGGGAATGAGGATTCAACACCTTGCAGAAAAGGCTGAGCATGCTGAAGGTCAGGAGTACTGACCTGTATGGCTGAGAAAAATATTAGAGGAACCTCCCCCAGTTTTTAATCTGATGCTTTATTTAGGTTTGAATTTAAATTCTTTCTAGGCTTCAACCACAGAAGTCAGACTTTAAGATCTTTATAAATATTCCTGCTAATTAAGCTATTGACAGTGAAGCTGAGAAAATCCACTTAGGATTTTTTTGAGTGTCATGGTTAATGCTCTGAGAATGATGTTGTCCATTGTATGAAGTTCCCTACAGTCAGCTTACAGAATGAAACTTTATTTGAATGTCAAGTGGTAATTTCCTTCAGCAAGTAGCAGAAATAGGCTTAAGACACTCCATTAATTAATTTATTTTAAAGAAGGGGAAAGACTAAGTTTAGAGAGAGAGAAAAAAAGAAGTGTCCTCTTTTAAAGTCTCAGAAGTCTGTTCAATGGCTCTAGAGTTCCTTGATACTTCCTAGAGTGCCTGTCAGTGCTTACCTGATGATATTTTCATCTGTTTACTGACACATCACCACTGAACTATAGTGCAGGAGATTCTTTAGCTGTTAAATCAAGCTTTTATCCTCCTATCCTTCTTGCAAGAGGGTTTACTTGAAAGAAAAGTAAATATTTTGTAGGTTCTTTTTACAGTGTGAACAGAGCTGTTATTTGTAGTTCTGAGGGCTTTCTTCTGGGACCTGTTTTGGTTTCCTCAGGAAATGTACCTTATTCTCTTTTTCTTCCCTTAAATGTCATATATTAAAAAATCTAAAGGAAATGGTGGTGTTCAAATAATTGTAACTGAGAACAGCAATCTTTGGTTTAGACAGCCCAGCAGAGCAGTCTGTGTTTCAGAAACCTTCCTTTAATAAGCAGAAGTGGCCTGGAGGGTTTCTGTGAAGTTGAAGTGGTGTGATAGCACAGAGATGGGATAAAACCCAGGCTGAAATGCAGGTTTTTGATGCAGCCAGCGAGCCCAGCAGCTCTGCTCCATGCAGCCCTGTGTGCTGGGCACAGAGAGCAGATTGCTGCAGCAGCAGGGACCTGGCTGAGCTGCTGTGCTCCTTCCCAGCCCTGCACACCCAGCTCCCACCTGGCTCTGAAGGCAGACCCACCTATTCCATGCCATGGCAGCAGCTGCAGGTTTGGGTTCTGGCCAGATCCTCCTTGACAGGACAGAGTTGGTTTTGTACTTTGTGTTTGGATGTGGCCATTATGTTGGCCGAGCTCCCACAATAAATTATTTTTATGTGCCTAATTCATCCTCGATGAAAAAGACCAATCCATTAAGGATTCTGCACTGTTATGTGTTCTTGTGGTGTATGACATCAGTAGAATGCCACAAGTTAATTACATTCTTAATTACAGCTTTGTATTGAATTAGGCTTGTATTATCCATAGAATAATTGAAAACCTGCTGAGATCATGTCTGGTAACATCTAATTGTATCCCATGATTTTTTCCCCATAACTTAAATAAAAACTGGCATTTCGTTTAGCATGGTTTTAATTAATTGACATGAAAAATGTAATTAGAGCTGAGGCAACAGACCAACTATCTTAAAAAAACTGCTCAGAAATTAATGATATTTTGGGGAAAATTAACAATTTCCAGAGCAGGCTCTATTCTCCTGCATTTCTGGAGAAACCTTGAGCAGGCACAATTGAAGAGAAGAGTTGCTGCTGTCAGAAGAGAAGAGAGACTTGAATGTTCAGAGACATTCTCAGTGCTCTTTCAACTTGAGGAAACTCGATCTGCTCGCAGCTTCAGGCACAGGAAACCTCAGAATAGCCCAGGAAGAGCACGGGGATGGAGTGGTGCTCCCAAGGGTTGAGGACAGGGCATGGCTGTGTTGTAGGAGCAGCAGCAGAGCAGCCTGGTGCCCTGAGAGGCAGGGAATTCTTTGCCAGCTTTGATTGACTCCCGTGGAATTCCCTTCTGCCTGCCCAGAGTTTCAGCTCCACATCAGTGAGAGCTGCCTGTGAGCTGGGCTGGTTCCCCTTCCTGCCTTTGAGTTTGTTTGGAAGCTGCTTTGCCACCCAGCATCCAAAGAGCAATACTTCAGGTAACAGGGAAAAACTTGATTTCCTCTTTTCTTTCTTTCTGGGCTTTGCTTCAGCAGATTCTTGCCCTGAATTTCGGGACTGTGGGTGGCTGAGTTAGGCAGGACGTGGTAGTGAGAACAATGGTCAGGTCCTTGGCCAAACCACTGGGCATCTTTTGTCCTTTTTGATAAAAACCTTGTCTGGGATCGTAAAGAAAGCTCACTGGACTTTAAAGAAGTCATCTGAGAAGGAAATGCAGCTGAACAGTGTGTTCAGTGCCAGAATTTCTGAGCCTGACTTCTAATCAGAAGCTTTGGGTCTGTCCTTCTTTTTCACTTTGCTTTTGTAGGAGCCCTGGAAATTGTTTGGGTTTGTGTTTTGTTTAACAAATTACGATTTTTTTCTATTGGTGTTTTTCCATAGAGACAAAGCTTTTCATTTAAATCCACCTACAACAAAGCTTTAATTCCAGGGTGAAGAATATTGGCTGTTTGCAGAAAGATTTATTTGTTTCAGGACATGCAGTTATTTCCTGTGTACAACCTGACTTAGAAGTTTTTCTGTTTGATATCTCTAAAATTCATATGAGCTATTCAGACCTGCCTATACATAAATCTGCATCTGCTTGGTCTCTAAAGGGAGAGCATATGCAGGGGTGGCAGTGCTGTGTGGGAGCAGGTTTGAGAGATCTCGCTGTGCTTGGACACCAGCAGAAAGCCCTGGGTACATCAACTGAAAGCTGGCTGGCAGCCATAGCACACAGAATGGAGGGAATGTTTGCCTAAAAGACTGGATTGTGTCAGGCATGACTAAGCAGGAATTTCAGCTAAAATGCGTTAGCAAATTGAATGCTCGCAGCAAAATAAGAACCTTCATGCTCTTATCTTTGTTCACTTGGGACTGGGTTTGATTTTTAATATAAAACATCAATGGAGGGAGGGAAAGGAAGTTCTGCGGAGTGTTCCTTGATTTTTAGGAATGCTGCTAGAGGTGACTGCTGACTATTTTGCCATGGCTCTGTTTACATTCCTTGTGGAATATGCGTGCCCTTTACTCGCCTGTGGCTCGTGGGGCACTGGGCTGTCAGTCAGGCAGTAAAATACTTTAATTACCCCCCTGCACCAGACAGAGCAGAGAGAAAGGGTGGGAAGGGATGAAAGCAGTTCACTTCAAGCTTACTTTCTGACTGTCACAAGAATGATAAACTGTAAGTCCTGGCTATTATTATCCTTCTTTTCTCCAGGAAGGGCATTCCTGATGGAAAGAGGTGTTGGGGTGGATGTGCTTTGTAGGTCCTGCTCTGAGTGTCTGGGGGTGTGGGAATGGCCACTACAGAGTGGTGGCTCCATGGACTTTTATCCAGCAGCTCAGATAACCTAGAGCTGAGAGGGGGAGAGATTTTCCTCCCTGCTGCAGGACCATTTTGTGTTTGAGAGGCTGTGATGATATTTTTCTTAACTTTTTCTTCCCATCAAACTCTTGATTTCCTTTTTGGTTTTTTCTTTCTTGATATCAAAACTGCTTCCTCCCAGGTAGAGATCTTCAGTAGTTAAATTGTGCTCACCTGGAATAAATAGGAGCCCCTGCTGCCATAAGGTTTCTGGAAAGCTGTCTCAATTAATTAATAAACAGGTAGGAAGCTTTGCTGAAATACATGACCCTGCCTGCTCAATCTCTTTTTTCTGGCCTGCTGTGTTCTTTGTTCATTACTTTTCTAATGATTATGTATGCAGTTCAATGAGCAAATCACCATATTCATATTTGTCCTCTACTTGGGTTTAGCATGTCAAACACTGCTGTTCTGGCAAGGTTCAGGGAGCTTCTGGAATGGGAGAACAGGGCAGCTGGAGGCTCACAAATTAGTTAAAAGGTAATTCTTCTGCAGCTTTGCTCTACCACTGTATCCCAGTGTTCTTGGGAATATAGGGAAAAGGGCATTTAGTGATGGAGCAGATAAGGTGTGGTTACCAATAAAAAGGGCTTTGGGAGCTAGAAAGCATTGCCTGGCAGTGAAGGAATGCACTCAGCACAGCCTGGAGAGAGCAGGGGCCATCGTGTCGCTGCTTGGACCTGGGATGGAGCTGGAAAATTCTCAGTGCTAGGAACAGCATTGGAGCAGTGGTGCAGGAGGAGTCAGCTGTGGGAAACGGTGTCAGAAACTTCATGCAGAGTTGTTGTGTTGGACTCACGTTTCCAGAAAATGCTCCTCTTGTTCCCTGAAGTCAGGGAGTGCATCAGTAGGAATGGTGTTTGTGCACAAACCTTGTGTCAGGCACAGAAAATTCCTCACTGAGATCACATCTGCATCCAGGCTGCTTGCTCTGAAGTGATGCTGGGTTAAGCTTTGAGGGCAGAAAAAGGGATCCAAGAGCCTGAATTGGTGAAGTTAGGGAACTCAGATTTTCTGGCTGTGATTGCTGGCAGGTCCCTGTCTCCTGGAGGCTGGAGAAGTGAGCCTGTGGAGTGAGCTGACAGTAATGGGCAGCCGTCTGTCTTCCCATCTCCCTCCAGGATTGCCCAAGCCTCCCATTTTTCAGTGATAGTGCTAAATGAAGTACGGGCTTGGACAGCAGCCAGGTGTCAGCACATGGCAGAAGGTTTTAATTCTGCTTTTAGAAACTAGATAAGTGCTGTGCTAATATAAGCTAATAAAAGCACAACCTCTCTTCTCAGTTGGACAGCTTGAGAGTGAAGATGATCGTGACATTGCCATGTTGTAGGGTTTTGTGTTGGAGCCTGTTAAAGCTCTGATTATTACAGCTGTCTCTGTAACGTGCTGCCTCACTATTATAACATCTATTTGATTATATGCAATGACAGAGCAACCAGATACATTCATTCCCTGGGAAGCTTTTTGTCTCTTGATTATGTGCTTTTTTTCACAGTTGTGTTCAGTCAGACTCTGCTCAGGATTCATCACTGCTGTCGTCCTTTTCCATCCCCCTCCCAATTCCAGCCCTGAGAGCTGTGTTCCTGAGCAATCACCAGGTTATTGCATTTAGCTGCTTCCTCTCTGAGAGTCCCCAATTTCTTTGGATGTGCTGGAACTTGTGCCCAGGACAAGCTGATTATGCTGGAGTCTGTGCATTCTGGTGATCACTGCAGACATCTGGTTTCACTGAAGAAATTCAAACCGGAATGCCTCTGAATGCACAAATGGACTGAAATTAGTGTTTTTAACATTAACTGCAGTAGTGCTTTTTAGCCTTTTTCTCTCATTCCCCACAGATTTTAACCCTTTCCACTCTTCAGCAAGTCTGTGCTTGAGTTTGTGTGTACGCTCCTCTGTAGAACAGGAGAAAGGCTGCTTTAGTTTTATGGCTTTTAAGTAATTTTTTTTTTAAGATGTGAGATTACTGTAAATTGTTTCAGAGAGATCAATGAAAAGAAAATGACCACCTCTCCCACTGTGAGGCTGGCTCAGTTGCAGGAGGTGAGCATTTCTCCTCTACAAAACACCAATTACAGAGGAGCTGGTCATTTGGTACATTTTGGGCACGGAGTTATTTCAGGATGTGAGTCTGGGTTTGCAGAGGAGAGTGCTGTTTTCAGTGGCTCAGCAAACTGGGTCTGATTCTGCAGCGCTGCATGGGTGCCTTTAGAACCTGCAGCTCCTCTGCTGGGGCTGCTGAGGGGACCCAGGACAAGCTGTGCCAGCACACTCGGCAGCGTCTCGATGGCTCCTTTGCCAGGCTGCTGTTTGCCAGCTGAATTTAGCATTCTCCTTCCCCTGATCAATGAATAGATTTTTCCCTCAGATCCTCTTTTATTTTTCGGTTTCCTCTGCAGCTTTTTTTTCCCCATGGAAGATGAAATCTGTCACAGGGGCTTAGATTTATTAACTGCTGCCTGAGTCGCTTTGTGTGATGTCAGGGCGGGAGAGGAACTGATTGTATCCTTAGAACTGGCTTAACAGAAAGGCTTTGGATAATGCTGTAGATTTTTAAGATGTTGTGTTGGCTTAAGTGATTAGTGTGAAAGCTTCAAAGAAGACTAAATATTTAAGGCTTTATTCTGCCCATACTTGTACCCATGCATATCTCTGGATTTTCACATTTGAATGGAAAAGTAATTCTCTATCTCCCTTCCTTTTTCACCTCTCCCCCCTCAGACTGCAGAGTTGGTGTTCTCCCTGCAGCAGTTGGTGAGCAGCTGTGGAATGCTGCCAGGTCCATGGGAATGGGGGAAGGCAGTGCATCCTAGTGGCACACAGGACATCATCCCCAGCTTCAGCAGTGACTGCTGAGTGCTGCTCTTCTCCTGATCCCATTTGCCATCTGTGGCAGTGCTGTACCTAGGAACTGTTCGTTCAGTCAAGGTGAGGAGCTCACTCAGCCTGAAATGAACTTTTTACTATCCCATTGAGCATGGTGTGTTAGGGAAGGCAGAATTTGGGTGGGAAAGACTGACTTGATCCCACTCTGTTCCCTTGGAGTATTTCATCAGGGCTTTTCACAGTTCATGTGCAGCTGAGCTGTGGATTTTGTCTTTGCTGGGTGAGTTCTGGTCATTGCTCTGCTCTTCAGCTCCCCTTTCAGAAGTTGATGCCTGGAGGGGTGTGCAGTGATGCAGCTCTAGGGGAAGTGTGTGTTCTTGGTTTGCAGCACCATTGCTGTGTGCTGGGGTACCCAGGCTTGCTGCAGGGCAGGGCTGGGTGGCACAGCTGGCAAATGCTGCCAGCCCAGGTGAGCTATCAGTCATTGCCAGTGAGGGCTGCTGAATTGATCAACAGATGTAAGAGATGTATTTTCCTTGCTGGCCCTTGCTCTGGGTGGTGTGTAACTGCAGCAGCAGTAGCCCAGCAGGGCAGCTCTTTGCCTTCTGGCCCAGGCAGCCCTTCCTGATGGGTGTCTCCTGCCCTGGCTTTGGATCCTGCCAGGTCTGGAGGTGTCAGCCCTCCCAGGAGCGCTCCTGGAGTTGTTCAGAAGATCTCTGTTGGGCAGACTCAGTGTGGAGATGCTTTCCCCAAGAATGGGCTGCTCAGACCTGTTTAGCTGATGTGTGGGATTTTTCAAATGTCACTTGCAAGAAAATTAATCTCATCCCTGTAGCCCTGAGCCAGGTTATAAAGTGAGCCCCTAGTTAGCCATGTGTGCTGTGGTGACCTCTGCCAGCCACAGCAAGCAAACAAGGGCGCTGCTGGAGCTGGAGAAAGGAGGATGCTGATTGTTCAAGATGTGGAGGGAGTTCCACCCCTGGAGAAAAGCCTTAGAGGACTTCTTATTGTAGCTTTGAAGGGCACAGCATTTGCTGTGGTGATTCACTACTTCTGCCAATTTGTAGTTGAAAGGTGAGCTCTCTTCATTCAAAGGGATTGATGGTTCTGAAGAAAGCAAATTTAAGTTGGTTTTTAATCCTTTTTTTCTTAAGTAAGAGCATTGCTTTTCTCCCAGCTGTGCAGAAAGTGAATCTGATTGCTTTCAGTTGTTCCTTTGTGGAATTCACTTATGTTCCCTCACAGTTACTGAGGGAGGACTGACTTTTTCATTATCCTTTCCATAGTACAGATTGGCATAGAAGGTCCCTCTTGATCTTTCATGAAGTGGAATTGTGATTCAGGAGAAGGAGGGAAGAGGGAAAATCTTTTCATTTCTCCCTCTCCCCTGGTCAAGTTCTTTCTATAAATCATTCTTGTGCAATGAAATAATTGCTACTGCTTAGTAAAATCCCTTGGAGTTTATCACCAAGGTGGCAAATGGTGAAGCTGGAGGAGCCTGTAGAGCTTTGGAGTTGGTGGTGGAAGGCTGTGAGCTGGAAGGGGAATCTGACTTCAGGAGTCCTGGATCCCAGAGAGTCAGAATGACACTTGGGCCCACAGGTGAGGAGCAAGATTCAGCTGGTGCTTTGGATTAAGATTTATTGTATTCTGGCTGTTCCCCACTTGGTGCTTGAAAATAAAGTAAAACCTAAACTAAAAATGGAGAATTCTGTCAGAGGGGGTACTTCTGCTATAAAAGTCATTATTCTTTTCTTTTGTAAGAGGATGAGTTTTCATTTTACCTCTGCAATAATCAAGATGCAATATGTCACAGAAACTAGTGCATTCATTTAGCTGTTTGCTTTGGTACTTCTAAAGAAGTGTCAAACTGTGCTCCTGACTATTTCCTCCATGCAAAAAAAAAAAAAAAATCTGTAAATATATTTATAAAAATATTTTGATGAGCTGCTTCTCTGCCTGCCTCCCACTCACTGTGCCCATGGGGGGCTCCCTCGGGTTTGTGTGCTCACTGGTGCCCTGGTCTGTAACTGTGGGATGAGGAATGGGCAGGGTGCTGTTCAACCTGGTGACAGATTGCCAGGGAAGGCAGGAGGGCTCCAGAGCCCTTCATTTGCTGTCCTGGGGGACAGGCAGCCATCCATCCAGCTGAGGCAGCCACTTACAAAATGTGCTGCCTGCTTCTGGGGATTCCTGGGGTTAATCACCTTGGGTGAGCAGGTTTCAGGGACAGAACTGCCCACGTGGCTGCTGCAGCAGCCTGTGTAGAAGAGAAACTGGTGTAAGATCTGGTATTTTTCAGTAGAATGTTGCTTCACATGATGAACTTTGTGTATTTCTTCATCCCCCATGCACGTTAGTACCTCTCTGTGGCTCACTCTGGAAGACTTCAGACAATATGTTGGGTTTGAGCCCATTTCTTCAGCTCCTCCCATATTGCTATCATTTCCTACAGGTCAACCATCCCTCATCACTGCCCCCTTCTCACCTCACCTTTACTGAGCTGCAAGAAAAGTGATGCTTTCACATGTGAGAAATCCTGGGAATGCCTGGATTTGTATCCCTTAACACTTTTTTTCCTGCCTTTGTGAGGGGCCAGGCCAGCTCCCGTTAAAGCCTGCAGGGAGCAGGAGCTGGGGGGGAATTTGGGAGCACAGCAAAATGAGTTTATGAGCTCACTGGAAAGGGAACTGCAAACACTGCATTCCCAGCAGCAGCAAAATCCTGACTTAGTTCTTTCCAGAAGGAAGGGGAGAATGAGAGATGTATGTTACTGAGACACTGCCTCATTTATCTGTATCTTCTCTAAAATCTGGATATTATTAAATGCCACAAAAGTTTAGCTGGAGCAAAGGAGTATGGAATCTCTGTTATTACTGAAGAAGCCCTTTGACTTATACCAGTTGAGAATGTGATGTTGTAGAAAGACTGTTTAATCAGGAAGATGCTTTCAAGTTGGGTATTTTAAATGTGTTTCTGAGTGGAAGAAGACTTTTTTGGTGCTGGCTGTTTAAATATTGTAATTTGCTGTAAATAGTGGTTAAGGAAATGGAGACATTCGTACAGTAACGTTCTCCAGTTGGAGTGACTTGAACCTCTTTTCAGTCAAAACCCTTCAAATCATGCTAACCTGCAAAATGAGATTGCTGCGTGCTTCATCACACTGAAAAGCAAATTCTACCAGAGGGGTTTCACTAGAAATCAATATAGAATATTGTACTTGTTAGAACTATTCTAACACTGTTCTGTTAATGCTAAACAAGTTCCCCTTTTACCCCAAGATCTTTGGGTTGTTTTACTTTCATTTACTTGCTTTGTGACATCTTCTTTACTTTCTATCTGTAGGAGACTAATTGCAGGAGTTTGTGTTTTGAGGAATTAGCCGTTAAATAGCACCGGCTTAAAATCTTCTTTGATTGATTGCATGTAACTGTCTGAATTGCAACAGTAATTCAATGTAGCAGCCCTTGCTTATGAGGTGTAAAGTAATTTATCTTGCTAATAAAGCATCATTGTATGCTTGCTAAGAGAAAATATTAAATTAATTTCTGTTACTTTGTATTTTTATGTTTTGATTCTCTTCAAACTTCTGCTGGAATATGAAAAAATATTCAATTGCTTCTTGTCAGGAAGATGACTTTGAAATCCTTTGCAGTGGAAAAAATCAAGACACAGAGCTGCCAAACAGAAGTTGTGTTCTGTGAATGTAAATAGGTTCTGCACCGTAATTAGTGATTTTCTAGGGCCGGGCTGGAGGCCCTGTGTTTTGCTGGGAAGACACGTTTGATGTGTACCATCCCTAATTTCGGCAGCCCCGAACGAGCAGGCTGTGATTCTGCTGTAATGAAGCATGTGTTAATGTCACAGCCTTGTGTCCAGCCAGCAGCCAGAACACCATGTCTGACTTTGTCATGAATCTTGCAGGGCTCTTGTTGACTCCCTGGGCAGGCTTTTGTTCCAGCGTGCCCCCAGATGCTGCAGGTTGGCCTCGAAACCTGCAAGGCTTCCTCCCCTTCTGCTGGGCTTTGCTCGATTTGCCAGCTTTCCTGGAAAGCGTGAATGTTTCAAACCGCTGGGGGAATTGTTTGTTTGTTTCTTTCCTTGTTAGTTTTAGAGCAGTGGGATTTAAAACAGTGGAACTGACTAGAACTGGTTCTATTTCAGTTATGTTTCAGATCTTTGTTTCCATTTTGTTTTCTTTCTTTTTTTTTTTAAGCTGTGAGTCACACAGAACAGAGATAAGGGTTTGCTGTGTATCTCAAGGTGGCAATTCTGTTCTTGCAGCCATCAGTTAGTGTCATTTAATAATGAGCCCTTGTTCCTCTGTTCTTATCAATAACTTTTGTGTGTGGGTTGTTAGTGTTTTACTCTTTTTCCTCAAATGATTTTCTGCTGTGGCATGGTTTGTTTTTTTCCATTTGAGCTGTGATTTGAAATCTTGCAAACAGAACACATGGTTTGGCACAGGTACAGTCAGAGCCAGGCAGACACTGACTGAATTCGGGGGATGTTTGGTATCGAGGGTGACTTAGCAAATCCTACTGAAATGTGCAGAGCCCAGGAGAGTGGAATTCCTCCTTCCCTGCAGGAAAAGCCTGTGAGAGCAGTTGTGTTGTGCAGAGTCTCACAGTGGTCAGAGCAATGTTCCCCATGCTCTGTCCTTCAGCCAGCAGGGCTGGGGGCTGTGCTGGGTCCCACTGGGATCACATCCTGGTGCCACCTGCCAGCATCCTGGCCTTTGGGAATGGTCACAGACTGAGCAAAGACTGTTCCAGTTGTGCAGGAGGTTCCAGGCAGCTCCTGCAGGGTGCAGATAAGGAATTTGCAAGTGTAAATACCGATGTCTGTGGTAAAGGTTGGGCTGTGAGGTGGGGTCCCCCGAGCTGTGTTGGTTTTCAGGCATGTGTATGGCACGGGGAGTTTGCACAGAGTCTCACCCAGTCCCAGCCAGCCCTTGGATTCTTTGTCTGCGGCTCCTCCGCATTAGCATAGCTGTTCCTCCCGAGAGTATGTGTTCATTCACTGCATCTCAGTGTGGCAGTCAAAGAATTAATTACTCTGAGAAGGGACAGGCCTCTTCTAAAGAGTTTCACAACTCCAGCTTTTAATGGCTCGCTGTTCCCCGCTGGGGCTGCAGCGCAGCTTGTCAAAGCATTGGCGGCGGCTGCACGGGTCAGCGGCTCCCAAAGCGCGACACTGTCCCCAGGACCACGGCACTGGGCTGATCTCCCTGGAGCTGCACGGACTGGGGAACGGGCACGGGGGGAAACGGGGAGCCCTTGAGGCATTGTTCACAGGAAACAGATTTGGAGATTCTCATTAAAACGAACAAAAAGCAGTACTTTAGTGAAGCCCGCGCTGGCGGCGCGCTCAAGCGCTCACCTCGCCCAATCCTTCCCAAGCTGATTGTCTAAATGGCCTGGCCGTGGTGCTGCTGGATGTTTGTTTCATTATCTAATGTCACTTATTGATTTTCATTAAAAACATGTCAGCATTGATTTTTCTAAAGCACCCTCGGAAATGCATTCTGACCCTTTTTTTTATGTTGAATCCACTGCAGAGTCTCCCACTGAATCGGTCTAAAGCAGGATTATTCTCTGACTGAGAAATGTTGATTAAATATTTTGATGTATGAGTGGTTAAGACTGCTTTAAGAACAAAGCGTGCCACGGGGAAATGAACTGAGACAAGGGAGAGGCTGAAAGGGAGGATGCTATAAACCAGGCACTTTGTCCATTCATGCATTGTTATTTAAAGTTAGCACTGGAAATAAGCTGAAGGCCTGGTGCTGTGTGTGAGCATCAGTTCCCACTCCAGATTGTATTGACATGGTAGGAGAAAGGAGATATTACTTTGAAATGTAGTTAAAGCTGAGTACAGAAGAATATTGTCTTTCCTCTTACCTCATTGTGATGACTTTTCAGGGAGCCTGGTGTATTTGTTGTGTAAGTTTCAAAATGCTGACAGTCACAGAATTTAAATTACCAGCTGATTTTGTCATATGCCTGAGTTATTATTTTCCTGCTCTCCTCCTCTGGCTCGTTGTGCTGATTTCCCATCTCTGAGCAA